>NW_006399795.1:18362857-18376494 GCF_000299155.1 Elephantulus edwardii
TGCCCCCCACTCGCCCGCGCCACCGCGCAAGCGCTGACCGGGCCCGCGGGCGGAGGGCAATGCGCAGGCGCGCAGGCAGCTGAGAGCTCGGCGCAGGCGCACGGGAGTGGCGCGCGGCGTGGAGACGAGGACGCATGCGCGCGCCTCAAACGCTTTCTAGAGCCCAACTGCGGCGGGAAGGGCTGACTAGGGACGGAGGGTAGGGGGGCGAGCCCTGAGTGGGGGTTTTTGCACAGGCGCAGTGAGCGCCGCTTGGCTCGCTGGACAGCAACCGCTTGGCAATTCATTGGACCAAGTCCCGCAGAGCTGGGACGCTAGGCTACCCCCAAGAGGAAGCTGTAGTTGTTGATTGCCGTCGAGTCGAGCACGGCTCATAGCGACCCTATGAACAAAAAGCCTGAAGCTTTTCTAAGGTTCATAGAGTTTCCAGAGGCATATTGTTTAGGAAGTGGATGCCACTCCTGCTTCCAACATTAAGTGGATATTAAAGGATTATCCTTTTTCATTGATAATATAAAAATATTAATAGATGTTGCTGTCCACATTTTAGTTATGTTGTTGTTACAGTGTGTCATGGAGTCAGAGCTATCCCATGGCTAGCTGAGCCCAACCAAATCCTCTGCAAGAGTAGGGCATGCATGCACTAGAGTGCAAGCGTTGAGACCAGGCTGATCATATTCATTCTTTCAAATAATGAATGCATTAATTTAGTACGTGAAGTAAACTCACCACTCTTAGGTATGTAGCGGGTAAGGAGTTGCGCTGCCACCCCCAAGACACGTGGTTCGAATCCACCAGCTGTTCAGTGGGAGAAAGCTAGGCAGTCTCCTCCCCTATAATTTAAAGCCTTGAAAAATTGACTGGAAAGTCAGCTCTCGGTCGGTTCCTACTCGACAACACAGCGCTCTGGTGGCTTAGTGATAAGGAATTGAGCTGCCCATCCAAAGGCAACAGTTCAAATCCAGTTACTCCGCAGAAGAAAAATGGGCACTTTCTTTCTGTGTGATTTCTTGCCTCTGAAAACCTGCTAGAGGGTCAGCTATGAGTTGATTCCGACTAGATGATACACAACACGCAAAAGAGCACTAGCGATGTAGCACATAATATGTCAGAGTGTCAGCCAACGAAAAGATCTACAGTTCAAATCCACCAGCTGTGTAGAAGACTGGCTGTCTCCTGTAAAGATTTCCAGTAGTCTCAGAAATCCAATGGTGGGTTACCGTGAATAGGCTCACTGCAGTGCATCAAGTTACTACATGCTGGCAAACTGAGATAAGGTAGTATGAAGTCCCTAACCCAGCCCACCCTAGTGAAGTTCACCATTGGAGGGTGAACTCACACTCCCCCAAGACCCTTTCAGATGGAACGGGTGTAATGAGAAAACAGTTACAGGCTGGGATGAGGACAGGTAGGGTAACTAACTCAAGTCAGTTACCATGACCAGGTGAGGGGATACCTTTGAACTGAAGTCTGACTGTTGCAAAGAGTGATTTCCCCCGAACCCAAGTATTGTCCTCCACACTTCCTATCTTCTTGAATTTGACCAATTTTTTTTCTTTTCTCAGATCCTTAAGCCCCAAAGTCAAAACCCCAAATTGCTATTCTGTTGGTTTCCACCCATGGAACCCCATGTGCCCCAGGCTAGAACTGCTCCAGAGTGTTTTCTTGCATGTAATCTTGATGAAACCTATCTTCAGCCCTTTTTTTCCAGTGCACTGCTGGATAGGTTCAAATTACCAACCTTTTGGTTAGTTGTTATTATGTGCCAGTGAGTCAAGTATGACTCACAGAGACCCTATGAACAACTGATCTGAACGCTGCCCTACCCTGTGCCATCATCACAATCTGACACACTCAGGTCCTTTGCTACAATCACAGCATCCATTAACCTGGCTGAAGTTCTTCTCTCTTTTGTCATGCTTCTGCCTTTCCAAGCATGATGTCCCTCTCCAAGGAATAGCGCCTCCTGGCAACGCACCTAAAGTATGTAGGATGAAGCTTCTTCATCTTTGTCTCCATGGAGCACTCTGCATGGACCTTCTCCAAGATACAAGTTTGTACTTTTGGCAGTCGATGGGTTAATCATTACTCTTCTCCAACACCACAGTTGAAAGGCATCAACTCATAGCGAGCTTTGGTGGCCTAGTGACTAGAAGGTGCACTGCAATCCCAGAGGTGTGCAGTTTGAATCCATTGGATGCTCTGCTAAAGAAGGAGGGACAATCTCCTCCTGTACCAGTCAGATCTGATTTGACGGTACACACATAAAAAATAATAAAAGAAAAAGAAAGAAAGGCATCAATTCTTTTATCATCCTGCTCTCAGATATATAGCAAGTGACTGAAAAGACTGAATTAGGTACACCTTAGTTGAATTGCATTGGGAAAGTCAGCTGTGAGGGACCTCTCAAGAGTACTGAAGAGCAACCATGTCAGACTGGAGACTAAGGTGCGCCTGATCCGGGCTATAGTCTTCACAATTACATACTATGCATCAGAGAGTTGGACAGCGAATAGGGCTGATAGAAAGAGGATTGATGCCTTTGAGCTGCGGTGCTGGAGAAGAGTGTTGAATATACTATGGACTGCTAGGAGAACAAACAGGTTTGTTCTGGAGAGGGTGAAGCCAGAATGTTCCCTGGAGTCAAGGATTCTGAAGCTTCGTCTAACATACTTTGGGCATGTTGCAAGGAGGGACTGGTCCTTGGAGAGGGACATCATGTTTGGCAGAGTGGAGGGGCGGCGAAGGAGAGGAAGACCTTTGATGAGATGAATCGATTCTGTGATTAGAGAGGTGGGAATAAGTGTATTTGAGATGGCTAGGTTGGCACAGGATAGAGGAGCGTATAGAGCTCTTGTACATAGGGTTGCTATGAGTCACAAGCGACCCAATGGCACATAACAACAACAGTCATCATTACTTCTCAATAATTTGGAGAATTCCCTGATTGCAGACTTTCCTAGTATAACATTTCCTGATCTGATGATGGTACCAAGTGTCTTGACTGTGGATCCAAGTAAGATGAAGTTGTTAACAGTCTCAATCCTAAGTCTTCCCCTAATCCTGATCACATTCTTCTTCATATAGTCCAGCTGCTCACATTCTTTGCTCAGCATACAGATTGAATAGGTAAGCAGGAGTGGCATCCAATTCCAAAATAGCTTGCCTCCAGAAACTCTATGAACGTGGAGAAATGATGAAAGTTATACAAGTATTCAGGTCTTTCATTCATAGGGTCACTATGAGTTGTCTACAACTTGACGGCACCTAACAACAACACAACGACAAGAAAGGTACAACCCTGGCATATATCTCTCCTGATTTCAAGCCATGCAGTGTTCCCTTGTTCTATTTGTACAACTGCTTGTTGGTTTATATATGGGTTGTTCATTAATACAGGTAAGTGTTCTAGGATTTCCATTCTTTGCAGAGTTCATAATTTGTCTCGATAAACATAATCAAATGCCTTTCTGTTGCCAATAAAACACAAGTCAATATCTTTCAACCAAGATCCATCTGACATCAGCAATGCTATCTCTGGTGCCACAACCTCTTCTATATCTACATAGAGGGAGCTCTGATGGCCTTCTTACTAGTTAAAGAGTTGAACTGCCAACCCAAAGACATGTGGTTTGAATCTACCAGGTGCTCTGCAAGGGAATGATGGACAATCTCCTCCATGCCTCTGAAAACCCACTGGAGGGTCAACTAGGAGTTGGTTCTTACTTAACTGTGTATATCAATAACAACTTATACACACATACATAATAACATATGCACATATATTTGTATTTAAAATGTTTATCTTCTTCAAACTGCGTTGAGCACTTTTGTGAACTTGCTGGGTTTTCTTTTTCCTAACAAGATATCTAGTGGACAACTACCTGGCCAACTGACCCGAAGAGATCTACATTCCCATTCCAAAAAAGGGTGACCCAACTGAGTATGGAAATTATCAAATGATATCACTAATATTACACACAAACAAGATCCTGCTGAAGATTATCCAAAAACGACTGGAACAGTACATCAGCAGAGAACTACCAGATGTGAAGGCTGGGTTTAAAAGAGGCTGTGGCACCAGGGACATCATAACCAATGTTAGATGGATCTTGGCTAAAAGCAAAGAATACCAGAGGAATGTCTATCTGTCTTTCATTGACTATGCAGAGGCTTTTGACTGTGTGGATCACAATGAATTGTGGCTAACATTGAGAAGAATGGAGATTCCAGAACACCTGACTATGCTTATGTGAAAGTTATACTTGGACCAGGGGTCAGTAGTCAGAACAGAGCAGGGAAACACTGCATGGTTCAGGATCACGAAAGGTGTGCATCAGTGATGCATTTTATCTCCATACCTTTTCAATTTGTATGCAGAATGGATCATTCGGGAGGCTGAACTCTATGAGGTGGAATCTGGCAACAGGATTGGAGAAAGACTCAACAACCAGTGTTATACAGATGACACAACCTTGCTTACTGAAACTGAAGAGGACTTGAGGTGTTTGCTGCATAAGATCAAGGACTGTAGTCTTCAGTAATTGAAGCTCAGCATCAAGAAAACAAAGATTCTCACCATTGGGCCAATTAACTACTTCATGATGGACATAGAAGAAATTGAGGTTGTTGATAACTTCAGTTTGCTTGGTTCTACAGTCAATACTCTTGGCACCAGCAGCCAGATATCGAAAGACAAATTTCATTGGGAAATTTTGCTTCCAGGGATCTCTCTAGAGTACTGAAGAGCAATGATGTCAGTCTGGAGACCAAGATGTGTCTGACCCAGACTATTGTCTCCACAATTACTTGCTATGCTTCCAAGGGACAATAACTAATGATGACAGAAGGACCAATGCCTTTGAGTTGGGGTGCTGGAAAAGAGTGTTGAACATACCATGGACTGTCAGGAGAACAAACAGGTCTGTTCTGGAGAGGGTGAAACCAGGATGCTCCCTAAAAGCATGGATTTTTTTTTTAGAAGCATGGATTTTGAGGTTCCATCTCACATACTTTGAGCATGTAGCCAGGAGGGGCCAGTCCTTGGAGAGAGAGGCACTACGCTTGGAAGGGTGGAGGGACAGTGCAAGAGAGAAAGACCCAGGTTGAGATGGATTGACTCAATGACTGGATTAAGTCTGTCAGAGATGATGAGATTGGGTCAAGATAGGGCAAATTCCAGAACTTATGTACATAGGGTCACTATGAGTTGCAGGTGACTTGATGGCACATAACAACAACAAGTATCTCCCCAAGATGACATTTCTATGTCACCACCTGACTGTCCTCCAGACAACCATTTCCAATTTTCAGTCACTGAGTTATAGATAGGGTTAGCTCTACTGTCCCTTCTTCCCACAAACATCTAGCCCCAAGATGGGTTAGTAGTCAATCAGCAGCCCTGGCTCTCAAGGTGGACAAGTTTGTCCATGAGATGTAACCTTGGGATTTTTGCTGGAAGCATAAGAAGAAACTCCCTGGCATGGGAAGTTCTTTCAAGGATGGCACAGGTCTGCAGGGACAGAGGTTGCCATGTTCAGGAAGCTGACCCCACAGAAGGAACTCATCCTGGGAAACAGAGCCAAGAAGTAGAGACACATACCTGGATCCAGCCACATCGAGACGAGCTGTTACCGATCATATAATCCACTATTTTACTGCCTCTTTTGCGTAGGTCTATTTGAATTCTGTTTTCTGCTCCTGGCCAAGACTGAAGTTCCAGGAGTCAGGACACTCTACACAGATGGCTTCTCGTATTTCTACCGTCTTGTGAGGTCAAAGAGGAAACAAAGCAAGCAAGAAAGGCAGCTGTTTATAGCAAGACAAAAGTTGGAACAAAGACTGGGATTCAACCATGTCTAACAGAAAAGCAGGGCACTAGCAGGGTATAGTCAGTAGCAAGTTGTGCTTCTTACTCAGAGAACACCACTCTATGGCTGTTCAAATCCACCAGAAGCAACAAGAACGAATGATGTGCAATTTGCAGCCTCCAAAAGCCAACGGAGCGCCAGCTATGAGTCAGCCCCAACTCAACAGCAATAAATAAGAGGAAAGCCAGTTTCTTTCCTCAAGTAGGGTTTTTTGGTTTTGTTTTTGTTTTTTAAAAAAGAAAGTTTAAATATAGTTAACTTGTACTAGGAACCACCACCTAGTGTACTAGGTAACTTCAACTAGGTGTTGAAAACAGCAAACATACTTTCTGTTAACCAAAACGTTGAAGGTGCCTTGGAAGAAAGGTCTGGCAATCTACTCCAAAATCAGCCTGCTGAAAACTCTAGCACAAGTGGGATCATTATGAGTCGGAACTGACTGGATAGGAGCAACTGTTTGTCTGTTGTCGTGGGTTGTTTCCCAGGGTTTATCAAGTGCCTGACTAAGTGCTTGAGAGTTCTGATTTCTGATCACTCACGGGTTAAGTTGGTTTCCAGACACAGAGAGATTGAGGATAAAAAGCTTGGAGGGAACGAGGGTGATATCACAGCACAACAAGATGCAGGGAGAGGATGTGTCTGTCTGGACAGAAGTGAGGGGCCAGGCCAGCGCCACTCACCACGCTCATTCCAAGTCCGGTAGTAACTCAATCTGTCCTAAGCCCCCAGGATGAGTCACAGGAAGTGGCCAGTCCTGTTCATTGCACAACGGCCTGACTATGACCTGAGCTCTCCTCCCTGCTCCACTGACCTCAAGGAGACAACAGCTGGCAACCCAGGTGGGACCCAGCCTCAATGTGTTCACTGTCTCCCTCCATCTCAGAAAGCTACCCCAGAGCACCCACCCGGGACAAGGAGGGTATCAGGGCTGCTCCTCATAGCGGACCAGCGATCTCTATAAATCAGATGGATCCTGTACTCCCCACCAAGTTTAGGAAAACATTCTCTGTCCTCTTGGCCCACGCAGCCTGTGCCCTTTATCGCAGCTGTCTTACCTCAGGACCTTCGCATGTGCTGTCTCTCTGTTTGCGTGCTCTCTCCTGTCATTTTACATCTTACGCCTTCTCATCTTTCAAGTCTCAGTAAAAAAGGCTTCTCCTCTGAGGTCTTCCCTGAAGGTACTGTGTGAAGTGGTTCCCCTATGTCCATGATCTGCGACCCAAGAATGCCCTTCTTTCTTCTCTGAACGAAATTGTTTCCAGAGTCCTGTCTGCTCCCTTATAGTGAACTGAGGTCAGGAGCACAAAGAACATTTGCTGGACCAGGACCCTGTCCTCAAGAACTCCCTTTATGATGAAGAAAGGACACAGCCACATGAAGTTACTTTCTCTTAAAGTTTTTCCCCCATACCAAGGGCTCTGGGAACTTTAAACACCATCCTTTCTAAGCTTGTTTGTATACTTTTCTGTGTTCATTCTATTTCTTTAGGTCCTCAGAAGTAACACAAGACTTGGCACAGAGCAGACATCATGAAGTTCTTATTGCTGAATTTATTTTCTACCTGAAAACTCCTACCCATCCCTCAAAACCCATCTCAAATATCCCCTTCTCCAGAAAGCCTTTGCTAACTTTCAAGCAGAACTTCATTTCTCAGTCTAGATTCACCCAGTGCTAGATTGCTTTCTTGCTAGCTTTGAATCTGAAAGACTGGAAATGTCTTATTGTTTAATAATTTTCAATTATAGCTAAGAATGGGGGAGGGAGGTACTTGTAAACTATTTCCTACTTCCACAGAATAATTTTCTTTCTCTGTCTCTTAGTCTCAATTGGTCCCTTTTCTCCTTCCAACCTTGCCTTTCTTGTGCCTCACACTCAATAGCCTTGCTGGCCCTGCCTTGGGACCTTTGCACAGTCTGGACTGCCCATTTCCCTGCTTCCAACCATGGTACTCTTTGACTTGAAGTCCTGAAATGTAATTTATTCTCCCTGTTAAATGTGGACACTGGCAGTGCTCATAGCAGGCCCTCGGGAAGATTAAACAGATAATGCATGCAAAGCACTTAGCGAATTGCCTGTGTGTAAAAGCACTCCGTGACTGTTAGGGAAGCAACTCTCACAACACGAAATTTTCATACTTCGCTTTTCTGCACTTCCTTATATGGGATCTTCATCAATCTGGAGGTGAGTTGGGGCCATCAGAGCAGGAAGGCAGAAAAGAGAGCTGCCAGGGTCTGGCTCTGACAGCCAAGCCAGGCCCTCATCAGACAGTTTGCCAGAGCTAGGTTTGAGGATGCAGTGAAGGGGGTGAGTCTGCTGGAAGTAAGAGACTCAGAGCCAAAGAAGAGGAGGGGAGAGGAAGACCAGTCCCTCCCTTATACCCTTTGGTCTGAAGATGGAATAGAGTGGGTCTGTCAAGGGGTGATGGCAAGGGGACAGAGACCAAGGGGAGCCAACAGGGTAGCTCCTCCCCACTGCTGAAGCATCCAGCCTCCACCCACGCCAGGCGGCCATCTGGAGCCGGCCTTCCTATGACACCCACAAAACTGGTGCCCCAAGCCCAAGCCAAGCTCCAGCTGACTCTCCCTATGCACCCCACCCCTGCTTTCCATAAGCTCAGAACACTCATAAGCCCCACTCAAACTGTAAAACAGGGGCCCCCTTCTATCAAGGGGTGGGAGCTGTCATACAGTCACATGGGCTTTTTCTGTTCAGTGGCCCACCATCTAGGTTCTGCTCCTGGGTTCAGACAGTCTCTCTGGGGAGCAGAAGGGTCCCCCACAACAGAAACCCCAAAGCCATTATTCTGCTGGTCTTGCCCAACTCCTTTCTCTGTCCAGTGCACTTGACCTTGTAGCCAGGGTCTACTTTCTAAAGGTCACATAATCCCCATTCTAGAGATAGGACTCAAGCAAGTGACTTGCCTCAGCCAACAGCACACATGCACCAATTTGGGACTCAATCATATCACTAATTTGAACCCTGATTTTGTGGCTCAATCATGTGACAGGGCAAATGGCATAGGCGCTCCACTTTGGGATTTGGCCATGTGTCTTGCTTTGGTCAATGATGGATGGACCCTAGGTCACGAACCAGGTGACTGACCTCAAGTGACCTCTCCTGAGTCCACAAGTCTCCTGGCTCCACACAGGTGAGAACAGACCATAGGCAGACAGTCACTTGTCCAAGGAGGAGAGGAATTGGATGGTGCGGGGTCTCCAGGTAACCCACAGCCCTTCACCAGAGAACAAGCTAGCCCTTGGGCCTGGTCCTGAACAGCTACGCCTGCTGCCTTGAGGGCAAACCATCAGCGTTTGTTACACGGCGGGACCAGAGTGTGTCATGTTAATGTGTACCCTTCCACTAGGAGTTAGGGCCCTGCCACCCAATGTGGGCTGGACCAATGATAAGTCTCCACATAGGAACAAACGGCTTCCAGGGCCCCAAAACTCAACTTGTGGCTGTCAAGTTAGAACCGAGTCATAGCCCTCCAATGAGTTTTCTGAAGCTGTAAATTGCACAGGAAGAGATTGTTCCTTTTTCTCCCACAGATTTGCTGGTAGATTGGAATCCACAGGGAAGTGCAGCCTTTGGGTTAGCAGACCACCACCCCTGGACTACACCACCAGAACTCCCTGCTTCCAGGGGCAGCTGTGGCCGAGTGACACAGTCAATTATTGGCCCTGGATTCCACAGTGATGACACGTAGGTAGTCACTATCAACTGTTCTTGATTGAATTGTGCCCCCCCAACCCCGATACCAATCCCAATTGTGTTGAAATCCTAACCCCAAACCCTGTGAATCAACACCCACAGTGGCACCAGTCAAGAAAGTAAAAGACTCTACAACCAGGAAAGAATGAAATATTTGTATGGAGCTTTCTAAGAATAAAATCCCTGTGCACATCAAAAAACTTCTCCAATAGGGTAATAGGAAGAAAACACACAGAGTGGGAAAAAATATTTGGCAATCCCATATCTCACAAGGGACTTACATCTAAAATTTACAGAATACTCAAGCACCTCAACAAGATGAAGGTAAACAACCCAGTTGCAAAATGGGCACAAGATAATAACAGACACTTCACCAAAGAAGACATTTGGATGGCAAACAAACACTTGAAGAAATGTTCAAAATCCCTAGCTATAAATAAATAAATACATAAATACCTAAATAAATAAGTAAAATCCCTAGCTCTAAGAGACATGCAAATCAAAACAAGTATGACACATCATCCCATCCCAGTAACAATAGTAAAGTTCAACAGGGCAACAAACAAAAATGCTGGCAAGATTGTGGAGAGATTGGAACTCTTATTCACTGCTGGTGGGAATGTAAAATGGTACGACCACTATGGAAGGCAGTCTGGCACTTTCTCAAAAACCTGGAAATAGAAATACCACTTGACCCAAAAATTCTACTACTGGGAATATACCCTAAAGAAACCAGAGCCACAACTCAAACAGAGGTATGCACGCCCATGTTTATTGCCATATTATTCACAATAACAAAGAGATGAAAGCAACCCAAGCATACATCAACAAACAAATAAAGATAAAAACCACACAATGGGATACTACACAACTTTGAAAAACAATGAATTCCTAAAACATTAGACAATATGAGGGAGCCTGGAGGACATTATGCTGAGTGAAACATCTCAGTCACAAAGAAATACTGCAAAGCACACTGGTATAAAATAGGTCAGACATGGCAAGGTTGAGGAGAGAATGGGAAAAGAATGGCTAGATAATGAACACTGCATTAGATCAGATGAGGGGAAGAACTGTCTGAAAGGAATATGATTAGGCATATATGTATGATAACAGTCTGGAGCAAGGGATACATTAAAGGGAGGGCGGGGGGAGGGAGAGGAAGAAAATGTGCAACAATGGGGGGAAAAATGTCAGAAAAACATCACAAAGGCATTAATTGTTTGGTCTTCTCATCCATTGTTTAACTTTCATATACATATGAGGTAACTGAAAATACCTTGTTTTGGGTCAGGCACACCTTAGCCCTCAAAGTGGCATCCTTGCTCTTAAGTACATTAAAGAGATCCTTTGCAGCAGATTTTCCATCATTTGATTTCTTCATTTGTAATTCCTTGGATGTTCATTTTAAAAAATTTGACAACTGCAGTCTTTTCTCTATTTTTCACAATGCTGCTTATTGGTCCATTTGTGAGTAGTTTGTGGGGTGTTTTTTTTTATTTGTGTGGAGGTGAGATCCGTACAAAAGGCCAGTTTGATCTTAGTACATTCAGAATAAAGAACTCAAAAGACATGACACAATGGTTTTCTTCAGTTGCTTCCTGTGCGGCTGAAAGTTGGACAGTGAATAAGTATTGATGATCCAGCAAGAAGAATCAATGCCTTTGAATTGTGGTGTTAGCAAACAATACTGACTATGACGTGGACTGCAGAAAGGACAAACAAGTCTGTATTGAAGGGTGTGCAACCAGGATGCTCCTTAGAGGTGAGAATGGTGGCATTTCATCTCATGTACTTTGAGCATGTCAGGAGGGGCCAGTACTTAGAAAAAGAGACCATGATGGGAAAGGTGAAGGGTTTGTGAAAGAGAAGAAGACCCTCAAGCCGATGATTGACTGCAAAAACACGGCTGACCACTTGGGAGATTGTGAGATGAGACAGGACAGGACAATGTTCCCATCTGTTGTTCATAGGGTCACTATGAGCCGTAGTCAACCCAAGGCACATAACACCAACATCACTGTGGATGTCGCCCTATTTTGGGAACAAAAAGGACCTATCAGTGTAGGGTGTGTCTTCCATCTAAGCTCTCTGGATACATGAACATTAGCAGGTGAGACACAGAAAGAAGGAATCGGAACTGGGGGGGAAACTCATGCTACATGGAGATCTCTCTTCTTGAATGGTATCTTTCATGTCATCCCAAGACTCATTTGGTCTTTGATCACTGATGTTCAATGCTTCAAACTTATTCTTAAGATGATTTTTAAATTCAGGTGGGATAAAGTCAAGATCATGTTTTGATTCTCATGAACTTGTTTTCATTTTTTTCAGCCTCAATCTGAACTTGAACATGAGTGATTGATGGTCTGTCCCACAGTCAGCACCTGGTCTGGTTTTGAGTGCTGACATTGAGCTTCCCCAACCATTCCTTCCACAAATGTAGTCATTCTGATTACTCTGCAGTAATGGTCTGCAGACCATTAGGTGAAGTGCATGCATAAAGTCACTGTTTTTATTGTGATGGTGTTTGTGTACCATCGAGTCAGAACGGACCCATAGCTGACCCTCCAGTGGGTTTTCAGAGGCAGTTTAATCACACGATAGGAGATTGCCCATCTTTCTCCTGCAGAGCAGCTGTTTGGATTTGAACCACTTGCCTTCAGGATTGCAGTGCAGCTTCTTACCACTAGGCCACCAGAGCTCCTCCACCATTGAACATACAAAATTTAATTATTCTATTCCTGGCCTCATTTCTGTCACTAAGTCTGTACTTTCCAACTGCCATTCCTTCTTCATTGTTTCCAACTTTTGCATTCCAGTCACCAATTATCGTCAATGCATCTTGATTGCATGTTTGGTCAATATCAGACTGCAAAAATTTGGTAAAAATATTTCATTTCCTTGTCTTTGACTTTGATGGGGCTTCACCTGACTAATTTTGGGCATGTTCCTTGAAGCAGCTATTCCTTGGAGAAGAACATGATACTGGGAAGAGTGGAGGGTCAGTGAAGAAGAGGAAGACTTTAACCAGGTGAATTGACACAGTGAGTGACACAATGGGTTTTTGTGTGTCAGGAAGTATGAAGATGGCACAGGATAGAACAGGGTTCAGATCTTTTGTTCATATAAGGTCACTGTGAGTCATACTTGACTCACTGGCACTTAACAACATCTTTGACATTAGCTATTGGTGCATATATTTGAATAATAGTTGTACTGACAAGTCTTCTTGGAATGCATATGGATAATATCCTATCACTCACAACACGGTACTTCAGGATAGACCTTAAAATTGTCTTTTTAATTATGAATGTAGCGTGATTCTTTCTTTTTTCTTCATTTCCTACGTAGCATGCCATGTGATACTGATTCAGAGTGGCCAAAGCCAGTCCGTCTCATCTCACTAATGACTAGAGTATCAGCGTTCATGCATTCCATTTCATTTTTCACAACTTCAAGTTTCTCAACATTCATATTTCATACATTTCATATTATAACTATTAAAGGATGTTTGCAGCTGTGTCTCATTTTTATTGGCTTCATTCTCGACTCTGTCGCTAATACTATAACTATCTGTGGTCCTCTATTGTTCATAAGGTTTTCAGAGACCTGCTATTTAAGAAGCAAATGGACAATACTGCTTTCTAGTCTGTCTTAATCTGGGAGGTCTACTAAACCCTGTCCACCATGGGTGACCCCTCTGGCATTTAACACACTAGTGGCACAGCTTTCAGCATCACAGCAACCCACAAGTTACCTCAGTACAGTAAACTGACATACAAGTCCTGTACTGACAATAACAATGATAGACAATCAAGGATATAGATACTTAAGCTATATAGTAATTAGCAATATGCAGATCATTCTCCCAATACAACAAACCGACAGAAAAAGGAAAAAACCAACAGATGTCAGAGAAGGCTATGAAAATTGCATCAAGAAGCCGAAACAAAGGGAAGAAATCCTGAAGTAAAATAATTGAACAGAAGATTTCAAAGGGCAGCTTGAGAAGACAAAGTGGAATGTGCAGAGAGCTGGAGTTGGAGAATAAAT
>NW_006399795.1:18378286-18390268 GCF_000299155.1 Elephantulus edwardii
GGAAGACCTTTGATAAGATGGATCAATTCTGTGACTGGAGCAGTGGGAATAAGTGCATTTGAGATGGCTAGGTTGGCACAGGATAGAACAGCATTTAGAGTTCTTGTACATAGGGTCGCTATGAGTCGCAAGCGATTCGATGGCACATAACAACCACCACAATAGAAGAACTGATGTCTTTGAGTTGTGGTGTTGAATAAGAGTATGGAATATCCCATGGATTGCCAAATGAACAAATAGATATGTCATGAAGGTGAACTCCAAGTGCTCCTTCAAGGCAAAGACAATGAACCTTCATCTCACACACTATGGGCATGTTGCTGGGAGAGGTTACTCCTTCAAGATCATCGTGCTTGGAAAAGGTAGAAGGTCAGTAAGAGAGAGAAAACTCCTCAACCAGGTGGATCGACACAGTAACTGCAGCAATGAACTCGTGTGTTAGAGTTTTTGAGGACAACACAGGATTATGTTGTTCATTGGGTTGCTATGGTCGTACTCAACTTTATAGCACCTAATTAACAACTGCAAAACTGAGTGAAGGGGATCCTACATGGTGCAAAAGGTAAACAATGTGCTTGGTTCCAAAAGGTTAGTGATTTTTGCTCACCCAGGGATGTACCTTGGAAGAAAGGCCAGGCAATCTAATTCTAATTACCAATCACCGAAAACCCTATGGAGTCTCAGAGGACACTGAGCTTCTGTTGAGGGAGAAAAAAAATTGGGGAACTGTGTTAATGGTTGACGGCATAAGAAACCAATTCATATCACGGAGCTGTGTGTGTGAGAAGTGTTGAATGGGGCAATGCAGTTACTTAAGTATTTGCTGCAAGTGAAACAGCATCTCTGAGGAGTGGAGTCCTGCTTTGACATGTGTAAGGTCACAAGTTGAAGTTATCTTGACTCTAAGTTTGTTCCTCTGAGACAGGGAATCCGCAGCACCTGCCACATTGATAGGATAATTTGGGAATTCCTTAGGTTTTGTATTAGCACATCTTGATGCTCCTCTCTCAAGCAGCACCAAATGAGACTTCTTATAACAAGAAGCTGGAGGTCAGAGTGGGCCTGGCAGGCAGCACTGTGATTTCAAGCTTCCAGGTGGCATTTCACTCTCTCTCTCAGCTTTCTCCATGCAGCCGCAAGGTGGCTGCAGAAGCTCCTGGCATCATGTCCTTTGGGGAAGAAGGGAAGAAGGGATGGGGCAATCAGCTCTCTCTCTGTCCCTGAACTCCCCCAGACCGACCCCCACCTCCCACCCCTCAGCTCATAGCTTGTTGACCAGAGCTGGGAAGGGTGCCCAAATCTAAAACCACCCAGCCAGCAGCATGCCAAGAACGGCTCCACCCAGTGTGCAGCACCCTCTGGGCCCAGCCACACCACAAGCACCTCATGGGATTGGGGGAGAGGAATAGGACGACTGGCTATTAGGGCCACAGACTACCAGAAATAGCTGAGCATGACCCCCAAGCACAGTGTGGTGTCCTCCCACTCTGGGGTCCTCACATTTGTGGGAGTTCCCAGGGATAACGGAAGGATGACAGCTTCGCTCTAAGATCTCATCCTAAGGTCTGTGTGCTGGATAAATGTCTGTACTGTGTGAGATGCACAGCCAGGTGCCCCTCCTAAGCTGAGCTCGCGCTCTGAGGCCTCTGCATGGAAGCAGAAGCTCGGTCGTGAGAAAGAGGAGCTGGAGCCTCGCCCCGGGACTGAGCCAGGGCGGATCTGAGCCGGCCAGGTCGGATCAGGGCCCACCACGGCCCCCAGAGGCCCAGCTCGAGTCCCACTGCCTGCCCGCCCCCCACCTCCCACCCCTTGGGCCTGCATCCGCCCTCCTGAGAGGCCTTTCCCACAGCCGAGCCAGGTGCAGAGGGAAGGAGCCAGGCCGCAACAAGGAAGCGGGACATCTGGAACCAGACGGATCCCAGGCCGGCCCAGGCGGGCCAGGCAGGGAGCAGGGGTGTGGGGAGGCGAGGGGCCACAGGCCTTTCAAGGTGCCACATTCAGGTGGGCTGGTGAGGCAGCCTGACCTGGTCTACAGAGGATGAGTGTGAGCGTGTGAGCAAATGCACAAGTGTATGTGACTGTGTGTGTGTGTGAACACATGCTTAAGTATGTTCATGACTGTGTAGGTGCAAGGTTGTAAAATTATGGCACACATGAAAACACGCATGCACGTGAGTGTGTGTTCTTTTTTTTTTTTTGAGTGTGTGTTCTTGAGTGCTGGCCTCCATGTGCGTGTGCACACGTGCATGCTTGTTTTCAAGTGTGTCAGTAAATGCGTGTGCATGGGCATGCTTATGTGCATGTGTAAACATGCATGTGAGTGTGCACATGTGTCCCAACTTGTGCGTGCAGGTATGTGTGCAAGTAGCACATCTGTTGTGAATGTGTGTGTGTGTGTGTGTGTGTGTAGGTGTGTGGTCATGTGGGTGTAGGTGTGCAGACGTCACACGTATGCATGCATGTGTAAACATGCCAACATGTGGGTAACGGTCTTCGTGCATCCAGTGTGCATGTGTTCACATGCATAAACGTCTCTGAAGGACGCAAGTGTTCACAACGTGAAGATTCAAGCCAGTTTCTGCTAAATTAAAAACAGCCTTTTCGTGTTTAAAGTTTACAATACGAAAAATAATTTTCCTTTCTTGGGGGGGGGTGGGATAGGGAGGGGCAGGGCCCCGAGAACATTCCATGCACCAGCCCAGACGGTTCTGCACAATCGAGCCGATTAGATACGGCCCTGCCCCACCCCCGCCCCACCCCCCTGCCAGCTCATTGGGGACAAGATGTTCTGAGGTGTGAGCTGATCTGGGGGGACTTGCAGCTGGCAGAGGCTGCTCCCCATCCCCCAAGGGGGCCGTCCCTCTAGTGGGAGAGGGCTCTCCTTGGGGGAGTTCAGGTTGGGGGTGCTGGAACATTTATGTAGATCCTTAGGGACCTCTGCTTGTGTTCCTATGCCCCTGGCAGCTCTGACCCCTTCTAACATAGTTCCCATTTAGACCCTCCTACTACTGCCCTCACACCCGAGTCCACTTGGCCGCGCCCAAACGCCCTGGCCAGGAAAAGCAGGCCTGCCCCTCAGCCTGGGCCTGCCGTCAAGGCCTCACAGCTCCACTGACGCAGTCCCGGGCAGCATGTTCCTTAGTTGGTTAAGGAGGGTCGTAAATGCAGAGGCTGAGGGCTTTCTTAGAGTTCTAGGCCCACATGGAGGTTGATGATTCACACTCCCTGGAAAGTCTACCCCACGCAGCCCTGGGGAGAAGCCCGCACCTTGGGAGGAAGGACACAGCAGGGCTGGAGGGCTTCAGAGGGAAATGAGGGCTGCCTGTTCACCCCCCCAAACTCATCCCCCACCTCCTGCCATTTCCAGGTATCCCTGAGCCACAGCCCGCCCCACCCCCCTAGCCTCTCTCATTTGGCTTCTCAAGGGGTGAAGGAGCCCTTGGCCTGTAAACGTGCACCAGGGACCATGCAATCTGTAGCCAATCACACAAACCGCATGAGCTCAGCGCCATTCCCAATGTAACATTTTTATTTAATAAGTGGAAATATTAGGCGACGACGTCCACAAAAGTATGAGGTTAACTCCATACACGCAGGCGGGTCGCAGGAAGCCAACATCTATCCGGCATGAGCAGCTCGACAGACAGCTGGAGCTGCCCCAGGAGAACACAAATCGCATTTAGAAGACAGTGGTACCATTGCTTCAGAAGTTTTTAAAAGGAAGGTCAGGAGATTCTGACACCCACTTGGCAAGGCTGGCCTGGAAGGGGCCCCTGAGAGCTGCTGTCTTTCTTTCCGAAAGCGGGGAGAGAACAGCTCTGGGCCAAGCCCCTGCAGCAGGTGGACCAGCAGTTGCAGAAACACAGTGGAGGCAAGGACCCAGCAGGAAGCTGCTTCTCAGTGCCCCTGGAGGTCTCTGTCCTGAAAGTTTGGTCTCCACATATTTTAAAAACTCGCGCACACACAAGAACCTTTTGGGGAGCAGGATGGTAGGAGGGCTGCATACCAGGGACTTTGGCTTTGACGTCTGAGAGTCCATGAGGCCATGGCCGCTGAGGGGAGAAGGTTGCAAGGGTATACAGAATGTGGCCACCAGGCCCCTAAGGAGACCACCCTGCGGCCTCGGACACAGTGAGAGGAGAAAACAGCCTCATCACTTGCAGGATCTGCTGGCAGGATCCCAGGGCGCAGGGGGTGTCCCCAGCATCACCTATGTGCAGTTGTGGTACGGGGTAGCAGGACAGGGGCACAGGCGACACCAGCAAAGGACTCTGGGAAGTGCAGGTCACGCTCCCACTCATCGGTTTCAGTGTTGTAAACCTGCACGAGGCCCGTGACGTTGTTGAGGCGCCAGTTATAGCCGCCCACCACGTAGATCTTGCGCTCAAGCAGGCAGCAGCCAGCCTCCGACTGACCGGCCCGCATGGGGCTAACACTGGTCCACTGGTCGGCCTCAGGCACGTAGTACTCAACTGCCAGCACATCAAAGCAGCGGTCCACGTGGTCCATGCGGCCGCCCAGCACGTACAGCCTCCCACTGGCACCCACCATGGCATGCAGCACACGTGGCTCACTCATGGGTGCCCGTGCCTCCCACTGGTCGGCCACCGGGTCATAGCAGTGCAGTGCCTTCTTGTCCTCCACTGAGATGCCATAGCCACCCGACACGTACAGGCGGCCGCCCGCCACTGCACCTGCGTGGCCCCAGGTGCGCCGCTTGAGTGAGCAGGCGTAGCCCCATTCGTTGCGGCGTGGGCAATAGCGCTCCACCGAGGCCAAGCTGCCGGCGCGGTTGCGGCCACCAGTGGCATAGACAAGGCCACCTAGCACGTTCAGCTGGAACTGGATGCGGCTCTCCTGCATGGCCTGCAGCCGCAGCCACTGGTTGAGGTGGGGGTCATAGCGATAGCAGGCATCCACGGCACCCTCGCCACTTCGGTACTGGAGGTGCTGGCCACCAGCCACATACACAAAGTTGTCCAGCACAGCAACGCAGGTGTGGCTGCAGCCCACCTCCATTTCTGCCAGTTCGCGGAACTGACGAGCACCAGGCTCAGGAAGCAGGTACACCTTGGCACTGACGACACGGTCGTGGTCGGTATAGGGCGTGCCACCAAAGGTCAGCAGCGAGGGCACGTCTGAGCGCAGGACCGTGCGTGGTGACTGCATCTCATGTTGCCGGTAGGGCAGTACCTGGTAGTTGAAGGCCTCAAGCAGGTAGCGGCGGCACATGGCATCCTCCACCATGAGGTCCAGCGTCTGCACGCTGTCCACCAGCTCTGAGGGCCGCATCAGCGGGAAGCGCACGTGACACAGCACCTGGCTGGCACGGGGCCTCCGGGCAGGGTCATGCTGCAGCCAGCGTACGGCGGCTCTGAACAGGTCGATCTCGGAGCAGCTCTGCAGCCGGTTGCTCTGCAGGAAGAAGACAAGGCGTTCAAGGGGCAGATGTAAGAAGTCTTCCTCTTGGGAGATCTGCAGGAAGTGCCGGAAGGTGAAGGCATCCACTGAGGCACGCAGGGAAGCCAGGCTGAAGGCCGTAGCCATGTGGCCGATGTGCAGGCAGGTCTCCACGCTCATGGCTGCCTTGAGGAACTCTTCGCACAACTCCACCACCGGCAGCATCTGAAGGAACACGGCCGCACCCAGCACGTCTTGCACGCAATCCAGGTCCAGCGTCACCTCCGCGCTATAGGCGAAGTCCACAATGTGCCGCAGCCCACGTGCTGACACGCCTTTCAGCTCCACCACTGCCTGGCCCGTCTCTCGCATGCCACCGGTGAACATGGCCCTGCAGGGGAGATACATGTGTGACTGCAGAGGCCCTGGAGAGTGGGGGGCTCATTAGAACAAGCAGGAAATATGGAAGAGGAGGAGAAAGGAGAAGAGCGCTTTTCAATCCTCCCAAGCTGAGGATCTTCCCTCCTACAGAGTCATTCTTGTTCTGCCTCTTGCTCAGCCCCTCCCTGTCATTGGGTTGTCCCATCAAGAGGTCTGGTTAGCTCAGGGCTGCCAGAGATGGTCTGCAGCAGCCCTTTGCTACCCAGGTGTCCACAGACTACAGGGACTGCAGAGATGCTGGACAGGGTACACACCTCCTTTGGTCTTGGGCATCCCGGTAGACTGGCCCAGGAACACTCCCTGGCAGGAAGGTCAGTCATCAGCCCGCACCCCAAGTGACCAGCACAACCCTCAAAGCTTCTGGCACAGCCACCACCTGCCTGTGGGCTGACGGGGTGCCTGTCTTTCTGAGTTGTTATGTGGGGATGAAGAGCTGCCTGTTCTGCTTCCACAGTGGCTAGGGGCCCCTGGGGGTTTCTGTCGTCTCTGGAGAAGCCTGAGCATCTGGGAAATCCCATGTGAACTTGGGGAGCCTTCTATCCTTGTCCGGCTCACTGTGTAACCCAAGCTGGTGATCCCAGTTTGATCTCACACATTTCAGGGAGATCTGGGAGATGGGGTTGGGGACCTCACCAGGCTATTGAGCATGGGGATAGGACAGTCCTCTCCTCCAGGGAGCATACAGCTCTAGCTACAAAGTCACAAAATAGGCCTAGTACCCTGTCCTCCATTCCCAATTCCAATCAGCAGGAGGCGCCATAGCAGCCTCACCCAGCTGGGGGCCCAGGAGCAGGTGCAGGTTATGGGCCCATCACTGGACAGTAGCTGCTGCTGCTGCTGTCCACACATGATGTGTGAGCCACCACCTGACAGACATCCTCGTTCAGGTTCCAGGGCAAGCAGGTAGGCTCAGGGAAGCGAGGTCTTATGAGATCCTGTCCCAAGCCCACCCCACACTTGTTTGCCTGCCAGCCCCCATTGGCCACTCCCCATTTCCCAATGCCTGCCGTGCGTACCCAGGGCAGAGGCACCCAGCGGCACAGAAAGTGTTGCCTTTTAAGGCGCGGCCAGCTCATAGTACCACAGAGGAGCGTGAAGGGCACTTTTGGCTTGGCTCACCTCCCCTTCCCCAAATCCAGAGTAAAAATAGATCTGTGCCTCCCCAGGGCCCTGGCTGAGCCTTGGTTAGCTGCAGAGGGTGAGTTGGAGTCTTGAGAATAAGACTGCCCAGGGTGGGAGCTCTGGCCTGATCATCAGTCTAGAAGCTCATCCCTAATGAGCCACTGCACAAAAGCAAAGCAACCCTCACCCCATGACAGCCCTACTGGTGAGGGGAAGGTGCTAGCCCAGCTCCAAGATCCAGACAGATTGCTCATTACAGGCCCCGGCTATCAGGTTGAGGAAGTACCCCTTGTGGGATTATACAGGGCACACATAAACTCTAGGCGGGGGTACCAGAAAGTGCTGCTGTCCCTCACTGTCCACTCTGCTCTGGGAGTTGCCTGTTGGGTCAAGGTTCCCTGTTGTTCTCTGCTGGTCTTGCAGGACCTAGGCCCACCCTGACACACAGCAGGGATCAAATAAAGCCGCGCCCTGCAATACTCGGGGCACAGGCTGCTAAGGACACATCTGTGCAATGCTTCTAGAAAGTTGAGAAAATGTGTAAGCCCCAGGACATGTACAGGTTTCACATACAGCCTGGGCGTTCCAGGATGGCAGGGGCCAAGTTGCTGTCCCACCAGGTCTGCACCCATGCCACACTCACCTGAAGTAGTCGCTACAAGCAGCCAGAACCACCTTGTGCGCGTGGAAGACCTCAGTGTTGACGGTGAGGGCCACATCAAGCAGCTGCCCCTGAGCCCGCAGTGCAGCCAGGCCTTGCAAGAGGCCCGTGCTATGGCCGGGCGCCGAGAAGGTGCACTTGAGGGCCCCATTCTTGTCAGCCATGCTGTAGGCAGGGAGGAGGGAGGGGTAGTGGTCAGATTAAAGTCCCCAGATCCCACAGCAGTTCTGGGTACCCACCCTTGTCTCCTTTCCAATCTGGTGGCCAGGGCCAAGAGGTGGTGAACAGGAACTCCCTTGGCAGTGCCAGCCTCAAGGGCAGGAATGATGGGAATGGGGGGGGCAGCCCAGCCTGCTGCTATGGTGAGTGTAGGTCCTCAAAGGAGCTTGGGGTTCCCCATCCATGCACCTCCTGTGTCCTAAGTCAAACAGAACAAAACAGAACTTGAGGGGTGGCCATGATGACCAGTTTCCCTTCGGTGTTACTGCAAGAGTTACATCTGAGCATGCTGGGTACCCGCTTAGCCAGGGGGCAATGGGCAGGAAAGAAGTCAGCAAAGGCTATCCCAAACCCCTGAGACCCCCACAGGGCCAAGGATGAGGAAGACAATGTGCTCAACAGGATAAGAAAGGAGGTTGACACAAAGTGATTAGTGTACCCCAAGATGCAGCTCACTAGGGGTGACATGAAGCAGATTCCTATACCTCCAATGTGAGGACTGAAGAGGCAAAGGCAGTTTCCATGTGAAAGTAGTTTTAAAAAGGAGAAAAGTGGAAACAACACAAATGTCTGAACAGATGATATGGATCGGAACACACTGCAAACAGATTCATGTTTGAATGCAGCAAGCAGGACAAAATTATGAACAGCCTCAATAATAACCAAATACCTTGAGGGTTTGCGAATTGGTGGGCCTGGAAATTTGGGAGGGGACATCAAGAAAAGTGGCATGCAAAGTCTAAAAAGCCAGTGTTCTATATCCCACCTCAGTGAGTACTCAAGGGATCTTAAAAGCTTATGAGCAGCCATCTAAGGGTAAAGACTATTCATTCAAACACTAATGTGCCACACAAACTTCAGTCTCTGTGACTTTGAGACCAGAAGAGCTAGATGGTGCCACTACCCCTCTGAAATGCTTCACAATAGCAGGCCCCTGATTGAGTGGGCTCAAGTCTATCAGAGATGGGGATGAGGTACAGGATAGAGCAAGGTTCAGAGCTGTTATTCACAGGGTCATTGTGAGTCGAATATGACTTGATGGCACCTAACAAACATAGAATGGGAGAAAAATTCCAAGCAAAACTCAAAATCGCATGTAGATTGAGGGAGGGGATGAAGGAACTGGGAAAGATCCAATATGGACCTGAAAAGACAGTAATAGTGGGCATAGATCAATGATAATTAATTTTATAAAACACAATGTATGGGAATGAGCATATGAAACATAATGTGAATGAAAAATGTGTGAAAGACAATGCATATGAATTTTTTTATGTAAACCTATATAAAGGGGAAAAAAACACCTAAAAATCATAAAAAAAGGAATGAAGCACTAGTTGCTGTTGTTGTATACCATCGAGTCTGAATCGATCCCATAGCTGACCCTCCATCAGGTTTTCAGAGGCAGTTAATCACATGGGAGGAGACTGTCCATCTTTCTCCCACACAGCAGCTGGTGATTTGAACTATGTGCCTTTGGGATTGTAGCACAACTTCTTGCCACTAGGCCACCAGTAAGAATGAGCCTTGAAAACATCAGGCTAAGTGAAATAAGTCGGAAAAAAGGATAAATATTCTATGGTCGCACCTATACGGAATATGCGCAGAGTGACTGCCAATAAGTATGAGGTTCTTTTTTCTGGAATGTTCTGGGATTAGATAGCAGTGATGGTGGCCCATTTTGAATGTACTTAATGAGATGGAACTGAAGACCTAAAAATGGGTAAAACATACACTTTGTTATTTATACTTTACCATAATTTTTAAAATGGGATAAATTAAAACAATCCCTTCTGCAATCCCCAACACCTGGCCATACAAGCTCTCCACAGTCGGGCTCTCCTGCTCTTCACCCCTTCACTGTTTCACTTTGGTAAACTTTTTCAAAACTAATTAATGAATGAGGAGTTTAAGACACTATATATAAGGGGAGTTCTGGTGGCCTAGTGGCAAGAAGCTGCACTGCAATCCCAGAGGCGCACAGTTCAAGTCCACAAGATGCTCTGCCGGGAAGGGAGGGAAATCTCCTCCTATACCAGTCAGATCCGATTTGACGGTACACACACACACACACACACACACACACACGAAATAAAATAATAATTTTAAAAAAGACACTATATATACACACACTTATAAAATTTTATACTCGGAGAAAGTCAGGAGGGAGATATTGGATCAGAACTAGCCCCATAGACCTTCCTGAGCAGCGTCCCACTCATAAAGCACCCGCTTGGCCCCACTACCAGACCCTGCATTCCGCTACCCACTAGGCTTTAAACTCTGGAATGAAGCTTCCCATTCTGGGCTGGATGCTCACTCAAAACAAGGGCCAGGAATGTGAGGACCAGACATTCCAGGAAGGCAGGGGGAGGGTGCCCTGATCACCACTGCCCCAAGCCCAAAGCCACGCCAGGCATGAGAGCTGGCATCACACAGCACACAGCTGTTGCCAACCAGCACTGCTCTTGCAAAGATTACTAGGCTCTTCTGGGGATTCTGGGAAGCAGGGCGAGCCAGCCACAGGTAGCAGTGAGATGTGGGAAGTGGGAACCCAGCGTGGACACGTCAGAGAAGGAGAGTCTGAGGCACTGAACCTGTAGCCCCAGTGGCCTCTCCCCTGTCAGAGGAAAGGACCACTCCCACTTGTCTCTTTCTCCCGCCACAGCACAGAGTGTCTGGTGCAGGGGTGTGTGACTGAGCCCAAGGAGAGCCAGAGTCTCTTCTCACTGTCCACTAATCCTTATACTGAAGCCTATATTCTGAGGGCTCCAAGGAAACTGTCATTGAGTCACTGCCCTTGCAAAGATCGAACCACAAAGAGCCTTCCAGAGTGTCTGCATGGGGGTAGGAGGCCGCAGAGAGGTACCACTTGTTGCATGAACCCTGATGCTCCCAGGCCCCCACACAAGGCTCTGGGGCTTTCCTGGACTATGATCACTGGAGCCCTTGAGCCTCAGGTCGTCTCCCTGACTGTGTGTGAGCAGACACCTGAGGGTGAGACAACACACAAGATTTTGGAGACAAAACACCATCAGAGGGGGTAGGAGACACTGGAGGGCCACATTTGCAGTCTCTATTCTAGATTCTTTATCCTTAGCCATTTGTTTATTTGCAATTTACTCATTTACTCAGTGAGTGGTGCTTCACCAAGGTCTTGCTGTGCATGGAAAATAGGGGAGTCATGTGAAACAAGATCAGGATTGGGGAGGTAGAGGTGCACATCTCAGACAGGGGATAGCAATGGGGAACCTGGGCAACCCCAGGTGGCTCAACACACAGCCCTCAAATTGGCCAGCCGTCAACTGAGGTCCTGAACAGCAAAGCCCAGGGCAGTGCTCTGGTCCTCCCAGTGTGAGGCCAGCATCAGTGGGGAGCTCCCGAGTCACATGAAGACTGAGGCCCAGAGCCTACTGGAGACGGGCAGGTAACACCGCATGGGTGATACAGGGCCATGCATGCCTGCCTGGCCTGACTGACATGCATTCACCTCCTGACTCTCCAACTGAGAGCCAATCAGAACCCGTGGGCTCTGATGTCACGAGGCTGCCAAGAGGACTACAGCTCCACCTGAGAGATACGTACCCAGCACAGGAAAGCCACTGACCACCTCTCTTTCCAGCCTTGAACTGGCCTGGGCAGCAATGAGGACCAGCAGGTCTGAGTAGTTTCACTGACACCAAACAAGCCACCCTTTGCCCTTCCCATGGTTGGCCAGGCCTGGGGCACAGAAGATGGCACACTGATGCCCAGAAACACAGGCAGAGCCGCAGCAGGGAGGCACCAAGCACATCAGCTAGCCGCGCCTGGCATCCAGCTCCAGTCTCATGGACTCTCGGCATGGACTCACTGCCATTGCCATTCTGCTTCATTTTCCGTAGAAGTTCTGTAGGGACTAGATGGAAAAGGAATATTTTCAGAGCTTTCTCTAAGCCCTCTAAAGCTGGCATTCATGTGTAAGTCATCACATCCAGGACAACTTCATTACAGAGCTGCTCAGTTCTAGAAAAATATGGATTCTATGCCTCAAGACCCTAGTTCCTCGCACATTTCATTGTAGTATTTTGCTTTGTCATTCCGAGCAGCCTTTTGGAATCTTCTGTTCAGCTCTTTAGTATCTTGAATTCTTCCTTGTGCTT
>NW_006399795.1:18392018-18401432 GCF_000299155.1 Elephantulus edwardii
CAGGATAGAGCAGGGTTTAGAGCTGTTGTGCTATGAGTGGAAACGACTCGATGGCACATAACAACAACAACATGCCTCAAGATGTAAATGTTGTTGTTTTGTACTATTGAGTCAGAACTGACTCATAGCTGACTCACCAGTGGCTTTTCAGAGGTGGTAAACTGCACAAGAAGTGATTTCTCATGTTTCTCCCATGGAGTATTTGGAGGATTCGAACCAAGTGCCTTTGGGTTGGCAGTATAATTTCTTACCACTACCCACGGGAGCTCAATAGCACCAAGAACGCAATACAAAATCTCATCAAGTACAAAATGGTGTGGACTGGAGGTTCAGAGGAAACACAATCAGCCAGAAAAGTTAGCTCCTTTCATAGTAAAATCCACTCACAGTTGTCGGCAGCCCAACACACATGGGAGGGAAGAGGGAGGGGGACCACTCTTTTATTAGTGGGGGTGAAGTGGGACAGCCTCTAGTGAAGTGTGGTTACTCAAGGAACACTCTAAAGACACCTGTCCTTGACTCACCAATTGAATGTCACAAAGTTTGAAGACATGCTCAGGCATGTCAAGACAGTAGGAGGATAGTAGGAGCACCATAGCATCGATTCTAGGAGCCAAAAATAGATATAAGTTTGACTGAATTGGATAGTGACACCAATATTTACATCCACCCAGAATCTGTGAGTGCAACAGTTTAGAAATAGATCTTTGCAGATGTAGTTAAGATGAGGTTACCCTGAAGAAGGCTTAGTGGCAGGAAGCTGTGCTGCAATCCTAAAGGCACACCGCTCAAGGCCACCAGCTGCTCCACAGGAGAAGGATGGGCAATCTCCTCCTATGTGATTAACTGCCTCTGAAAACCCACTGGAGGGTCAGCCATGGGTCGGTTCCAACTCTACAGTATACAACAAAAACCTTGAAGAAGGGTGGTCCCTTAATGCAATTAACGATGTAAGAAGGACATTGGACACAGAGAGAAGATGGCCATGTGACAGACTTTAGTCCTAGCCACACGCCCTAGAACACCTTGAGCCCACAGAAGTAGGAAAGGAGGAAGAGGGGAACTGGGCCCTGCTGACACCTTGACTGCAGACTCTGGACTAGGGCTGTGAGAGGAGCTGTTGTGAGCTACCCACCCGTGTAGTCCTTTGTTACAGCAGCGACTGTCACACTTATAAAGTTCTTCAAAGGAGATGCAAACAGTGCTTCAAAGGTGATACAAACAGCTCTGGAGGAGTCATTCCACTGCCGAGAGCTCAGGCCATTTATACTGTGTCCTTGGGACAGGACCCAAGGTGCCCGGTCTGGAAGAGGGCTCAGTTTGGAGGATGCTGCACTGCCTGCAGCACAAGGAGTGTGTCTGGAAGGACTGAGACCTGGGCAGGCACAGCGTCTGCAGACAAGGGGGTAGAACAGCCTGGACCGCTTCCCCACTATCTTTACTGGGTAAAAGAAGCCTTGAAGAAGGGGAAGAAGGAAACACCAGAACAGAGGGGTCTTTGGAATCAGGCTGGGGGTCTGATGGCTCAACAGTGATGACGTCACAGGGTGGAGTTCGTGAGTTCCACAGAGCACAGGGAAGGGGTTTGCTGAGGTAGCCTGGACTCCTATATATGTGCTGCCCTCACAGTCCCAGATATTAACATCTCCCCAAGAGCCAAGAACTCGTGGTCCAAGCAACAAAGGAGTGAGAGG
Organism: Elephantulus edwardii; assembly: GCF_000299155.1. Taxonomy (NCBI): domain Eukaryota; kingdom Metazoa; phylum Chordata; class Mammalia; order Macroscelidea; family Macroscelididae; genus Elephantulus; species Elephantulus edwardii. The sequence goes on from NW_006399795.1 coordinate 18,393,713, forward strand.
ACACCATCTCCTGGGCCCCTGCATCATCCCCCCAGGCCAGGACCTCACATTCTGACTAATATTCATAGCACCCAGTCCTTTTTATAAGGGAATGAGGGCCCCTGAGCCCCAGCCCCATTTCTCTTATGCTCATGCCCCAGGTCCCATTGCCCTCAGGCTCAGGCAGAGGTAAGGGAGCCAGAGTTAGAGAAGATGGCTGGTGAGGCAGGGGTGGCAGAAGGGCAGGGAGCCCAGCGATGACTAAGGCCCCACCGCCCAGTGGCCATCAGAAGGACAACCCATTACTCAGGCCGCCCAGACAGGGGGCGGCAGCACAGGCTAGCTCCCAGGAAGGCGGCGGCCCAAGGCTCCAGACGGCCACCATCACCGTCCCCACACGTGAGTCATCAGAGCTGATGCGTCAGGCCCAAGTCAGGGCTTTCCTGGGGGGCCACCCACTGCCTGCTCGGGCCATGCTCAGGTCTGGTCAGATCTCTGGGAGGCAGAGCTCCCCACAAGTCTCTGCTCCCCTCTGCCCAGTGTTAGCTCCACTCCGTGTAGGTAGGTGAGTGTGGCCAAGCTGTGATCAGTGTCCTGGCCTTACCAGAGTTTTCATGGAATACGGGAGACCGGGACAGAAAGAATGCCATGGAAACAAACAAGTCTGTAAGACTTGAAGCCCTTCACCTCGCATGCAGCCGAGCTGAACCAGCAACCCCAACACATTTTGTTATGCTGTTTAACAGCAAATGTCTTCCTTTACAATGGGCATCTTTACTGCCAAGGTCAAGGCCAGGTTATTGACTGTGAGGCTTATAAAGCCTAATGGCACAGCCTGCTATTTCCCAGGCTAGCAGACAGCAAGGGCCTCACTCTGGCAGGTGGGGCATCACAGCATCTGGGAGCCTCTGACCCCTCCGACTCCACCTGTGTGAAGACTAGATTACTGACAGGAGCAGCCTCAGAGAGTCTCATCAGGAACCTTTAGAAGACAAAAGACTCAGAGAAAGAACAGAGATCTGGGGAGGAAAGAGGGCAACACAGCCCAGGAAGTTGGGAAGGCAGAGGCGGAAGGCCAGTGGGGACAACCAAATCCAACTCTGAGGCATGCAGAGTTAAGGAGGCTTACTACACACACCAGACTCTGCTCCCTACTCTGGCCGTTCTCTAACATGCTCAGCAACAATAAAAGAAAGTCTGTTAAAGTCTATGTTATGTGTACCCCTGGGTTACTCTGCATGTGTCCCCTGCGGAGCAGAGGGGCAGATGTATCAAGCAGGGGACAGAGGTGGAGCCACACATTAGCCCTCCAACCACCCTCACCTCACTTGACATCACTCTCAGGATCATCCTAGACCCTGCTTGTCCAAGCCTGTATATCTCCCTCATGGTGATCACATTCCAGAACCATCTCCTCATAATGCACCTGGCTCCTACATATATATCCATGAAGACAGCAATGGGACATTAGGAGCTGAGGCATTAGACGGCTGTCAGGCCTTCGTACTCCAAGGCCGATGCACCAAGAGCACCATGCTTGTAGCTGGGAAAACAAAGCTAAGGGATCAGAGCAGAAATCTTAGAGAGGATGAGGAGCAAAGAGCAGGGGCACTGGCAAGCACAATCAGCCCACAAATAGCGTGGCTATCAGAAGGGGCCCACCATGAACATCTTCAGTTGTGGATTATCTAATGTCCACTTGCTGACCACAGTCCTCTATATTCCTTAGGGAAGCTCTCCTCTCCTCCATCCCTAGCCCAGTGATGGAAACCAGGTGAACCTTACCTGGGTCACATGCCTTCCTTTAGCCCCAGGAATGCTCTGATTGTCTCGAGAGGGCATTCTACACTTCCACTAGAGGTATGGTCCAGCTGACCCCATCAGGCCCCAGGGTGGGATGTAAGTCAGGTTCCAGAAGGGAGGGGGTGACCCATTTGATCTAATCATGGTCTTCCCTGGGACTGCGTCTAGAACTTGTCTTTCTAGGGTTCTGGACCACTTGGTGAGCAGTGCCCTCCCAAGCGGAGCCCTGCATCCTAACACTCCTTAAACTAGAGCTCTAGGACACTTAATTCATGTGCACAATGAATTTCATTCACCAAGCTATATAACTACCAACTAGAATTCTAGAACATTCTTACTACCCCAAAAGGGAAATCTAACCCCATTAATAGCCACTCCCTATTCACCTCTAGACAACCACTAATCAACACTCTGACACTATGAATGTGGCTGTTCTGGACATAGCACATGGAAGCACACATTGTGTGGCCTTGTGTGTGGTTTCTCTCCCCCAGCATCAAGTTTCCGAGGGTCAGCCACGGCTCAGTGTGTATCAGAGCTCTGGTTCTTCTCACAGATGAGTAATATTCCATTGTGTGGATGGGCCACATTGTGTTTATCCGTTCGCCTGCTGACGGACATTTGGCTGCTGTGAAGAGCGCTGCCCCAAACACTGGTGTCCACGTTATTTGTTTGAGTTGGACTTTTCCTTTTCTAACCACAGGGCGTTGGGTTTCTGGCTCGCAGAACCAGAGGGGCCTTTGAAGTCAGACGCCTCAGGTCTGGGGCTCTGTCCACAGAATTCCAGGCCAGCCGCTGGATGTCACACTCAATGTTTCAATTGCATCTCCATCCTTGAATTTGGGGGATGGTGTGTGCCTTCCAGAATGAGTGGGTGGTGGCCACACCCGGCCCTGCCTGCGTCTGATGAGAGATCATCAACCCTAAACCCTCCACAACGACGTCCTGGGAAAGGTCAACACTGTGATGGACGCCAAAGGTCAGCAGTTCTCGTCACCAAATCTGAGCAGCGTGACTCAGGCGGGAACTTTGGGCCGGCCAGCCACCACCATCGGACTTAAGAGGGAAAAACAATCGTTTGCGAGAGTGACTCACGTGTGAAGTAAACATCTGTGTCCCCCTCTGCCCAGGCTGGCGGGTGAGCAGGCGGCCTCAGCCCACCTTTCATGACAGAGCTGCCCAGGCTGAAGGAGCAGTTTCACAGGAAGAAGAGGAAAAAAATGAAAAGAGCCCTCTCATGTCTGGCCGGACTCCATCAGCAAAAACCCAAAGCTCTAACTCCAGCTCTGGAAGTTTCCCACTTAGAAGATGCAGGTGAATGCAGAGGGGGAGGGCTGCCTCAAGCCTGTTGCCTTGGAGCACTTCATCCGCCCCTAAGCCCCATGTCAGGGAGACCGCTCTCTCAGCTCCAGTGGTGGAAGGTTCCGGGTGATCGCATGTCCTTCTGCTCAGTGCTTCCTTCTGCTCAGTGCTTCCTTCTGCGGGCTGCTCACATTCTCGCATCCCGTGGAGAGAAAAGCTCTCCGGGTACGGGCGGGCCACTCCTGCTCCGTCCTACCATTGACCCTGCGGAATTTCACACTTGTGGTGTCATTGGAAAACATCTTCAGACTCAATCCTCCAGCGAACCCCACATGGACTTTAAAAGCCTCAAGATCCCCGCAGGACTTCCTCAGGGCGGGCGGAGTGCGTTCAATTCCGGAAGCCATTCCCTCACAGGAAGGCCTCCAGTCCCCCCATGATGCCGGTCACTTCCTCCTGAATCACAGCATTTCCCATGGACTGTGCGGAGTGCGCTCAGGAGAGCCGAGGAGTCCAGCCAGCAAGGCACCCACCCAGGCAGCTCAGCGAAGGGATGCTGGGTGCCACAGCCTATCTGGTGCCAGAGTGCCTGGGAATGCTCTGCAGGCCTCTCTAGAGAAGTATGAAAGGGGTGGGAGGGGAGGAAGGGCCTCCAGCCCAGGTTTAACAAGTGTTAAGAGAGCTGGTCCATCCGCACAGCTGCAGGCCGGCTACCAGAGAGGATGGACCAGCCAGCGGAGGGCCCAAGGGCTCCACTCATGGCGCCAGACAGCTGGACAGAGGCGCGGCTAGGCCAGCTCATCCCCTCCACGCTGCTCGGGACTATGCTCCAAAGCAGGGCCTGGGGCTCACAGGCAGACAGCAGGCCTGGAAACGTCGCCTCGTCCTACCCAGACATTTTGGGTCAGTGAAGTAAAGAGCCTCCCCTACAGACCCCTCTCCAGGCCACATACAGGGGGGGCTTTCTCGGTTGACAATAGGAGCACAGGCCCCTGCAGCAACCAGTACTGTAGGCTGCCTTCAGGAATGCACTGTGCAAGCAAGAAAGCAGGCAATGGTCATGTGCAGACAGGTGTCCTGATAAGAAGTCCTGATAAGACATCACAAGAGCCATGTAAATGGCTAGTGGAAGGACATCATGGCTGAAGAGGTACCAGGATCAAGGTCCTGTAGGAGGCGGCCATTGCTTGATGGGAGAGAAAGGTGTTGTGTGAAGTCCCATCCAGCAGAAGGAGCAAGGGCTCCACTGTGCCTACAGGAAACCATCCACAGCCCCAAGATGTGGTGGTTATCTACTGGCTCTTTCCTCCTCCTCCAGGGCCTTCATCCTGACATCTAAAACAGCCTCAAGCCTTCAGTGAGAAGCACTGGCCAGCCTCACTCCGTAGAGTGTGGTTCCCTTGCTCTGGCCACACCAGCAGTTAAGCAGCCCACTGCTATCATAGGGGTGGACTATCCCCGGAGTCAAGCGCCATACCATCACAGAGCTTCCCAGAGTGCTACCAAGTGAAGGGGGGTGGGGCCAAATGCCAACTGTCAAAGAATTTTTGGGATGCTCAAGGTAAGACTATTCTCAGGGAGGTTTCACAGGATGAGACCCTCTCAGTGAGGGAGAATGGGCAGCCTCCCCAGCCACATACCACCATGTCCTGGGGAAAGGCTCAGCTGTATAGGGGCAGAAGAGTACTTATAAATGTAACCTACACAGCCTGCCCAGCATCTCCCCTTCATCCCAGATCTGTGCTCCTGAAGAGAGGTCACAAGACCGCCCAGCTTGAGATCAGGTCTATGCCCTCTAGGGCGCCGCCAAGTGGCTCAGCCTAACACAACCTTGAGCGCAGTTTCCACTTTCATGACCATCTGACACTATTCCACTCATGGCCACCAACTCACAATGCCACTATCCTCCCTAAAAACCACTGGAGCTGATATGTTTAGGGCCCATATGATAGGCTAACTGTCGCTCTAGGTGGCATCCTTCATGGCTTGGTTGACCCTGACAAACAGGTGGGTAGTTAAGTCACCCACAGTGTGATCTAGTGCATGGAATGTGACATGAGGTATCAGCCACACAGCAAGTGCAGTCTGGCATTGTCCCTAGGTATCTGACCTGCTTCTGCAAGATAGCAGGAGGACCGAGGGACACCTGGGCCAGACAGAGCATCCACCAAACCTTCCTGTACATCATAAGAGGACAGGTTATGTCTGAACCATGAAGGCTAGAAATCAGACCTTTCTCTTCCACTGAAATGAAGAAAAAGACAAAGGACAGAGAACCTTCTTCCTGGGAGGCTGCACCAGCCTAGTCTCCCCAGCAGAGGGTGGGGTGGATTCTTTCAGAAAATTTAGGGTCTAGGGGAGATAATCTGAGGAAAAGAGGTCTATTAAAGTCTACATGAGCCATGCCCATCAACCCTGGTGAGCGCACAGACATCCCAGAAGTCCAGCCTTTGCTGCACACTCTCACCTCACACTCAGGAGCAGCACAATATGGCAAAACTGGGCCGTGTCCATATCTGTGGGAATGATGGGTGGAGAAGCAAGGATGACCAAGGCCTGATGTCTGAAAAGCTGCCACGGCGGCAAAAATCCTCCTCCAAAACACTCCAGAAATCTCCGGAACTCGGCCACTGGACATCATGCCCATGGTATTCTAGCTGGGGCGTACGAATCCCAGGAGAATTCCGCCTCCCCCAACAGAACGGCCTGTGTGGATACCAGCCTCCTTTCCTCATAGCCCATGTTCTGAGATGGGAGGGGGCTCCTGGAGAACAAGTGTCTTTTGTGTGGACATGGACTGGCAGTAAGGACCCCACCTCCTTACGCAAGCCCCTGGCCTCAGCAGCCACGTCCCCTCCGAGGCTCAGCGCCATCGTTAATGGCCATCTCCACTCGGCAGCCAGGGTTTTGTGGGTCCCTTGAGAGGGAAAGGAGAATAAGTTTCTCTTACTTTTTCTCCCCCTGGGTCGCAGAAAAAGGAAGTCGGAACAAACAAGTTATATAATACTGGGGGTGGTGGGGCGTGGGGGAACACAGTCCCTCCTAAGGATGCTGCTGGAGTCATGGTGCCGCTAGGAGGGCCAAGGGGGGACAGGAGCTCCACCCCCCCGCCCTGGCCAGGCGACAAGCCTTCCCAAGACAAAGAGGCAGATGTAAGCACCGCCAAGCAGGCCAAAAAACCAGCCTCAATGACAAAACTTCCCCTCCTCAGCCCCTGTCTCCCAGAGAAGCCAGGAGGCCAGTCTAACCCCAAAAGGGATCTTGGTCCAACAATCTGCAAGCCCCAGAGGACAGGAGACTATTTTCCCATCTGTTCTCCTTCACCCTAAACCCCTATCCACCTTCATCTAGTCACCACCCTTATAGACATCTTCCTTTCCACCCACCCATCATCCAACTATCTACTCATCCATCTATATTGTCCACCACCTATCCATTTACCCAATCAAATCTCATCTCCCCACCCATCCCACTATACATCCCCTTCCATTTCAAACATCTATCCCCTATCCCTTCTACCATTCCTCCCATCCAGAACTCCATCCATTCCCTATCTCCTACTTACTTTTTCATCAATTCATCCATTCCCAACCCAGTCTCACTTCTATCCCTAACCATCTCTCCATCCATCCTTCTACCCTCCATTTCATCTCTCCAGCCATCCATCAGCCAACTCTTAACTCTAATTCCCATACATCCTTTCCACAATGCTAACTGAATATTTACTTGCTAAGTCTATCTGCCAGTGCAGGATGACAAAGTAAAATATTGAAATGAAATGTGCAAGGAGCTGGAGTCAGAAAATCAAAACGGCTGAGCTCACTCAGCATTTCTTAAGCTCAAAGAACTGCAGAACAAATTCAAACCTTGAGTTGCTATAATCAAGGATGCTTTAGGAAGAATATTAAATGACCCAGGAGGTATTAAAAGAAGATGGAAAGAATATACTGAGTCACTGTATCAAAAGGAATTGGCAAACACAGAAGAATTTAATGAAACAACGTATGAGCAAGAGCCTATGGTGATGAAGGAGAAGCTCAAGCTGCTTTGAAGAAAATAGCAAAAAATAAGGCCCCAGGAATAAATAGATGGTATACCAATTGACATATTTCAGCTAAAAGATGCTGCCCTGGACGTGCTCATCAAGTTGTGACAAGAAATCTGGAGAACAACCACTCGGCCAACTGACTGGAAGAGATCTATATTTGTTCCCATTCCAAAGAAGGGTGACCCAACAGAGTGTGGAAACTATAGAACAGTATCATTGATTTCACAAGCAAGCAAGATTCTACTGAAGATTATCCAAAACGCCTGGAACAGCACACCAGCAGAGAACTGCTGGAAGTCCAGGCTGGTTTTAGAAGGGGTTGAGGTACTAGGGATATTGTAGCAAATGGATCTTTGCTGAAAGCAGGGAATGCCAGAGGAATGTCTGTCTGTGTTTCATTGATTACGCAAAGGCGTTTGGCTGTGTGGACCATAACAAACTGTGGCAGACTCTGAGAAGAATGGGAATCCCAGAACACTTGATCATGCTAATGCAAAACCTTATACTTGGACGAAGAGGCAGTCGTCAGAACAGAGCAAGGAAACACTGCATGGTTCAAAATTGGGAAGGGTGTATGCCAGGGATGTG
>NW_006399795.1:18402987-18409165 GCF_000299155.1 Elephantulus edwardii
TCTGTTTGTTTTCCTAGCCATCCATGGTATTCTCAATACTCTTCTCCAGCACCACAGCTCAAAGGCATCAATTCTCCTTCTATCCTCCTTGGTCACTGTCCAACTCTCTGATGCATAAAAAGTGATTGCGAAGACCATGGCCTGTATCAGACGCACCTTAGTCTCCAGTGAGACATCATTGCTCTTCAGTACTTTGGAGAGGTCCCTAACAGCAGACTTTCCCATGGCAATGCGCCTTTTAATCTCCTGGCTGCTGGTGCCAACTCATAGGAACCCTATGAGTTCAAAACCCTGCCCTATCCCTACACCTTCTTCACAATCTTTGCCATGTCCAAGCCCATTGCTGCAGTCATTGTCAATTCATCTTGAATTGAATCCCGCTCTTCAGCTAACCCTCTACCTTTCCCAGCACATTACTTTATCCAAGGGTTGGCCAAAGAAGGTGAGACGAAGCGCATCATCCTTGCTCCCAAAGCACCCTTCAGTTGTACCTCCTCCAAAACAAACTTGTTGGCTCTTTTGGCAGTCCATGGGATAGTCAATACTCTTCACCTAAACCACAATTCAAAATCATCAGTTCTTCTTAGGTCCTCCTAATTCAGTGTCCAACACTGACATGCATAAGAAGCAATAAAAATTACCATGGCTTGGATTAGGTACTCCTTAAAATTGACTTCACTGGTCTTCTTTCAAGAGGTCCTTGACAGCAGATATGCCTAATGCAACACATCTTTTGATTTCTTGGCTGCTGCTACCATGAGTGTTAATTGTGGGTCCAATAAAATGAAATCATTGACAACTTCAATATGTTCTCCATCTACCACAGGAAAGGTTCAGCTTTGTTTTTCAAAGGGTCACTATGAGTTGTAGTTGACTCAATGGCACCTAACAACAATAATATCAAACTGTTGTCTATTGGTCCATGAGGATTTTTGTTTTCTTGATGTTGACATGTAATCTACATTGAAGGCTCTAGTTTTTCGTCCTAAATGCTCAGTCATCTTCACTTTGCACAAGCAAGGCTTGTATCATCTGCTTAATATAGGTTGTTGATGAGCCTTTCTCCAATCCTGATGCCAAAGAATTTAATTAGCTGGTAAAAAAAAATCCTTGTCTTGAGCACTATACCCTTTTAAGAACTACCTATATGTGATCAATGAAACAACAAATTGTGGCTAACCTTAAGAAGAATGGGAATCCCAGAACATTTCATTGTACTCATGCAAAACCTATACTTGGAACAGGAGTCAGTTGTCAGAACAGAGCAAGAAAACACTGCATGGTCCAAAATCAGAAAGGGAGTGTGTCGGGGATGCAGCCAGTCTCCAGACCTTTCATTATTTTTTTTTCTTTCCCCCTGAGATTTTATTGAAAGTTTATAAAGAACTTGGATTTCCATTCATTCATTAGTGTACATTTTCCTCCTTGCCCCCTCTCCCCAGCAGTTTGTTTTTCTTTGGGAAAAAAGTTCTTTCATTGTTCTACAGTCCTCCCATCCTGACCACTTCACTACGCAACTGTTATCTGGACTCTTGTCATGCCAATAATATCTAATCATATATTCCTTTTATACAGTTCTATCCCTCATCTATTTCAATGCCGTGTACATTATGTATCCCCTTTTTTTAGTTTTCCCCAAGCCCCATGTCAGTCCCGTTCTATAACAGTGGCATTATGAAGCATTTGTCTTTTTGTGACTGAGATAGTTCACTCAGCATAATGTCCTCCACAGGCACCCATTTTGTATAATATTTCATGAGTTGTTTGTTTTTCAGTGCTGCAAAATAGTCCATTGCGTGAATATACTACAGCTTCTCTATCCACTCATTTGTTGAATTTGTTGACAGGCACTTGGGTTGTTTCCAATTCTTTGCTATTGTGAACAAAGCAGCAATAAACATGGGTGTGCCTCCAGACCTTTTCAGTCTATATGCAGAACAGATCATTTAGGATGCTAGGCTTTATGAGGAAGAGTGCAATATCAGGATTGGAGGAAGACTCATCAACAACCTGTATAATGCAGGTAAGAAAACCCTGTTTGCCAAAACTGAGGAGAACCTGAAGCACTTGCTACAGAAGTTCAAGGACTTTAATCTTCAGTATGGATTGAGGTTCAATATCAAGAAGACAAAGATTCTCACCACTGGGCCAATTGGCAGCACCATGAGAGATGGAGAAGAGACTGAGGTTGTTAATTTCAGCTTGCTTGGCTCCACAATCAATTCTCTTGGCACTAGTAGTTAGGAAATCAAAAGATAAATGGTATTTGGAAAATCTGCTGCCAGGGACCTCTCCAAAGTGCTGTAGTGCAATGATGTCAGTCTAGAGACTAAGGTGCACTTGATATAGGCCATGCTCTTCACAATTACTTGCTATGCAACAGAAAGGTGGACAATCAGTAAGGATGACAGAAGAAGAACTGATGCCTTTGAGTTGTGGTTTTGGAGAAGAGGGACCACCAGGAAAACAAACAGGTCTGTTTTGCAGAGGGTGAAAGCAAATTTCTCCTTGGAGGTAAGGATTTTGAAGCTGTTTCTCACATACTGTGGGCACGTGGCCAGGAAGGACCAGTCCTTGGAGGAGAAGGACATAATTCTTGGGAGGGAAGAAGGACAGTGCAGGAGGGGAAGATCTCAGATGAAATGGAGTTAGGCGTGCCAGACACAGTAAGCCTGACTCAGGATAGAGCATGGTTCAGAGCTATTCTACATAGGATTGCTAAGAGTCACAGGCAACTCCATGGCACTGAAGAACAACATATGGGATCAAATTCACAGCAACTCTGAGAGGAACTTTAGGGACAGATAAGTTTATGTCAATGGCAGAGGAACACATTTTTTTATTATTAAATTTTATTAGTTTTAATGAACATTTAACAATTCAGACAGGAAGGATGAGAATTATTGCAAAACTTGGAGAATAATCAATGTCACTGAATTATACATGTTGAAATGGTGAACTGATGTATGCTTTGCTGTTTATACTCTCAACAACAGCAAAATCAAGGTATTAAAAAAATTTTATTCCTAGGTATATAATGAAAAGAATCAAAAGCAGGAATACAAAGAGAAACCTGTACACATACATTCATAACAGCATTATTAAGAGCAGCTAAAATGTTGGTATAGCCACTATGGAAGGCAGTCTGGCGCCTTCTCAAAAAGTTGGAAACAGAAATACCATTTGACCCAGCAAGTCCACTACTGAGAATATACCCTAAAGGAACCAGAGCCACAACTCAAACAAATGTATGCACATCCCTGTTTATTGCTACATTATTCACAATAGCAAAGAGATGGCACTAAACCAAGAGCTAATCAATAAATAGATGGAAAATCAATGGTACATTCACACAGTGAAATATTATGTAGCACTGAAAAATAATGAACTAAAAAATATTACACAACATGGGGAAGCCTGGAAGACATTACACTGAGTGAAATTTTTCAGTCACAAAAGGTCAAATATCACATAACACTGTTATAAAATAGGGCAGATGAGGGCGGGGGAGAAAATGGGGAAAGAGTGGATGGATCATGAATACTGCATTACTACAGATAGGGAAAGAACTGTCTCAAAGGAATATATATGATTAGGCATTATACGTATGACAATCTGAACAAGAGGTGAATTGTGGAGAGAGCTGGGAGGGAAAGAAAACATACAACAATATTTTTTTTTCATAATTGGAAGTAGGAGTGGCATCCACTTCTGAAATAGCTTGCCTCCAGAAACTCTATGAACTTGGAGAAATGATGAACATTATATATGTGTTCAGGTCTTTCATTCATAGGATCACTATGAATCATCTATGACTCAAAAGCACTTAACAACAGCAACAATTTAAAAATTGGGGGAAAAAACAGTGGATAAAAGTTGAACATGGTCTTAGTTACATAAACAGATAAAACTGACCAACACAAGTAGTTCATTTATACAATGGAATATTACTCAGCTACAAAGAAAAATTAAATACATAAATAAACCTCAAAAACATTCTTAAAAAACAACCAAAAACTATGCTCAAGTTAAACCAGTCATATATTAAAGGCCACATGTATGATTACACGTTCTAGACAAGAAATGTCCAGACCAGGCAAATCCACACAGACAGAAAGAAGGTGGCTGCCAGAGATTACAGGGTTAGGTGGATGAGGAATGACTGTTAACACTATTTCTTTCATGGGGGACAGAAAAGTTCTGGAATGATGGTAAACAGCAAATGCTGACAGAGATGTGGAAAGACTGGAATTCCCATACACTGCTGGTGGAATTGGAAAATGGTGCAATTACTATAAAAAGCAGTTTAGTGCTTCCTTTTAAAAGTGGGAAATTGAAATGCCATTTTATTTAGCAATCCCACAGCTAGGTATAGAACTGGAAGAAATAAGAGCTGCAACACTCACCCAATGGAATACTATTGCAACACTAAAAAAATAAAGAATTTGTAAAACACTGTATAACATGGATGAATCTAGAGGACATTATATTGAAAAATAAAGTCAGTCATAAAAGGACAAATATAATTAAGTCCACCATTACAAAAAGTTAAAGACAGGTTTATAAACAGAAAGAATCATTCTTGAACAGTTACCAGGAATGAGAACGAAGGCAAAGAAGAGTTAAAAAATAGTAAGTTAGTACACACACATTACGACAGCTGAAAGGAAAGGCAATATACAATAAAGGGATGGTTCGCACAATACCACTAAAGAAAGGGAAGATACAGAGGTATATAAGAAATACAGTCAACACGGATATATAGATAGGTGATAATGGACAGGTAAAAAGGACTACACTCATGACAGTACATCGTTTTCAGATAGAGTATTTCTATATTCATAGTTGTTGAAATATGTCAATTGGCATTCCATCAATTACTGGGGCTTTATTTTTTGCCAAGTCCTTCAGAGCAGCCTGAACTTCCTCCTTCATTACCATTGCCTCTTGATCATATGTTGTTTCTTGAAATTCTCCTGTGTCAGCCAAATTGTGGTTAAGCTTGAGGAAAATGGGAATTCCAGAATACTTGATTGTGCTTATTTATGTAAAAGCTATACTTGGACCAGTGAGGAGTCCTCAGAACAGAGCAGGGAAACACTGCATGATTCAAAATCAGGAAAGGAGTACATCAGGGATGCATTCTGTCTCCACACCTTTTCAATCTATATGCACAACAGATAATTTGGAAAGCAGGTCTTTATGAGAAGGAATGTGGCATCAAGATTGGAGGAAGATTCATCAACAACTTACGTTATACAGATGACACAAAATCTTGCTTACTAAAACTGAAGAGGACCTGAAGCACATGCTGCAGAAGGACAAGGACTGTAGTCTTCAGTATGGATTGAAACGCAACATCAAAAAGACAAAGATTCTCACCACTGAGCCAATTGGCAGCACCATGATAGATGGAGAAGAGATTGAGGTTGTTAACAATTACAGCTTGCTTGTGTCCATCATCAACATTCTTAGTACCAGCAGTCAGGAAATCAAAAGATGAATTGCATTGGGAAAATATGCTGCCAGGGACTCTCTCTCCTTTGCTGCTGAAAGCATGCTTTGAGGTGTGGTTCACTCCTGTCTTTCTGAGGGTCCTTTCCTCCTTTTCCTTGTGTTTCTTTTTCTCTTTCTTGCACAGTCCACCTTTTACTAGCTTAGATTGTGTTTTATTGTCTTAATAATTTTTTTTACTTGTTTTCCTTAAAGAGAAAAAAAAATTTGCTGCCAGGGACCTATCCAGAGTACTGAAAAGCAACAATGTCAGACTAGAGAATAAGGTGCCATGGAATGATAAAGCAAAATATTACAATGAAATGTGCAAGGAGGTTGTTGTTGTTGTTGTTATGTGCCGTCGAGTCGTTTGTGACTCATAGCGACCATATGTACAACAGCCCCAAACCCTGCTCTATCCTGTGCCAATCTCATTGCCTCCGACACACCCATCCCGATTACCCCAGTCACTGAATCAATCCACCTAATAGAGGGTCTTCCCCTCTTGCACTGTCCCTCCACTCTGCCCGGCATGATGTCCCTCTCCAAAGACCTGTCTCTCCTTACAACATGTCCAAAGTATGTCAGGCAAAGCCCCAGAACCCTTGCCTCCAAGGAGCAGCCTGGTTTAACCCTTTCTAGGATGAATCTATTTGTTTTCTTGGCAGTCCATGGTACATTCAAT
>NW_006399795.1:18411355-18449365 GCF_000299155.1 Elephantulus edwardii
TTAGGGCTGTTGTACATAGGGTCACTATGAGTCACAAATGACTCGACGGCACATAACAACAATAACAATCCAGGCCATAGTCTTCACAATTACTTGCTATGTATTAGAGAACTGGACAATGACTAAGGATGACAGAGGAAGAATCAATGCCTTCGAATTGTGGTGCTGGAGAAGAGTCTTGAACATACCATGGACTGCCAAGAAAACAAATAGGTCTGTCTTGGAGAGGGTGAAACCAAATTTCTCCTTGGAGGCCAGGATTTTGAAGCTCTGTCTCACATATTTTGAGTAGATGTCCAGGAAAGACTGCTTTTGAAAAAGTGCATCATGCTTGGAAGGGTGGGGGACAGTGCAGGAAAGGAGGACCCCATATGAGATGGATTGACACAGTAACTGGGGCAATGGGAGTTGGTGTGTTGGAATTAGTGAAACTGGCTCAGGACAGGGCAGGGTTCAAAGCTACTGTACATAGGGTTGCTATGGGCCGCAGGCAATTCGACGGCACACAACAGTAACAACAATCTACGGCACAGAATCATTTTACCAAACATAACTGGCTGACATGAAAATATTTCAGAAGTACCATATAAAAAGACTCAATGACAATGAAGGGAGAAGTTCAAGCTGCACTGAAGGCACTGGTAAAAAATAAGGTCCCAGGAATTGATGCAATACCAATTCACATGTTCCAGATAACAGATGCAGCCCTTAATGTGCTTGCTCACCAGTTATGGCAGGAAATTTGGAGGATAGCTTCTTGGCCAGCTGACTGTAAGAGATCTATGTTCTCATTTCCAAGGAGGGCAATCTCACAGAATGTGGATATTATCAGTGTCATTAATATCACATGCAAACAAAATGCTGCTGAAAACCATTCAAAAATTGCTAAAAGCATACTGCCAAAAGTTCAAGCTAGGTGTAAAAGAGGCTTCAGCACCAGATGATGGTCTATTTGTGCTTTATTGACTTTGCAAAAGTATTTGACTATGGAGATCATAACAAGTTATGGCTTACAATGAGATAATGGGAATCCCAGAACACTTGATTGTGTTCATGTGACATACACCTAGACCAAGAAGCTGTTGTCTGAACAAAGCAAGGGAACACTATGTTTTAAAATCAAGAAAGACGTGCATCAGGCTTGTATCCTTTCTCCATGCCTATCTCCATGCCTATTCAATCTATACACTGAACAAATCATTCAAGAAGCTAGACTCTAGGAAAAAGAATGTGGCATCAGGAGAGGAGGGAGACTCATCCACAACCTGTGTTATTATGCAGATTACACAACCCAGCTTGCTGAAAGTGAGGGTTTCAAACCTCGTTATAAGAGATCAAGGACTACAACCTTTAACATGGATTGCATCTCAACATCAGAAAAAGAAATATCTTCCCCACTGGCCCATAGGTAACATCATGATAGATGGGGAAAAATTTGAAATTGTCAATAACTTTATCTTACTTGGATCCACAATCAACACCCTTGGTACTGTTGTTGTTATGTGCTGTCGAGTCGCTTGTGACTCACAGAGACCCTATGTACAACAGCCCTAAACTCCGCTCTGTCCTGTGCCAATCGCACTGTCTGACACTCCCATCCCGATTATCCCAGTCACTGAATCCATCCACCTCATAGAGGGCCTTCCCCTCCTGCGCTGTCCCTCCACCCTCCCAAGCATGATGTCCTTCTCCAGGGACCGGTCTCTCCTCACAACATGTCCAAAGTATGTTAGACGGAGCCTCAGAATCCTTGCCTCCAAGGAGCCACCCGGTTTAACCCTTTCCAGGACAAATCTGTTTGTTTTCCTAGCAGTCCATGGTATTCTCAATACTCTTCTCTAGCACCACAGCTCAAAGGCATCAATTCTCCTTCTATCCTCCTTGGTCATTGTCCAACTCTCTGATGCATAACAAGTGATTGAGAAGACCATGGCCTGTATCAGATGCACCTTAGTCAGTCTGGAAATCAGAAGAGGTATTGCACTGGACAAGTCTTCAGTTAGGAATGTCTCCAAATTACTGAGGAGCAACGATTTCAGTTTGAAGATTAAAATGTTCCTGATTCAGACCTTGGTCTTTTTATTTACTTGCTGTGTGTCTGTGAGCTGGACAATGAATAAGGATATTAGGAAAGAACTGATGCCTTTGAGATGTGGAGAAGAGCACTGAATATCCCATGGACTCCCAAAAGAACAAACATATGTCTTAGAAAAAGGGCACCTGGAGTGCATGTAGGCAAGGATGGCGAAGCTTCATCCCATACCATTTGGGCATGTATAGGAGAAGTAATTCCTTGGAAAGGGACATCATGCTAAGACAAGTAGAGAGACAGCTAAAGAGAGAGAACCTCATTGAGATAGACTGACATGGTGATGGCAACAATGGATTCAAGGGTGTCAGAGATGATAAGGATGACACAGGATAGAATAGGTTTCAGATTTGTTGTTCATAGGGTCACTATGAGTCATCCTCAAATCAACGGCATCTAACAATAACAATCTATGGCATGGAGCTCTGGTAAGAGGTGCACTGCCTATGGCACTTTCTAAAAAAAAAATGGAAATAGAAATACCATTTGACCCAGCAATACCACTACTGGGAATATACCCTAAAGAAGCCATCCCAACAGATATACGCATCCCCCTTATTTATTGCTGCATTGTTCACAACAGCAAAGAGATGGAAGCAACAACCCAAGTGCCCATTCACAAATGAATAGGTAGAGAAGATTTAGTACATTCACACTATGGAATACTACACAGCACTGAAAATCAAGGAATGAATAAAATATTATACACAGTGGGTGACCCTGGAGGACATTATACCAAATGAAATAGCTCAGTCACAAAAGGATAAATACTATATAATGCCACTGTTATAAAACAGGACTGACATGGGGTTTGGAGGTAAACTAAGAAAAGAGGGGATAAATAATGAATGCTGCATTGAAATAAATGAAGAACTGCTTAAAAGGAATATATGATTAGGTATTATTTGCATGACAATAGTCCAGAATAAGAGGTGCATAGCAAAGTGGACTGGGGGGTGGGGAAAGGGAGGATATTGTGCAACAATGAGTGAATGGAAATTCAAGTTTTCAGTAAACTTTCATTAAACTATCAATTAAAAAAAAAAGAGTTGCACTGCCAACACAAAGGCATGAGCTTCGAATCCACCAAGGATCCTCTCCTGTGTGATTTATAGTCTCTGAAAACCTGCTAGAGGGTAACTAACTACAAGTCGTTTCTGACTGAAAAGTACCTAACAAGAAAAACAAACTATGGTAGCTCTGGTGGCTTAGTGGTAAGGAGTTATGCTGCCAACTCAAAGGCCGTCAGTTTGAATCCATTAGCTGCTCCATAGGAGAAAAATGAGCAGTTTCTTCCGTTGTGATTATATCTCTGACAACCTGCTAGGGGATCAGCTACTCGATAATACAAAACAACTACAATCTATGGCACAAATAAACAATCAAATATAGTAAAAAAATACTTGGCAGCTACAAAATTTTTGACAAGAGATTAATTTCTAAAATTTATAGAATTAAGAATATTTTAGGGGAGCTCTGGTGGCCTAGTGGTAAGGAGCTGCAACTACAGTCCCAGAGGCACACGGTTCAAATCCATCAGATGCTCTGCCAAGGAAGGAGGGACAATCTCCTCCTGTACCAGTCAGATCCGATTTGACGGTACACTCACACAAAAATAATAAAAAAAAATTTAAAAAAAAAAGAATATTTCAACAAGAAAAAGACAAATGACCCAATTACAAAATAAGCAGAAGATATTAAAAGACTTCATCAAAGATGACATTCAGATGGCAAACTCATGAAGAAATGATCAAGATCATTAACTATTAGAGAGATGCAAATCAAAACAATTATGAGATGTTATCTTCAGCAAATATAATTATGTTCATTACATGACAAAACAACAAATGCTGGCAAAGGTGTGGTAAGATTCAAAGTCTCATACACTGCTGAGAAGATTGTAAAAGTGCAACCACTCCAGAAGGTAGTTGTCTGAACAGAGCAAGGGAACACTGCCCTGTTTAAAACCAGGAAAAGTGTGCATCAGAGTTGTAGCCTCTCTCCATACCTATGCAATCTGTATACTGAGCAAATAATTACAGAAGATGGACTCGATGAAGAAGAAAGTGATACCAGGTCAGAGTAAGGCTCATCAACAACCAGTGTTAATTAGATGACAAAACTTTACTTGCTGAAAGTGAGGAAGACTTGAAGTATTTGCTGCAGAAGAGCAGTATGGATTATATCTCAATATCAAGATAACAAAAATCCTCCCCACTGGATCAATAGGCAACATCATGATAGATGGAGATTGACATTATTAATGACTTCATCTCATTTGGCTCTACTATCAACACCCTTTGTACCAGCACTCAGGAGATCAGGAATCCTATTGCACTGGGCAAGTCTGCAGTCAGGGACCTCTCCAAAATCCTGAGGGAAAATGATATCAGTTTGAAGACAAAAGTGTGCATACATCAGGCCATGGGCTTTTCAGTCACTTGCTATATGCATCTGAGAACTGGACAAGAAATAAGGATGACAGAAGAATTGATGCTTTGAGTAGTGTATTGGCAAAGAGTACTGACTAACCCATTGACAACCAAAAGAACAAACAGGTACGTGTTGGAGAAAGTGAAGCCAGAATGCTCCTTGGAGGCAAACATGACAAAGCTTCATCTAACACACTTGGGTCATGTTGTTAGGAGATGCTAGTCCTTTGAAAAGGACATCATGCTTGGAAAGGTAGAGTATAGGCAAAAAAGAAGACCCTTAATGAGATGGATTGACACAGTAACTGCAGCAATGGGCTCAAGTATGTCAGAAATAAATAGGATGGCATAGAAAAGGACAAGGTTCAGATCTGTTTAAAGGGTCGCTATGAATCACAGTCCCACTAGACATGATGGCACCTAACAACAACAATGATGACTTGGGGTGTGAATGGGGGGGGGGCAACCCAACACACTTAGATGTTAACACTAAAAGTGTAAAGCTCAAAATCCAAACCTCAATTCAATGGGCCTCATAAGATTGTAAACTCTGGTAGCTTACTGGCGAGAAACTGTGCTGCCAATTCCTAAATTTAAACTGCATACCTATACATTAGTAGTGCAGTTCTTTATCACTCAATCACTAGAGCTCCCTATCTTTTTAAGAGAAGACTTAATTCTTTTGTCCCATAGAGGCAGGTGGTTCAAATCCACCAGCTGCTCCTCAGGAGAAAGATTATTCATCTCCTCCTGTGCGATTTACTGCCTCTGAAAACCTTCTAGAGTGTCAGCTATGGGTTGGTTCCAATTCAATGGTACCTAACAACAAAAATAAGATTAAAAGCTTTTGCTTAGCAAGCAATATAAATAAAATAATGAAAAATGGGTCACAGCCTGGGAGAAAAGATGTGCGTGCAAGTCAGCTATTTGATAAAAGAGTGGTACTCAGACTAAAGAATTCTTAAACTTCAACATGAAGATAACCCAATTAAGAAATGGTAAGGGAGCTCTGGTGGCCTAGTGGCAAGAAGCTGCACTGCAATCCCAGAGGCACACGGTTCAAATCCACCAGATGCTCTGCTGGAGAAGGAGGAGCAATCTCCTCCTGTACCAGTCAGATCTGATCTGATGGTACACAGACAAAATATAATAAAATAAAATTTTAAAAAATAAAAAATAAAATTAAAAAAAAGAAATGGCAAAGTATTTGAAAAAATCTTTAGCCAAAGATAGGAAGACAGCACAGAATAGAGCAAGGTTCTAGTCTGTTGTTCATAGTATCGCTATTAGTCATACTCAACTCCAGGACATCTAACAGTAACTACAACACAAAGACCTGGGTTTGATTCGCAGACAACATACTTCATGCATGTTGTTGATAGGTGGTGTTGAGTTGAGTACAACTCAGTGACCCCAAAAACAAAAGATCTGAACCCTGTTCTATCTTATGCTATCCTCACACTTCCTGACACATAAGAGCCCATTGATCTTGTGGTAATCACTGTGTTAGTCACTTTGGTAATCCACCTTGTTGAAGGTCTTCCTCTCCTTTGCCAATCCTCCACCCTTCCTAGCATCATGTCCCTCTCCAAAAAACAGCCCCTCCTAACACATGTCCAAAGTATGTGAGGTGAAACCTCATCATTCTTGCCTCCAAAGAGCACTCTGGCTGCATCCTCTCCAAGACATACCTGTTTGTTCTTTTGGCTGTCCATGAGATGTTCAGTGCTCTGCTCCAACACCACAGCTCAAGAGCATCAATTTTTCTTCTGTCATCTTTATTCATTGTCTAGCTTTCAGATGCATAGCCAGTGAGTGACTGGAAAGACTATGCCCTGAATCAGACACACCTTAGTCCTCAAACTGACATCACTACTCAATAATTTAGAGAGGTCCCTAATTGCAGACTTTCCCAGTGCAATGCAACTCTCTATTTCCTGACTGCTGGTACCAAGGGTGTTAGTTGTGAATCCAAGTAGGATGAAGTTGTTGACAGTTTTAATCTCCTCTCCATTCATCATGATGTTGCCTATCTGTCCAGTGGTAAGAATCTTGTTTTCTTGACAGTGAAATGTATTACTGAAGGCTGCATTCCTTGAGCTTCAACAATAAGTGCTTCAGGTCCTCCTCACTTTCAGCAAGGTTGTGTCACCTGCATAACAAAGGTTATGGATGAGTCTCCCTCTTACCCTGATGCCACACTCTCTTCCTATAGTCCAGGTTCTTCAATACTTCGTGCATAACAGCCACTATCTGTCAGCTGAAGTTTATGATTAATCTAATGCTAAACAGGTTTCACTGGAACATCCATACTGAGAAAGACTAGGAAGAAAGGCATGCAAGAAACTTTTGGAAATCAGTCAACAGAAAATCTAGGGAACATAACTGTCCAATATGCAACTAATCAGAAAGTGGTATATGTGTGTCATAGCGTAACTGTGCTTCATAAGATTTCACAGGCTAATATTTATAAAAGCAGGTCCCCAGGCTTCCCCCCCTCAAGGAACCTCTAGTTAGACTCAAACCTCTAGCCTTTGAGTTAGTAGCTAAGTGTACCAGTGTACCACTCAGTAATCCCAACCCAAGTTATTTACCCAAAAGAAATGAAAGCAGACACCCACACAAAGATATCCATGTCAACACTAACTTCTCGATCTGTAATTGCCAAAAGTGGAGATAATCCAACATTTATCTACAGCAAATGGACAAACCAACCGTGTCCATCCACACCATGGTGCAACACTCACCAACAAAAAGGAACAAGCTTCCGACATTAGTAATTTCAAAATATTATTTGTGAAATTCAAAAGCACTGTTTTAAAGAAGACAGACACACAAGACCAACTATTGTCCAATTCCATTTACAGTCAAGCCTCATTATTCATGGTTTCATTAGCTGTAAATTTGCCTATTCACAAAAATGCATCTGTAACCCCAAAACCAACATTCTTGGCACTTTCATAGTCGTTAGTGGCTCTGCACAGAGCAGTGAAAAATGAGTCACCCGACATGTACATTCTTAGCTCTGCTTTCTTCTTTCGGCTCATTTAGTGACATGTTTTTTCACACTTATGTGATTTTTATTGGCAATTTTGCTATTTAAGATGGCCCCCAGACATAATGAAGTGCTGTCTAAGTGTTCCTAAGTACAAGGAGGCTTACAGAAAAAAATGCATGTGTTGGATGAGCTTCACTCAGACATAAGTTCTAGTGCTGTTGTCAGTGAGTTCCAAGTTGATGAATCACAATACATATTAAATGCCATTAGCAGCCATTGAGTCAGCTTTCAACTCATGGCAATTCCATGCCCCACAGAATCAAGTGCTGCACTGTTCTGCACAATCCCAGGAGACACTGTAGTGAGACCACTGTGATCCACAGGGTACTCAGGAGCTTATCTTCAGAACTGGCCACCAGGGCTTTCTTCCTAACCAGTCTTTGTAGGAAGGTCTGCTGATAACCTGTCCAACATTATTACAGCAACACACAAGCATCCACTGAAGACCAACTATGACTGTCCCTGAAGTACAACAGGGAATCACACATGAGTTTCCCTCATGGAAGTTGACTTATGCACCACTTCCACTACATAGTCAATAAACCCACTGCCATTTGAAGCAACCTTCCATTAGATTCCCAAGACTATAGATCTTTATAGGAAGAGACCGCCTTTGTCCTTTGGAGCCAGTGGTGAATTCAAATCACCAATCTTTGTGTTAACAACCGAACACTATCAGGGCTCATTGAATCAAATAAAGTATATTTACATGGAAGCACACACAAATAAAGCTCCTAACCTTTATTCAGTTGACAAATGTTAATCCGCTGACAAACCTGTGCTCACAGGCTCACAAGAATTACAATAATTAATCACAATATTTCTGCTGGTCAATGATTGTGTTCCTTAGTTGTACATTCTACACAACTTTATAGAACACACTCCCAGAAAGTATGAGGCTGTAATGTGAACAGATCCAGTAATCGCACTAATAGGTGCATATACCAAATAAGAGCAGTGATGCAAGCTAACATACACAAAACCTATGCTTATTACAGTATTATTTACAATAGCAAAGAGTTGTAAACAACTGATGTGTCCATCGGCAGATTAATGGCTAAAGAAACTGTGGTACAGTCACACAGTGGAGCATTAAAAAAAATTATCAAGAATCACTGAAACACTGTACAACATAGATGAATGTAGAACAAATTATGCTGCGTGACATAAGTCAACAATAGTTAATAGAAAACTACTATTTATTATAAAATGCTAAGGCGAGCTCTGGTGGACTAGTGGCAAGAAGGTGTACTGTAATCCCAGAGGTGCATGGTTCAAATCCACCAGATGCTCTGCTGGAGAAGGAGGAACAATCACCTCCTGTACCAGTCAGATCTGATTTGACGGTACACACACACACACACACACACACACACACACACACACTCTAATAAAATTAAAAAAAAACGAAAAAGAAAAAAAATGCTAAGGAAAGGTTAGTTGTAGAAGGGCTGATTCAGGCCTTTTGTTCATAGGGTTGCTATGAGTCGTGCTCGTCTTGAAGGCAATCAACAACAACAACGAGGAGGAGGAAAGGTTTACACACAGATAGAATCAATCTTGGTGGTTTAATAGGGATGAGAAGAGGAAAGTAAAAATTAGTAAATATGCTGGGTGAAGGGAAAGGCAGCCCACAATCAGGGGATGGTTACTCAGTGTAACCAATCACATCAATCAATAGTAATTATCATTCTAAAACAAAAGGTCTATGAATGGTTGTTTGAAAACCCAGTACGATTTGTAATGCTTCACTCAAGATTTTTAAGAATTATAAATGGGCGAGCTCTGGTGGCCTAGTGGCAAGAAGCTGTACTGCAATCCCAGAGGTTCACAGTTCGGATCCACCAGATGCTTTGCTGAAGAAGGAGGGACAATCTCCTCCTGTACCAGTCAAATACAATTTGACGGTACACACATAAAAAAAAATTTAAAAAAAAAAAGAATTATAAATGGTCAGGAGCTCTGGAGGCCTAATGGCAAGAAACCATGTAGCAATCCTAAAGGAATGTGGTTCGAATCCACCAGATGCTCTGCTGGAGGATGGGCAGTCTCCTCCTGTGCTAGTTGGATCCAATTCAACAGCACACAACAAGTAAAATAGATACATACATAAATACATTTAAAAAAATAAAGTCTTTGCCTGCTTTTTTTTAAAAAAAAAAAGAATTATAAATGGTCAAGGGAAAAACCAGTTTGCTTTGCAAATTCTCACTCAAATCACCATCTCAAGTTCAAAACACATTCTCATGGAAATTGACTCATAGCTGACTCTCCAGCAGCCTTTCAGGCTTGTAAATCACCTAGGAGTAGACTGTTAACTTTCTCCTCCAGAAGAGCTGATGAATACAAACCACCCGCCTTTGGGTTAGAAGCACAAGTCCTTATCGACTAAGCCACCTGAGCTAAGTCACTATCCATATCTAGATATGGGTATAGATATCTATATATAAAAGCTCTGGTAGCATTGTCTGTAGGGAACTGCACTGCTAACTCAAAGGCCACGCCTTTCTGGCAGTTCAAATTCACCAGTAAATCTGAAAGAGATGAACAATCTTCTTCTGTGCAATTTACAGTCTTGGAAACCCAATAGACGGTCGGCTATAAGGTGGTTCTGACTTAAAGGCAAGACAATCAAAATAGTACTGATACCACTGGACATCCATTTGCAAAAAGGATAACTCAATTCATGCCTCATACCATACACAAAAAGGAATCCAAAGTGGATCAAGATCTAAGTGTTAAGTCCAAAATTACAAAGTTCCTGGAAGATACTACAGGGACAAATTAAGAGTCCCAATCTATTCACCTGGGGAGGCTCTGGTGGCCTAGTGGGTAAGGAGCTATGTTGTTAACCCAAAGCACCAAGTTCAACTCCACCAGATGCTCCATGGTAGAAAGATGAGCAATCTCCTCTCCTGTGATTTACTGCCTCTGAAAATGTGCTGGAAGGTGAGCTATGAGTTGATTCCAACTTGACAATTTAAAACAACAAAAATAACTATCTATGACATAAATATAGTATCAAATGTAGCTAAAAATGCATATAAGAGAAACTAAGTAACTGTTGTTAGTGCTGTCAAGTTGGCACCAACTCATAGTTGACCCTCCACCAGGATGTCAAAGGCTATAAATCACTTGGAAGGAGATTGTCTAGCTTTCTTCCAAGACCAAAAAACTAGGATCCTACCCCTAAAAAAGAAATACTTAGGCTCACCACTAAAATGAAACTACAATCTACAAATTGGGGAAAAGATTTTTAGTAATGATATTCTCTTCCAAACGTCAACAGCAACCAAAAAAGGTAATAATCTAATTAAAAAATAAATATCGATGCCTCAAGAGACCCTTTCTACGAAGATAGCGCTGAAAGTGAAGGAAGGCCCTGACCCTCCCAAATCTGAAGCCAAAGCAAAGGCATTAAAAGGCCAAGAAGGCAGTCCTGAAGGATGGCCACAAAAAAAAAAAAAAAGACCTGTATGTCACCCACCTTCCAATGGCCTAAGATGCTGAGACTTCGAAGGCAGCCCAAATACGCCAGGAAGAACACCCCCAGGAGAAACAAGCTTGACCACTATGCCATCAAGTTCCCCCCTTGACCACTGAGTCATCCATGAAGAAGATAGAAGATAACAACACACTTGTGTTCATTGTGGATGTCAAGGCCAACAAGCTCCAAGTTAACAAACTGCAAAGAAGCTCTATGACTCTGATGTGGCCAAGTTCAATACTTTGATTAAAATCCTGATGGAGAGAAGAAGGCCTGTGTTCAACTTGCTCCTGACCATGATGCTTTGAATGTTGCCAACAAAATCGGGATCATCTAAACTGAGCCCAGCTGGCTAATTCTAAATAAAAAATTTTTTTCTCACCATTAGAAAAAAAAAAATGGGCAAAAGACATGAATAGACACTTCACCAAAGAAAATATTCAGATGCTAGAAAACATATGAAGAGATATGTACAATCCTAATCTATTAAAGGCAAATGAAAACTATCACAATATGTCATCTCACCACTGCAAAAATAGCACTGATTTAAAGATAAATAAAAAGGGGGGGAAACTAGAAGAGGAGAAAAGTAAAATTTACATGAAATTTCAAGAAAAGGTAAACCTAAAAGCCGATCAGTTAGGTCTGGGACCTAAACGTGGGATGGCCTTCAAGGAAATTTCTGGAGGTTCTGGAACGTCCTAAAACACTGGATTTTTTAAGGTGATACATATATATCCAAAATACCCTACAAATACATCAAAACTCATAGAGAGAGGGGGGGAAAACCAAAACTTAATGAGCTGTCCAAGAAAGACAAGTAAATTGTGGTGTGTGAGTAAATTGTCTCAACAGAACTGGTCAAGGAAAAGAGGAACTGAGCACCCATGCCTAGGTGACTCCAACACAGGCCCAGGGCAGGTACCTAGTGTCTACTGTTATTCATCATCTCATCCCCAAATCAACCCCTCTCAAGACCCTCTGGTCTCTCCTGTGAACCCCACTAAGTCAGGTCCCTCCTCTGGTCACACCCCCCCAAGAGACCAAATGCAGCATCTGCCTCCTGTCATTCAAGGCACCCCAGTGCTTCCTTGGTATGAGCAAGGTCTTTCCTCGTTGTCTTGCCCCACCTGCCCCCCACATTTCCATCTGGCCTGCTCATACACCCAGACCATCAGAGCCACCGCTGGTCCTCACATTGGGCCAACTAACAACTCAACCACAGGGGACAGACCAACACCAGGGCACTTGAGGCTGTCTGAGATGATTGTGTGTGTGGGAGTGTCCCTGCAGGCAGGACCTGCATGGCCTCTGTCGGTGAGGGGAGCAGTCTGTCCGGGGTGGGGGTGGGGGGCCTGTGTGGGCGAGTCTGAGTCATGCTACCCTTACCCAATGGGGAAAGGAAGAAAGGTCTGTTCCCCAGGGCAGGTGTTCTTCCCTCTGAGACATGCAGAACAAGGTCCACATGAGCACCAACGGCTTTCATGCCCATTGAAGGGCTTCAGGGACCCCTTCCCAGGAGGTGGCCATGAGGGAAGGGAATCTCTTGCTAACCAAAGAGGATGAATTCTGCTCCTTTTGTCTGACAGGAAGATCTTGAAGGGGGTGAACCTCAATAGGATGGGAGGGAGGGGCCTCAAGGAAGGGCACTCAGGGTTTTCTTTAGCCCCTCAGGGCTTGCTAACATCCTCAAGCTCCCCAAGCCCCTCAGGATCCCTGGAGCCCCGGGACCCTCTCATCATCACCCTTAGGCTCTCCATCCCTCACTGCCCCCTCACTAACACCCCAGATTCCTCCAGACACTCCGCACCCCCAATCAGCTTCTCCCCCAGGCTACGCAGGACCCCTGAAGCCCAGTCTCGGGTTCCCCAGGACCCTACCATGATTTCATCTTAGCACTGCCCACCCACAGTCTCCACCTCACCCAGGTTCCCTTGTCACCTTCCTGGGGTCCTGAGAACCTCCCAGGCCTCAGTCCCTCCAAGTCCCATCCAGCCTCCTCTTCAGACCCCACAAACCTCGCACTCCCCAGACCGTATAAGGCTCTCAGGTCTCTCAGCCCCACCCCCAGGTCCCTGGAGACCCCTGGGATCCGCTATGGTCCCAGACCCTCTGCAGGCCCCTAGGTCTTACTTACGCCTCGAGGTGCTGGCGCCCCGAGTTCCCTTCAGCGGCCCGATCTGCACCCCTCCCACTCCTGCAGTATTCCATACTCTCTCTCCGCCCGCAACCCCACAGAAGACCTCCAGCTGGTCCACACGGCTCCACAGCCCCTCAAGCCCCTTAACACTTCCCACAGGTGCCCCGAGGCCCCGGCGCAGGTGCAGGCCGACCTTGCGGGCTGAGGTCTAACCTGCCAGGGCGCTCGGGGCCCGGGCCCGCGCCAAAGCTGCCGCCGCCAGCGCCGCCGCTGCCGCCGGACTCCGCCATCTTCCCGCCGCCACTGCTGCCGCTTCCACCACGGCGACCGCGACCGCCGCCGCCGCCACAGCCACCGCGCGGTTAAGTGACGGGAGATGCGCGCGCCCGCACCGGAGACGCGCGAGCGGCGCGCGGGGGCGGGGCCCAGTCCCGGCCGGGCTGAGGAGGGCGGGGCCAGGTTGGAAGGAGGCGTGGTCGGAGCTCCAGAGGGGCGGGACCATGCGTGTAGTGGGCGGGGCTCGCTCGCTCAAGGGGGCGGGGTTAAGAGAAGGGCGAGGATTGGAGTGAGGCCTGAATTGTGAAGGGACCGGGCTCTTGATTGAAAAGGGACAGGATCAGAGTGGGTAGGGTGGGGCCGGGGCCATATTAGCGGGGTGGGTTGTGTATGCAGGGTGAGGGAAGGGTTTCACTTGTCGAGGGACAGTGTCGCAGGAGGGATGGAGATTGGGGATGGGCGAGGGCGGGGCACGCAGTGAAGGTGGGGGTCCAGGAGGTGCTATGAGGGGAGCTGAGGTACAGCTGTGAGGCAAGGTTGGGGCGGAGCGACCCTATAATGGAAGGAGCTGGGGAGAGGAACGAGGAGGAGGGTCTTTGAGAAACAGGTGAACAAGCTCAGATGCTGACCCCCAACCTCACACCTGGAGATTCTTTCCCAAACTGACCTCACCGCGCCTGCGTCTCTCTTGCTCTCCAAGTTCAGTCAGTTTCCTGCCTTTTCATAACACCTAAAGAAACCACCTTCAGATCCAGGAACCCCTAAACCCTTAGGCATAGAAACCTCCCCTTTCAGACTAGGAAACCTCCTCAACCTGGAAACCTCCAGGCTCAGCCCTGACAGCCCCACCATCTCCTGCTTCCTTCACGGGTTCTGTTCTCACACCCCGAACCATCCTCGATTTGTCCCTCCATTTTCTATTCAAGTTCCAACACCTACTCCCTCAAATTCCTCTTCATACACATGTTAAACCCGTATTTATATCCCCACAATTCAATCCATCAGACCTAAACCTTTCAGGCACCCCAAACTCCAGCCCCTAAAACAGTCCCAACCTTCAGCCAAGGCTATCCTGTCTTCCTTTCCTCCTCCTTTTCTTCACTTTCCCTCCTCTGTTCCCATGGAGTCCAGGGCCTCTGGGGGACAGGGCCTGTTCTGGTCACCCATGAGTGACCTCACCCCACCCACCCACCCACTTACTGAAAACCTTAGCATCCTCACCCTGGAATGACCAACTTCTCAGGATCCCATTTATTCTTTCACCCTGTGAGTCAGAATACCCTCCCTTGGGCAGCAGCAGCTGGGCACTGGGGTTCAGTAGGGTCCAAAGTCCTCCACGAGATCAGTGCTGGGAGAAGCAAACAGATACTAGATACGAGGCTGAAGACCCCAGATGAGGGATCAAGAGGGCCACCAGGACCAGTGATCATCTCCAGCAGAAGGATGGGCACACAGTAGGTGCTTAATCATTGTATGTGTAAAATGCTTTGGAGTTGGCCTGGGTACCAGGTTCTGAAGAGCCCTGTAGACCTTTCTAGCACACAGTAAGAGCTCAATAAATGCTAAAAGAGGTTGGTGAGTATATGGAGGGAGAACAAGCTCCAGGCACACACCCTGCTCAGCTCATAATCCACCCACCACCTCTGAGCCTTTTCACCTCTTTCCGCCTCTTTTCCAGATGAACCACATGCAGCCATCCAACCCAGCTCCCCAGGGACATTCCGCTCACACGCCACACACAGACGGCCAAGAATGGCATCCATATGCACTCAGACTTCACAGACGCCCGATTCAACCCACATGTTGGACACACGGACATGCAGCAGTGGAGCAACAGGCGGGAGAGACTTGAGGGTTCCCAGCTGTGTGCTCCTCATGCTCCAAGAACACACAAGGCAGAACAATACATGCAAAGGCCCTGGGGCACGAGCATGGCTGGGGAAGTGAGTGTTCTGTAAGTAGGAGGAGATGGAGTTGGGGGGGGGTGTCTGATGGAGCTGTGCAAACAAGGATTATTCTAGATCACTTAGGGCTTTAAGACCACTGTGGAGACTCGAAGAAGCCTTGGGGGGTTGGCACATAAGGCTGCTCACCAGCCCTTTGAGGGAGAAAGATGGCCAATCTCCCATAAAGATTTACAACCTCAGAGTCGCAATGGAGGGCTGTTATAAATTGAACTCTACCACATAGCAATGGGTGGAGACCACTTTCTTGGTGAGAAATGAGGAGGCACAGGGTCAGCTGAGGAGAGGTTGTGACCAGCTAGGATTTTTTTTACCAACTTTGATTTGTTTAACAGAGCCCCTCTGAGACTTGAGACCATGCCTTCTGTTAAGGAGATGTGTGTGAGGTCCATGGTAGTGCAAGCAGTTTGTGCTCAGCTTTTAAAAGGTGTATGGTTCAAACCCACTCTAGCACCACAGAAAAAGAGACTGAGATCGGTTTCTGTGAAGATTGTTGTTGTTCTTGTCCTGGTTGTTGTTAAGTGCCATTGAGTTGTAGGCGACTCATAGCAACCGTGTGAATGAAAGTCCTCAACACTTGTGTGCTTTTGATCCTTTTTCCAGGTTCATAGGGTTTCCAGAGGCAAGCTAATACAGAAGTGGATGCCACTCCTGCTTCCAAGCTTGTTTTAATCAGGGAGCTCCACCTAACAGAGTCAAGAAAACCCAATGGAGCGCGATCTGACTCTGCACACAGGGGGTTGCCATGAATTGGAATTGACTCCGTGGCAACTGGTTGTTGCCAGCTGCTGTGATGTTGGCCCCTGACTCATTTCCACAGACGGAAATGTTGCTTGGACCTGTGCCATCCTCACAATCAGCTGTGGATCCATAGAGTTTTCATAGGCTGATTTCCAGAAGTCAATGGCCATGTCTTACGAGTCCATCTTAGCCTGGAGGCGCCATTGAAATCTGTTCACCACAGCAGCACTCAAGCCTCCGCTGAGGGAACTAGGTTAGGAGCTAAACCTGCAGAGCTAAGGGCAGAAATGATAAGGACTGGTCCTCCGGGGAGTCCTAGCAAGGGAGGGGTTGGAAGTGGTCTTCCCTTCGAGGCACTTGGCAGGTGGAGATACCAGGAGAGACAGCTGAAAAACACGTGAAACTGCTCACTACCATTAGTAAGTAAGCATGAGTCCGACCCTGCTTACTTTGCAATTGTCTTTGAGTGGTACAAATGGTTAAGGACTTGGCTGCTAACTGGAAGGTTGGAGGTTTGAATCCACCTGCAGGAATCTGGTGAACTCTGGTGGCTTAGTGGTAGGGAATTGCTGTGCCAACTCAGACGTACCCAATTTTGAATCCACTAGCTGCTTCGTGGGAGGAAGACAGGCAATCTCCTCCAGTGTCATTTACTACCTCTGGAAACCTGCTGGTTACCTAGGAGCTGACTCTAACTTGACAGTACACAACAACACAGGCATCTAGGAAGAAATACCTAGTGATTTACTTTTGAGTCCTAGTGATGCTAGAAGCTCTGGCGGCCTAGTGGCAAGGAGCTGCGCTGCAATCCTGAAGGCACGCAGTTTGAGGCCAACGGCTCTGTGGAAGAAAGATGGGCAATCTCCTCCTGTGCAATTAACTGCTTCTGAAAACCCCACTGGAGGGTCAGCTATGGGTTATGACTCTGTGGTACACGTCAACAGTGATAAAAGGCTGCTAACCATAAGGTTGGTGGTTTAAATCCAGTAGGCGCTTGAAGAGAGAAAAATGGTCAGTCTCCTCTCCTTAAGAGTTACAGCCTTAGGAACCCAATGGAGAGTCATAGGAGTTTGAATTGACTCCATAGCAGCGCATGTGAGCTATCTTTTCTTTTTTCTTTCTTTTTTTTTTTGGTATGTTATTTATCTCACCACTGAGATTCTCACTACTGGGCTTATTGGCAGCATCGTGATGGATGGTGAAGACATTGAGACTATAAACAGCTTTAGTTTACTTGGCTCCACAATCAACACTCTTGGCACCAGTAGCCAGGAAATTAAAAGACAAATTATGTTGGGGGAGTCTGCTTTCAGAAACCTTTCCAGAGTACTGAAGAGCAATGATGTCAGTCTGGAGACTAAGGTGCGCCTGATAAAGGCTATGGTCTTGGCAATCACATGCTTTACATCAGAGAGCCAGAAAATTACTAGGGATGATAGAAGGAGAATTGATGCCTTTGAGCTGTGGAGTTGGAGAAGAGTATCGAATATACCATGGACTGCTGGGAAAACAAGCAAGTTTGTCCTGGAAAGGGTGAAGCCAGGCCGCTCGTTGGAGGTAAAGATTCTGAAGCTTTGTCTGACATACTGCAGACATGTTGCAAGATGGGACCAATCTTGGATAGAGACGTCGTGCTTGGGAAGGTGGAGGGGCAGTGCAGGAGAGGAAGACCCTCGATGAGATGGATTGATTCAGTGACTGGGATAATGGTGGTATGTGTGTCAGAAAAAATAAGATTGGCACAAGAGGGAGCAGGTTTTAGGACTGTTGTACATGCGGTCGCTATGAGTTGCAGGCAACTTGATGGTACATAACAACAACAACACACTGTTTACTGAGTAATACACCCCTGAGTATGTGATCTCCCAGGGTGCCTGGCCCTACTGCCGGATCTACCCAGCTGCAGGCACTACAGTGCAGAAGGAGACGGACAGCACACACGTGTCCCCAGTCTCCATTGCTCTCCTCACCCAGCGGCTGACCTGTGGGCCAACAGATCCCAGAGGCCTGACCCAGCTGCCATCTGGCCTGCAGCTGCCCTGAGCTGAGGAGTGGGGCTTCCTCGCCACCTGCTCCCCAGCTCTGAGCCAGCTGTGGGACTTCTCGCCCTGGATGGAGCTCAGAGGACCTTGTGACAGCCCCCAGGTGTTAGAGAGGAGGCAATTAGGGCCGGAGGTGATGCCTGGTTTTCATACGCCTCTGTTCTGCTGGAGCCCTCCATGGAACAGTGAGGGAGAGGGGGCTGCTGAGCTCCCTGGCCCCATTTTCACTTTTTCATAAGGTGGATAGCAATATTTAATAGCTATCCGCCGTCATCTTATCTGGATCCCTAGTGACACGATAGTTAAAGTGGCTGCATACTAGCCAAAAGGTCAGTGGTTGAATCTCGGCAATTGCTCCATGGGAGAAAAGGCTTGGCGATGTACTGCCATAAAGATTATATCCTATGGAACCCCACGGGGCTGTTCTACTCTGTCCTGTAGGATCGCTATAAGCTGGAACCTCTCAGCTACTCGTCAGGAAGTTTGAACTCATTCACAGGTGCTGCAGCCTTGGAAACCGTACGACCTCAACCATCAACACTTTCCTCACCTCTTCTCCTAGGCCCCCATGATCTTGATAATAGTAAGAATGCACTGTTTTTACTTGTTACATCTGAATTTTGGATTTTTTTTTAAAAAATTGTCTTTAAGGAAGATGCATACTCATTATTCATTGCCTTTGTGATGGAATTAACTCACAGCTGACCCTCCCAGTGAGTTTTTGGAGGCTATAAATCGAAAGGAAGGAGATTGCCCTTCTTTTGCCCAAGGTGGATTCAAGCCAACAGAGAGGCAACCTCCTGCGGAGTAACACCGCCAGAGCTTCCTAAGAAGAAGGGTCCACTCAAAGGTGAACTTGTTGAAATTTCAAATAAACATTATGTGTTCATGAAGAAAGCAAGCAGACTCTATGGAGCAATCCTGCTCTGACACATGGAGTCATGACGTGCTGGCCATCTCCATGGCAGTTAACAGCACCAGCAGCATGTTGGCACCATCAGTCCCACAGCCACTTCCTGCAAGCTGGGAAGCTCAAGCTCTCTGAGCCTCGGTTTCCCATTTTAGAATATTCCTGTTGGAAAGACTCAAGGCCGGGGTGATATACTGTGTATGCTTAGGACAGCACCAGGACAGAGATGGACGACCAGTGAATCCACTCCAACTCATGATGCCTTGTACAAATAGAACAAACTGTCACCCAGAACGGCATCATCCTCACAGATGTTGGTATATTCAGGCTCACTGCTGCCACTCAACCTCACTGAGGAGCTTCCTGGTCTGTCTTAGTCTAAAAACCCTCCTGAAATCAGAATATCAAAAATCCCAGCAGTGGTGAGCTCTGGTGGCCTAGTGGCAACAAGCTGTACTGCAATCCCAGAGGTGCGCGTTTCGAATCCACCAGATGCTCTGCTGGAGAAGGAGGGACAATCTCCTCCTGTACCAGTCAGATCTGATTTGACACACACAATATAATAAGATAATTTTTTTTTAAAAATCCCAGCAGCATAGCTCCTAGTATCACAGCAACAAGCAACAGATGAGAGTGGGTTTGTAAATTATATCTCAATTAAAGAGGAAGACCTTCAGAGAGGCGAAGAGGTTAGATAACTTGCCCAAGGCTCCCCAGAGCCCACCACCATCTCTCTGATCACTCCATCTCCATCTCCTGTTCAATCATAGGCATTTACTCAGAGCTCTGATGGCCTAGTCCATAGGGAGCTGTACTGCTAACCTGAAGTTTGCACCTCTCTGGTTTGAATCCACTAGCATCTCTTTTGCTGGGAAATCTCTTCCTGTGTGATTTACAGCCTAAGAAACTCAATGGAGGGTCACGTATGAGTCGATTCCAACTTGAAAGCAATGAGTGAGACAGGCTGAGCAAGGAGCCCTGGTAGTGTAGTATCCGACCACTAACCAAAAGACTGACAGTTCAAATCCACCAGCTTCTCCCTGGAAACTTGCTGGAAGGTCCTTAAGATTTAGACCCACTTGACAGTAGTGGGTTCTGGTTTTGGGTTTTTTGGATAGGCTGACAAGCTCAGCAGAACAATGATTAGACACTCAATTAATAGTGTGGTGATTTGAACCCACCAGTGTCTCTGTGCTGGGGAGAAAAGGCCTGGTGACCTACTCCTGTAAAGATGATAGCTTAGGATACTCTGTAAGGAAGCTCTATTCTTCCCTGTTAAGGGTCACTGTGGGTCAGAATTGCCTGGACAGAATGCAACAATAGCATAGACAGGTGGGTGTAAAGTGTAAGCTTGTTGAACAAGATATCTGCCCTCACACCAGAGTATTCTGGAACATTTGTATACATTAATGAGAAAGACAAACCTAAGACATACAATATGTTGAAACAGAACAAAGAAACACTGCATGGTTCAAAATTGGGAAGGGTGTATATCAGGGATGTGTCCTGTCTCCATACATTTTCAATGTATGTGCAACAGAGCATCCAGGAGGCTGGGCTCTATAAGGAGGAATGTGGCTTCAGGATTGAAAGAAGACTTATCGACAATCCAGGTTATATAGACAACACAACCTTGCTTACCAAAACTGAAGAGCACCTGAAGTGCTTGCTGCAGAAGGTCAAGGACTGTAGTTTTCAATATAGATTGAAGCTCAACAGCAAGAAAACAAAGACACCACTGGGCTGTTTGGCAGCATCATGGTAGAGATCGTGAAGAGATTGAGATTGTTAACAGCTTCAGTTTACTTGGCTCCACAATCAACACTCTTGACACTAGCAGCCAGGAAACCAAAAGATTAATTGCATTGGGAAAGTTTGCTGTCAGGGATCTCGTCATAGTACTGAAGAGCAACAGTGTCAGTCTGGAGACTATGGTGTGCCTAATCCAGGCCATAGTCTTTGCAATTACTTGCAATGCATCAGAAAACTGAACAATGACTAGGGTTGACATAAGGAGAATTGATGTCTTTGAGCTGTGGGGTTGGAGGAGAGTACTGAATATACCATGGACTGCTAGCAGAACAAACAGGTTCATCCTGGAGAGGGTGAGACCAGGCTGCTCCTTGGAGGAAAGGATTCTGAAGCTCCATCTGACATACTTTGGCCATGTTTCAAGGAGAGACCAGTCCTTGGAGAGGATCATCATGCTTGGGAGGGTGTAGGAACAGCACAAGAGAGGAAGATCCTTGATGAGATGGATTGAATCAGTGACTGGAATAATGGGTATAGGTGTGTCACAGACAATAAGTTTGGCTCAGGATAGAGCAGGGTGCAGAGTTGTTGTACATAGGGTCACTAGGAGTTGCAAGCAACTAAGTGACACATAACAACAAAACATACAAACTGATAAGAGGCCAGCGCCTCTCCATATGATGGCAATTGCGATGAAGATGAAAATCAGACCATGACTGAACAGGGAAGGGACTAGTTTAGCAGCTTGTCAGGGAGAACCTCTCTTTGGAGGTGATGTCTAATAAGCCTTAATAAAAGCAGGGGACAGACTGTTAAGGATATTACAAAGGAAGACTGCTCTGGGATGTTCCAGATCATTGCGGAAGAATCCATGATGTTCCAGAACATTCTCGATGGAAATAACATATGAGCCCAAGCCCCGTAACACAACGAGCTTAGTGGACTCTCGGGACATAGAGGAGGCCATACTGGTAGGGGTGAAGTGTGCAAGCCAGTGTAAGAAGGGAGCGTGTTGACAAAGATATATGGGAGCCTCCTCAGGGTGTGGGTCGCAGCTGTGACTGAGATGGCTTGCATGTCGCATCTGGTAGAGGAACATTTATTAAACCAATCATCACACAAGCAAACAAGCAATAACTTAATTCTCTACATAATAAAGGCTCAAGTTGGGGTGTAGTGACTTCAGGAGGAGGGAGTCATGCTTAGCTGAGACTGGGGAGTAGAAAAAGAGATGGGGTTCCGGCCAAAGGGAACGGCCTGTGTGTGGACCCTGAGGGGATAGAGGGCCAGGGGCTATGTGGGACTAGATGCCAGAGACCTCTCCACCTGGTTTAGGTCTAATACCAAGCAACAAGCTGCATAACCATCCCCCAAGAGGGATTGTACATGAGTCCCCCACATGCCTTCCAACTACTTTCAGAATGTCTGTTGTGTATTCTTTCCCTTCTCCTGTGAATTTCCACCCTGGGCCAAGTGCTCAGTCCTGTCGCCAGGGAACTAGGAGATGCGGTTGCCGTGACAACTCTGTGCTATCTGGACACATAGGTGCTTCTACTTGTTGCCATGACACCCACCGCCCACCCTTCCTGAAGGCTTTGTGGATCCCAGGAGAAAGAACAGAGAGTAGCTCCTTTCAGATGTCTCATAAGCTAGCAGGACAAAAGAGGAGATTGAGTCTCAGAGAAGGCAGTGGGCCCAAGATAAGCAACAAGGTCATCCCTGCTGACTACTGTTCCTAAAAGGAGGGAGCATTCCCACAGATGGAAATGAAGGGCCTTTTTCTCCTGAGACTCCAGAGGAGACTGCAGTAATGTGTGGCCTCTAGCTCCATTTTAGAATCTTTCAAAACACTTCAGAACATCGTTTTAGAACATTCCAGAACATCTTGGAAGAGTCTAGAATGTTCCAGAACATTCCAGGGGGAAAAATGTAGAGGGCTAGGAATTAATTACTAGGAGCAGTGGTGTAGTAGTCAGGCTGCTAACCAAGAGGTTGGCTGTTTGAACTCACCAGCTACTCTGGGGAATACAATCTTCTTTCATAAAGATTCACTGTATGTAGCAAGCTCTGGTGGCCTAGTGATAAGAAGATGCACTGCAATCTCAGAGGTACACGATTCGAATCCACCAGATGCTCTGCTGGAGAAGGAGGAACAATTTCCTCCTGTATCGGTCAGATCTGATTTGATGGTACACACAAAAAAATAATGAACTAAAATAAATTTAAAAAAAAAATATTTACTGTATGTATAAAAAAAATTTCTTTTCCCCGGCTTCAGAAACTCAATGGCAATTCATTACGATTTGGTAACGGGTAAAAGTAACTGGACAAAGAAGCCCAAAGGCCTTCCTTTGGCGCCCAATGCCCCTGCCATATGCTGTATGAGTGGATAGGATGATGGAGCCAAAGCTTACCTGGGCTGGCCCGCTCACAAGGTGTCCAGTGTGGGGGGGAAGAGATGAACAATAAGCCCATAAAAAAGTAAATGAGGAAGAAAGACACAGAAGACGATGAACTGAAACAGTGGAAAAAATAATACTAGACAAATTAAGCAAGAGCAGGGTCAGACAGTCAACACTAGGGAGGGAGCCATCCATGCAGAAGGGACCGCCGTGCAATGACTCTGATGTTCATGCTGTGACCCTAACTGCATAGAACCCAGTGCAGTTGCAGGGGAGACTGGACAAAGACACAGGCAGGAGGGACCAGGGCCTGGACCCTGGTTTTCTCTGGACATGTACATGTGTGTCAGAGTACACATACACACAGAGAACTTTCTCCCTCCACCTGGGATGCCCTCTCTTCTCTCTAGATTCTCCCATCCCTCAAAGTCCTACTCAGCTGCCCCCTCCTTGTGTCAGTCTCCGTTTACCACCTAATTCTCCCTCCTCCAACTAGTCACAACGCATGTGCCTAGTGTCAGAGCAAACCTATTAGAAAGAAGGAAGAGAGTCGCAGGCACCAGGTACTGGGGAGGGTCCTCCCAAGTCCACACACATCTCAAGCTGAGAGAGTAGTGGTGGCAAGGTCGGGATGCGGGGGCCACTGCAATTACTTCTGGGAATGAGGAGGAAAGCATCCTCTTAGCTCTGCGTCAAAAGGTGGGAGGGAAGCAGTCAGCAAGGGGGCTGCGAGGATGGTAAGGAAGGCAGGGAAGTCAGGGGTATCCATGTAACAGGAACAGAAAATCATGGTGGGGATGGCATATCTGAGCACAGAAGGGGCTTGACCCTATGTGGGGAGTGGACTTGGCACTGCCACTGAAACTGGGAGAACCTGGAAGCAGGATGGATTTGTGGTTCAAGTGAAAACTAAGGATACAACTAAGCAAAATATCTCCTGGCCAAGCAGTCTGTGCTAGGTGCCTTGGGAGAGCTCAGCAGCTACCCTCAGGGAGCTTAGACAACTGCATCAAAGGAGACCAGAGTTATTTAGTGTTCCAAGAGCAAGGGCAGTGAGCCGAACAGGGGTGTCACAGGGTCTCCTCTGGGCTGGTTGGAAAGGGTCAGGTCAAGATGTCTTTGCCTTTTTTGGTTTTGAGGAACCATTAAAATTGAGATTGTGAGCATGAGGCTGGAGCAGGGCTGGGAAGGAAGAGGTTCTCAGCACAGATCCTTGGTACAAGCAGTCAGGAAATAAGGAGACACATTGCACTGAGGAAATCTGCAGCTAGGACTTCTCTAAATTATTGAGGAGTAATGATGTCAGTTTGAGGACTAAGATGTATCTGATTCTGGACATAGTTTTTCTGATAATTTGCTATGCATCTGAGAGCTGGACAATGAGTAAAGATGACAGAAGAACTGACGTCTTTGAGCTGTGGTGGTGGAGAAGAGCACAGAATATACCAGGAGAACAAATGGATATGTCTTGGAGAGGGTACAGCCAGAGTGCTCTTTGGAGGCAAGAATGATGAGGCTTGAGGGAGCTCTGGTGGCCTGGTGGCGAGAAGCTATGCTGCAATCCCCAAGGCATGAGGTTTGAATCCACCAGATGCTTTGCTGGAGAAGGAGGGGCAGTCTCCTCCTGTGCTAGTTGAAACTGATTCGACGGCACACAAAAACAAAAATGATGAAGCTTCACCTCACATACTTCGGGCATGCTGCTTGGAGGGGCTATTCCTTGGATAACGACATGATATTGGGAAGGGTGGAAGGTTGGCAAAGGAGAGAAAGACCCTCAACCAGAAGGACTGACAAAGTGCTGCAACAGGCTCTTGTGTGTCAGGAAGTGTGAGGATGCTTCAGGACAGAACAGGGTTCAGATCTTTTGTTCATAGGGTTGCTGAGAGTCATATTCTACTCAATGGCGCCTAACAACAACAACAAAGATCCTTGGACAGGAAGGAACAAAGAAGTCCCTGAGAACCCACAGGGACCCCATGAGGGCAGGGTACAGTTAGCAGGGGCAACTTCTATGACTGGAGATGTGATTATGAGAGACTAGATCGTGAGGGGCTGGCTCAGCACATTTCATTGTCTGAGCTTCTCAAAGCATCAGTAAACCCTGAAAGGGAGATAAACTTGAGGGGGGATTTGCTATCTACCAAGAGCTCTCTCCATTTTGGCTGGAGAAATGCAGGGAGTTATCAGCAGAGGTGACACAGGAGTTGGCGACAGCCACAGGGGTAAAGATAATTGTCTGGGCTAGAGGCTGAGGGTTGGCAAGTGGAATAAGAAGCGGGGAAAAAGTAATAAGAACCCTAATCCAAAGGTCAGTGGTTTGAATCCTGCTCACCATTTGGCTGGTGGCCTAATGATAAGGAACTGTGCTTCCAACCTGATGGCAGGCAGTTCGAATCCACCAGCTGCTCCACAGGAGAAAAATGAACAATCTTCTCCTGTGAGATTATACTAACTCTGAAAACTTCACCAGAGGGTCAGCTATGAGCCGATTCTGACTTGGCACTACACGAAGACAGAACCACCCTGCAGAGAAAAATATGGCCATTTGCTTCTGTAAAGATTTCAGCCTTGGTTATAAGGTAGCTCTGGTGGCCTAGTGGCAAGACACTGCACTGCAATCCCAGAGGTACGCGGTTCAAATCCACCAAATGCTCTGCTGGAGAAGGAGAGGGCAATCTCCTCCTGTACCAGTCAGATCTGATTTGACGGTACACGTAAGAATAATACAATAAAAAAATTTAAAAAAAAAAAGATTTCAGCCTTGGAAAGCCTACAGGTCAGCTCCACTCTGTCCTTCCAGGACACGGTGAATCAGAATTGGCCCTGTGGCAACGGGTCTGGTTTGGAGTTTATGGGATGATGTGGAAGGGACAGAATGAATGGATGCGTAGCTTGAAAACTATAGTCAGTGTCACTGAATTCCATATGTAGAATTGTTGAGATGGCATGTTTAGTTATGTCTATTTTCACGATTTAAAAAAATTAAGTTGTTGCTGTTGTGTACCATCAAATCAGAAATTAATCATAGCTGACTCTCCAGCAGGTTTTTGAAGGCAGTAATTTGCATGGGAGGACGCTGCCCGTCTTCCTCCTTCGGAGAAGCTGGTGGATTCAAATCACATGACTTTGGCTACTAGGCCAGCAGGCTTCCTAAAAAAAGACCCCAAAAAATTAAATAAGAGGTGACTTTCAAAGATATTGGTGTGTTCAGAGGTGGAGGTAGCTGTATGGATAGGAAGTAAAAAGAGAATGGGGAGAAAAACCCCAACCTCACCCTCCTCCCATTCATGTCCACTAGTGGCAACAGTGGGGAGACACACTGACAACAGGAAGTGGAAATGCTAACCTTCCCCTCCATCACCCACAAAGCTATTAGTGTGCAGCCCCCCAGACTGCAGTCTCTAGACTGGGATCACTGTGCTTCTCATCACGAAGTCTCTCCAGATGAAGCCCAAGCCAGCCAGGAACCTCTGGTGGCCAGTAGCAGAGGCAGAAGCTTGGCAACAAAGGACACTGGTTATGTTCCTCATGATACCTCTCCAATGCTAAGTCAGGAAAAGGATGATGGGAAGGATGCCGAGATGCGGATACCCTGTAGGCAGTGCAAGGATATTCCAAGGTGTTTAATTCATGGGCTAGAGGACACTTAGCCAAGAGCATGAGTCCCTTTCCCAGCAAACTCCCCTCTGATATTCAAAGTCTAATGTGGACTGGGCAGCAGAAAAAGGTGTGTCCTCTAAGCAGGCAGCTGGTTCGCACTCTTGTGCCAGCAGAGGCTTCCCCCAGCTCAGAGTGGACCAGCACCCAGGGCCACCCCTTGTTCAGGCCCCAAAGGCAGCGGGAGGGATGAACAGAAGACGACTCAGTTCGAGATGTCTTTTATATACACTTTATTCCTCCCAGTGCCCCATGCAGCAGGCCCAGCCGCCCCGTCTGGTGTGGACTGGGGTCCCAGGAGGCTGGGCAGGAAAATGAGAGGAACCCTCCCAGCAGGAGGTAGCTTCTCCCTCACCCCGCCAGGCCTCAGCCTACCTGAGAGGAGATGAGAGGAAAGAGGGGGTGACACAGAACTGATTTCAAATACTCAGGAAGCCACACAACAGAAGACAAAATGTAGCACGCTAAGGGTAAGGGGGGGCCATGAGGAGCCAAAGTTGGATCCTGACCCCAAACCAGGGCTTCTCATCCCCCAGAGCCTGGGGGAGGGGCAGGACTGGGAGAGAGAAAGAGTGGGTGGAAGAGACCAAGGAGAACCCCGCCTCACCTCTAGTCTCAGACTCCAGTGCTAGACAAGCCCCGCCCAAGGATCTCCCTGCCCTAACCCAAGGAGCTTCCAAGGTCCGTGAGGCTCAGGGATAGGGGTCTACAGTTTGGTGAAGTCCAGCTTCAGCTGGTAAGGTGGGGGGCTGTCCTCACAGGGGTGGGAGGGGTATAGGGGCCAATCCGGCTCTACCACGAAACCCTTGTGCTGCTCCAGCGTCAGGGGCTACGGAAGAGTCAAAGAGGGAAGGCCGCTTGAGACGCCCTGCTCCAGCCAGGCTCCTTCCCACCTCTAACCTCATGATTCCCTGATTGAGGGTGGGCTTCTCCCCCCCCCCCCAACCCGCACTGACAACTCAGGGCTCTCCGCCTCCAGAGGAGGAGGAGTGGCCAAAGGCAGCAACTCCACAGGGACAGCCCCGCCCCTCACCAGGCCCCGCCCCTGGTCCGTCCAGCTCCGCCCACAGGCCCCTATTGGCACCGCCCACCTGGAACTTGAGGTGCTGGCCAGGTGCAGTCACCAGGGTAGAACAGCTCAACCACAGCATCACCAGCACAGACAGGAAGAGGCAGCAGGCCAGGATCCATCGAGGCAGCCCTGAACGCCTGTCCAGCCCACAGGCACTGCTCAGTGCCCTGGACAGGGGCCAAGGGAGAATACCTCCCCCTCTGGTTCCCATCCCAGCCTTCCCCAGGGTACACTCACCGGGACATGCAGCTGAGGAAGTCGTTGTCCTGGGGCTCTTCGGACTCAGCCTTGGCCTTGCTGCTGCTGGTCTTGACTCGGATCTTGGCTTTCCTCACCTTGTCCAAGGGGCCCATGGGGTCTAAGGAACAGTGACACTGCTCAGCAAAATGTCTTTTCCCCAGAAGACCTTTCCAGTGGTGCATGGGAGAAAGGAGGCCAGGACTAGGGGACAGGACATGGCGTCCTGGAGAAGGAGGGCA
This sequence comes from Elephantulus edwardii, assembly GCF_000299155.1. NCBI lineage: Eukaryota > Metazoa > Chordata > Mammalia > Macroscelidea > Macroscelididae > Elephantulus > Elephantulus edwardii. The sequence continues at coordinate 18,439,860 of NW_006399795.1, forward strand.
GAACCTTGGAGATGGGCCTTGGGACTCTCAGGGATGGGATGTGGAATCCCAGGAGATGAACCACAGAACCCTGGGAGGTAGCCCATGGGACTCTAAGAACTTCATGATGGACTGCGGGACCCTGGGAGACGGACAACGAAACTCTAGAAGGTAGCTTATGTAACCCCAGAAATTGAGAGCTAGAGACCCCAACGTAAGATATCTACCAGGACTCATGGACTCTAGGACCCCATGGGAGAAATCTCAGTGAGGCCAGACCTTACCCACATGCACCTCCAGGGCTTCAGGGTGGGATCCTCTCCAGGTGACCTCCACTCGCTGTAGGTGCGCCCCCTCGGGCTCAGGACTCTCCACTACAGGCTGCGTCTGAGCCAGGGACAAGAGAACAAGAAGAGAACAGGAAGGACACCACTTGGACGGGATATCCCAGAAGCTAGCACCTAACTCTGCTGGAGGGTCAAAAAGAGGACTCTCCCCCATAAGACTGGGCATCCATGTCTGGATTCTTTTTCCGCACTTCTGTGGGCACTCTTGATTTTCTTTGACCTCATTCTCCAGCTCCAGAAGCCAGTCAGCCAAGGATGAGCTAAGAGGTGGCCACAAACCTGGCCAGGGCTGGTCAGAATAAAACCAGCTGATGTGGCAACCCCAAAGGGCTGTTATCTGATACCTTGGGTATCCATCTTGCTCTCAGGAGGGGTGGGTCTGCCTGGGAATGATGCTGCCACAAGGGAAAAGCAAGCTCAGGAGACGGACGTGTGGACCCTGAGTCCCTGCGGTCCAGCTGTGCCTCCATGAGCCAAAAGCCAAAGCTTGACCCCTCCTTACCCCGACCAGGCCCCTCTTGGCCTCACCTGGAACACCACCACCTTCCCACTGTCCGTCTGCAGGTAGTACGTCCATGTGGAGGACACAAAGCCCTGGGCTGAGTTGACAAAGTCACTGCAGAGGGTGGAGAACAGCTCCAGGAGGGAAAGTGCTCCACTGGGAGCCTCCAGACCTTTCCTCTGGGGACAGGGAGAGCCAAAGCACAGAAATGTCAGCCAGGTAGGGGACTAACCAATCAGGGGGACCAAAATAAGGGGCAGGGACAGGGGAAGAGGCTGGGAGAACTGGTGAGCAGATCTAAGTGGTTTAGGGCACATCAAATAGATCATCAGATAATGAACACAGACTTTGGCACTGCGTTTGGCTTGCTCTTTTGCCTCAAAGCCGATTACCCTCTTGGAGCCCTGACATGGTAACGATCCCTCCCTTCATAGGACTGCCATCAAGCCACCATCTGCCAAAAGCTGAGCACAGCACACGAGTCTAATGACTATTAGCTGCTGTTTCACTGCCATCATCACTCTTGTTTCTACCATGTTTAGGAGGAGCTCAGAATAGGAAGGGAGGTAGTGACAGAGCTTTTCTGAACATCAAAACATCCTAGAGGCGTGGAGAGCCTTGAGGCATGGAGCTGCAGCTCCAAGGGCCCCTGGCTGAGCTGAATGCCTTACTGAGCCTTGGTTTGTTCATCTGTGAAATTATAATACATCCTATACTAGTGCAGAGATGATAAGCAAATACCAAACCCACTGATTCAGGGACTTACAGGACAAGAATAGACCTGCCCCAGGGGTTTTCTGAGGCTGTAAAATCTTTAAAGGCGCAAACATTCTCACCTTTCTTCTGCCAAGTGTCCTGCGCACTCAAACTGTTGGCCTGTTGGTGAGCGTTCCAATACTTAACCTACTGTACCATCAGCTCTATAGTTGACAACCGGTGAGTGAGTATTGTTTCTCCCTGGAAGGCCATTCCTATTGGCAACTTCCTCATGAGCCCCTGTCCTAAGCCCCTCCCAGATGACAGTGACCACTATGGAGCCAATGTACCCACACAGAGAACAAGATTAGTTCAGCATCTGGCATGCAACGCGTGCTCAATAAAATCAGCTCTGGTGGTGCTGAGGACAAAGAGCCAAGGGTTGGAAGCCAGCCCAGTGTCCTTGAGTTCAAATTCCACCTCTGCACAGCTCCAGCTTTATGAGCCTGGGAAGCTGCTGTCTGGGCACTAGACAAGATAGAGCCGCCAATCAGTGACTCAAGAAATTTGGGAAAAGCTCTGCTTAATAGGCTCTTATTAATGCTCAATAAGCCATTTTTAAGGGAGCTCTGGTGGCCTAAGGGCAAAGATCTGTGCTACAATCTCGAAGGAGCACGGTTTGAATCCACCAGATGCTCTGCTGGTGAAGGAGTGGCAATCTCCTCCTGTGCCAGTCGGATCCGACTAGGTACCCAACAAGACGGGGGGAATACCATTTCTTGCAGGGGCATAGGAGGGGTGGCAACAGAGACTCTTTCCATGTCACAGAGATGACAGCTGAGGTTGGAGAAGTGACACCATTTAATGACACTGGACAGATGGGTGATGGTGGCACAGGGAAGGAGCTGGGGCGCAGGAGGGAAGAGGTAAATGGGATGTCCACCTTCTGTTCCAAGTCTGGCTCAGCCTCTGGCTCCAGCTGCTGGCTCCAGCATCCCTCGCTGCAGGCCCGCTGCTCTGCTTCCTTCACATAAGCCTCAACGCAGGCTGGAAGTGGGAAGGGTAGAATGGGGTAGATAGGACCCTGCCAGAGGAGCACCTCAGACCACCCCCCCCAGGTCCCTTCTCCCATCTCAGGTCCCTTGCGCCCCCCCCCCACTTGTTTTCACCTGCTTGACACTCGGTCTGGGTGGCGTTGGGCTTGGAGCTCCGGGCCACAAAGCGGCAGATGGAAAAGAGGCGGCAGCCTCGCTCACAGGCGCTGACCAGGACCGCCCTGTCATACGGCAACTCAGAGGGGCTCACGGGCCCTGCCTAGGAGGAACACAGGACTAGGCCAGTTGGATGTGAAGAGAGGGCCATAGCATTCAGAGGAGAGAGATGGACGTGCTCACCCACCCCAGAAAAATCTAGCTTCAGCTTGGGGGAAGGTAGAAGAATAGGAGCTCTGGAGGGAGGTGAGGAAGCTTGAGGAAATGGCTAGACAATGGGAGACCAGGGTTTGGGGGAGAATGGAGAAAAATTTAAGCCAGTAACATCCATGGAGGAGGAGACTGAAACGGGAGCTCCAGGGAGGCAGTCTCAGTATCTTTTGGGCCTGGGGAAATTGGGGAGGATGTGAGTGCAAACACAAGCACATGGGGCAGTGGATACAGCAGGAGCTCAGGAAGAGGGAGGTGGGACGGATGGGGAGGTGACATGGAGAAGGTGACAGGAAGAACCTCAGTCTTACTCCTTTCAGCCAGTCCCCACAGAAGGGACTGGAAGCCCTTGCTCCCTTCCGTTGGAGGGTTCTTCCATTGCAGGAGGTACATCTCTGGTTCCTCTATCACTCCACCCCCACCGGAGGGACTCCCATCACCCATACCCCCATCTGTGCAATAATCTCCACACTAGACCTCCATCTTTGTCCCCCTGCTGCATGCGAGGGATCCATGCCCAATTATCTACCCCATCAGGTGTGCCCCGAGCCCTCACTCGCCCCTATCTTATAGACCCCATTTTTGCCAAAGAGATCCCCATCCTATACCCCCTCAGAGGGGCCTGGGTACACAGGCTGGCGCAGCATGCGCTTCACCTGCGAGGGCCGCAGGCCGGGGTCCCGGTCGCGGCACCGCAGCTGGCAGCTCTGCGTGTCCCCGAGCTGCGGGGCAAAGGGATCACGCGCGGGCGGCGCGGGGGCGGTGGGGGGCGGCAGCAGCAGCAACAGCAGCGGTAGCAGCGCTGCGGTCGCCATGGCCGCTGTCGCTGGATCCGGGGCGCGGCGCCGAGGATGCGGCGGCGGCGGCGGGGACCGGGCGCTGACGTCACCGAGCGAGGCAGCCTGGGAACGGGGGGTGGGGGCATGCGGAGAATGGGCGGGGGGAGCGCGCTGCGGCACCGGCTGGGTGAAGGCCAACAGGGCACGTGACCCCGGGCAGGTGGACGTAGATCACTCTGCTCCGGCCAGTCCCATCTAGGCGGGAATGCGGGGGGGAGGGAGCAAGACATCTTCTGGTACCTACAGAAATCTAAACGAAGTAAACAGGATAACGTGGTAGGGAGACCCCATTGACTAAGGGTATCCAGAAAGAACAAGAAGAGGTGATGTTTGAGCAGGAAGAAAAGCACCACAGCAGAGGAAAGAGATCATGCAAAGGTCCTGAGGCAGAAAGTAGCTAGTCCTACAAAGATGGGAAGAGGGGGGGGTGGTAGGTGCAAAGCCAGGAAGAGAGAGAGAGGAGGGAGTGGAAGGCAAGATGGGGTCTGCGCAGGCCTCAGGAAAGTCTGTGACATTTTCTCATGGACATTCAGCTCAGATAGGCAGTTAAGTAAGTGCACAGGCTGTCTCCTCCGGGAAGTCCTCCCACCCCAGGTAGAAAGGCGTCTTCCCTAGTTGTGAGTGGACATAGGGATGTACACAGGCAGGGGTCCAAGGTGGTTGCAAGATAACTGGGGGCAAGCAGGAGCACTTCTGACTTCCAGAACTGTCGCATCCTGCAGTGACTGCCCGCAACCCCATACTCCGGACCTCCAGGTAAAGATCATTGCCGCCCCTCCCTGCCTTCCCAGGTTCGAGATGCCGGCGTTCCTCTAAAGTTGGGGTCCCCCCTCCCTCCTGTCCCGGCCGCGCCCGCCGCAGGTGCGCGCGGAGGCCTCGCAGCGCCGCCGCTGGCGGATCCCAGAACAGGCTCCGCCCCCGCAGACGCGGCGGCAGCCACGCGGGGTCGGGGGGTCAGAGGGCGCCGCAGGTTCCGGCTGGGGAGGAGGGGACCCGGGGGGCTGGCGCGTCCCCTCTGCAGGCCGGCCGCTGCGCTTTCATCTCAGCGGCCCGGGCCGGCCCCCACGTGGCTTAATCAGGCGCGGCTGTTCCTGGCGGACCCCGAACATCTGGATGCCGGCGCGGCCCCTCCCCCGTTCCGCCCCGCCCCTGCCGGGCGGAGGCCGCTGCGACCCCACAGCCAGGGCCTCTTGGCTGCGGTTTGCCGGAGGACGGCGAACCCCGCATCCAGCTCACCGCGCTCTAGGTCCACGCCTTTGGAAACAGACCTGTCACCCATTTCACAGGTGGGAAACTGAGGCCTCTGGACCCTCGTGGAACCAGAAACCGAGTTCACACACGTGTTCATTCCAGAGCCCTGCCTGCCTGTGCCTTCCCTGATCATGACTGTCATTCATTTATGAATTACAAACAAAGCATTTTCTAACCTTTTCTTTTAAAAAACACAACACCACAACCCACCAACCACAGTCCCTCTATAAGGTAGCTATGGGGGCATTACCCAGTTTTCAGATGAAGAAACTGAGGTTCAGAGAGTCAAGAAGGGCCAGGCCAGGTGGCAAGAAGCAAAGAGAGGCTAACAGAACCCTAACAGACTAGGCGGCGTCGAGCATAAGAAGCATCTTAAAAAGTTCAACCACCAGAGACAACCAACCCCTTTGGAAGAAAGGGAAACTGAGGCCCGAGGGATCGTGCTGCCGGCCCAGTTCGTCCCGAAGAAGGGGAAGTAGGTTGGATTGCCGCCCCCAACCCTTTTCCGCTCCTCGAGGCCGCTGGGGGGGAGAACGGAAGGAGGACTTGACCCTAGCCCCCCAGGTGAGCCCCCGCGCCCCCTCCTGCTGTTCCCAGGGGAGCGGGTCCAGGTGAGGGGCGGGTGGGCCGCCGGGCGGCCGGGGTCGGGTTTCAGGAAATCCGCCGACATTCCTTCGGGGCTTAAGAGGGAAAGTTGACTCGGCGCCGCCCCTCTCCCCCCCACTTCCTACCCCCCGGGGCGGCTCGGCCGGGGGCGGTGGGTGGGGTGGGGGGCGCCGCGGCCGCAGGGCGTGAATCAGCAGCGGCCCAGGCGTCCGGGAAGCATCGGCCGAGGTCAGGGCGGGCAGCGGACAAGCGCCCTTTGTCCCTTGCCGCCCTCACCACGACCCCGCTGACCCCCACCCCTAAGCTGGGTACAGATCGGGGAGGCGGCTCGGCACCGCGGCGCCGGCGCTCGCTGAAGGGGAGTGGTGGAGAAGGGGCAGCACCAACTGGCTCTCCAGTACCCCCTGTCACCTCCTAGGACCCAGACTCCAGAGTTCTCCAAGGTGCAGAGGGGTTGAAAACACAGGTCCTCACCATCAGGTTCTGTGGGGCGGGCAGAGACCTAGGATGCTCCAGCTGTCAAGAACCCCCCTGGAAGGGATCTGAATTTTTGAAGAGCAAGGGTGCTCTGGCTTGGCACCCAGGCCTCTGGGCTCCCAGGCTCACTTGTGGAGATGTCAAATGATCATATTTAGGACACATGCTGGCCCTTCTTCTGGGGTCCACCTCTAGTCCTAGGGGTCTGCTGCCCAACTCCCATTTTTAGCATCTTCACAGGACTCCACACCCACACCCCAGCCACACCCCTCACCTGAACCTTTCCTAAGAGTGTGGGCCTAGAACTCAAAGCTTCTAATCTCAACCTGTGGGGCTCCAGGTTCAGGCTCAATTCTAAGGGTTGGGGCATGAGAGAGGCTCCCATTGGCTCTGAGTCCCACCACCCCTTCCGGGGCCTAAAATGCCTCAGAACCCCAAAAGCCGCCAGGAAGCTGGGGCCAGAGGGCCCCCTAACCCAATCCCAAACCTTCACCCAAAGGACCCTTGAGTGGGAGGGGCAAGACTAAAAAGTTCTCCCTCTTTCCACAGCGGCCTCTTGAAGAGAAGAGGGCCAGAGCTCCCTCCTTCTGCCTCAAGGTTCCCAGCCACCCTCAAGGACTTAGGTCAATATTTGCCAGAAGGTTCTCCTTGCTGCAAAGAAGCAGCTGGACTAAGAAAGGGTTTATGTCACTGGAGACACAAAGGGCAGGAAAGAGTTCAATTTGGAGTCAAGACCTTTTCACTAAAGTCAAAAGAAGAGGTCAAGGGTCACCCAGGGAGATGCCAGCCACCTAGAGGGCAGGACTGAGCCAGATCCAAAACTCTAAAATTCTTGTCGGTAAAGATCGGCGAGTACTGGGTCCTGACCAGCTTCCCTGGCACAAGCCTTGTGGAGAACCCTGAGAAATATGCTCTGAGCTTCCTTGCTACTTGGAGGACTTGAAAAGTCTTTTACATTTGCAAATACTGATTCAGCTGTGGTGGGGCACATTCACTGGGCCAGCACTCATGAGTCTCCAAGGCTAGATGTGCAAAAGCAGAGAGACCCATGCATGTCACAAAGACAATGCAACAAGGTGAAGGGGACAGCTGGGAAGATGAATTTGGGGGGGAAGATTCTGGGAACAGCATCCCTGACAGGGAGCAGCCAGTGTGCTCCAGGGTAATGAATGAAAAGCCTAGTGGATCTGAAGGACCAGTAAGGACGAGAGTAGCTGATACAGAGCAGGACAGAGGAGGGAGGGGAAGGAAAGCCGAGGCTGAGGAGAGGTGCCCCGTTTGCTTCTTTGACAAGTTCCCCAGGAAGGCTGGGCAGATAAAACTGGAAAGCTGGGAGGAGAGAGGGGTGGCGCCTAGACACATCCGTAGCCGGGTGGGGGAAAGGGGTCAGAAGCTCTGAATTGGGATGTAGTTTGGAATCAGAGCCAACAAGATCTGCTGATGGATTGGACGTATGGGATGAGAGAAGGGAAGAGTAGTCACGCTCGGCTCCAGGTCCCAGCTTGAAGCACCTGGATGGACGGGGAGCCCCCTTTCCCAGGACATGAAGGACTGGGGGAGGAGCAGAGCTGTTAGGAGGAGACACAGGAAAATTTTACTGGTCTTCTAAGCAGGGGGCAGGTGGGGGACAGTCTTTAAGATTCTCCTCCTCCCAGCATGGAGCCTGCAAGGGGTGGAGGTGGAAGTGTAGAACATGCAGATTGCACAGTTCCAGCCAGTGAGCTAACACGCTGCCACTCCCACTTAACCCTCCCAAGCACCTTCCAGACAGGTGGACCTGGGGCCCCATTTTCCAGAGCTGAAGTCCAAGAGCCACCTTACGTGCAAGAGGAGGGCTGTGCCAGCTTCCAGCTGGGTTGCAAGCTCCTATTGAAATTCCAGACAGCTCTAGTGCCAAGAAGCTGTGCTGCTGCTGTCTCAAAGGCAAAAAGTTCTAATCCACCAGGTGCTGGGTGAGAGAAGGCTGGGCAACCTTCTCCCATGCAATTTACTGTCTCTGAAAACCTAGAGGTTGCTAGGAGGTCAGCTAAGTCAGTTCCCACGCAATGGCACCCAACACAAATCTGAATTTTAGTGGGCTGTCTAGAAGTAACCCAAGATGCAAAAGGGAAACTGAGTAAGGGGAGGCCTGGCTTGCTGCTGTAAACAGAATTACACCTTCCCCAACTTGATTTTCCTACACTCCTAGACAAAGTCCAGATGGCTAGGCTGATCCCCTCAGTCCTTAGCTTCCTGTTCTATTTTTTGAGTCTGGGGTCTGAGTTGGGGACCCAACTAGAAAATGTCTGACCTTCTTAACCCCATTTGATCCCTTTGTGAGAATGGAGGAGCGGGAAGAAGGGTTCTAACTGCTAAGGGAACCCTTGGAAGGATAAGCACCGTAGCCCCACCCATCATGGAACTCTAAGAGGGGATCGGCTGCGACCAAAACTGAGAAATCTCTTCAGGAGTCCCCTCCATGGCGGCCTCTAGGCTCCAAGTACGGGAACCCTTTATTCCTGGACGCCTTGATCGGGTGGGGACAGGAGGAGGGAGATGAGTTGCCCGGGACGGGAGGGGTCCCGAAACCCCAGCGGTGGCCAAAAATAATAACGCCGAGAAAGATCCCTGCGCAAAAGCAGGCAGACTATGCGTCGCTCCAGGCGGCTGCGTTACCTGAAGTCGGGCGGGCGGCGGCCGCCCCAGCGATTACTCACCGCGTGGCGCACCCCACCCGCGGGCCGCTGAGCGGATTTTTCCGTGGGGGGTGTCAGTGAGTTGGGTGGGGAAATCTCCTCTTAGGAACCCCTCTAGTGAACGAGGGATGTAGTTTCCCCCGCAGTCCCAGGGCCCGCTCCTACGGGGGTGCTTGCAAGAGCTCCCTCCCGAGGATCCTCAGTCTAGTCCCGCGCGCGGGGGGCAGCTGTACTGGAGCGCGGGCCGCGACTCGGTGCCTTCCTACTGTCTCCCGGTCTTCCCTCCAGCAGATCCCTGGCCGAGGCTGCGCGCCGAGAAGCGCGGAAGGCGGGATGAGTGGGGAGGGCGGGGGCGCTGGGCCCAGGCCGGTGGGATCCGTGAGCTGGGCGCGGGCAGGGGGCGCCTTCCAGGCCCCCGGGGAGGAAGGGGGAAAGGAGATGGGGGAGGCGGGGCTCATGGACCGCTCAGTGGGGGGCGGGGCCAGGGCTGGAGTGGGGGCCGAGGGGAGCTTTGCATCGGGAGGGGGGGAAAGGAGCCGGCAGAAAAGGGAGGCCTCGGCGACAGTAAGGGGCATCAGGCAGAGCGCAGGGTGTGGGGCGTTGGGCGGCGCATAGAGATGGGATTGGGGAGCCGATTTTCAGACGAGAGTTGGGGGTCTGGAGATGATAGGGTGGCGATAGAGGTCTCGAGACACAGGGGGACGGTGGAGGGT
>NW_006399795.1:18449661-18466827 GCF_000299155.1 Elephantulus edwardii
CCCGTGCCCCGCACCCCGCGCCGCTGCCGCCTGCCTCCGTCCCAGGAGCGTCAGCCCCATGCCCGCCAGCCGCCTGGGCCCCGCCGCCCAAGTCGCGCGGCGGCAGCCGCCGTTGCTGCCGCTACTTCTACTCTGCGTCCTCGGGGCGCCGCGAGGCGAAGAGATAACCCGTAAGTACTCGACGCCCCACTCCACGGTCTTGCCTGCTCTGAAACGAGCGTCCTGGGGGCAGACTTGGGGAGGGGCTCGGGCGCAACCTTGGCAGCCGCGAACAAAGGAAGGCGCCCCCGGCGGGGCCCTCAGGGTGCTCTCACCTGCGAGGCGCACGGCTCTGCAAGTCCCCAACCTAAGGGTCTGGCTTCTGCGCCCAAGGCCTCTTTACCTGAGCCAGCCCGGCCGAGGGCCCCTGGCCAGACCCTGAGGGTCTAGGGGAGGCGGCCTGGGACTCTGCAAGCCAAGACTTGGGGTGCATGCATCCGCAGACCCTGAGCTGCCAGGACCCTGGGTGCCGCTCCCGGGCGGGGGCGCACGCGGTTGGCGCGCTGGGTGCAGGCCCCTAGCGGCTCCCCCCCAGCTGAGGGATGAGCCCCGCGGGGAGGGCGGGGCGGGAGGGGGCCCGCTCTGGCCGCCTGGCGCGCGGCCCGGGGTCCCCGGGGACGCGCCTCTCTGAGGGCTGGCGCCGCCGCCTTCCCGGTGTGGGACCCGGCGCGCAGGATTTCACAGAGTCCCAGCCACCAGCAACTCTCCGAAATCGTTTCTGGCCAGGCCAGTATTCACCAATGGGAGAAATCTTTGTGAGCATGTGGGAGCCAGCGAGTTCGGGCACCACGGACCCAGCCTGGGGGAGGGGGTTGCTCTTGAGTATCCATAGTCGGGCAGCCACAGACCCCCATCCTGCTGTGCCGGGATTAGGGGCTCTGGCCTCTGGCACTCAAAGCCCACTCGTAGCGCACATACACACTCCCTCCACGGCGGCGTCTCCATCCAGACCCTCTCCTGGACACACCCAGAGACACACAAAGACTAATACAGACTTGTGGCCCGTCACCCTCGGCCTCCGAAGCGCGCACGCTGTGTCCCATATGCACATTCGCACACCATCGCCGGCGCACATTCCATCTCTGGCACACATACTTTCCTGGTCACATTAGCTCCGTAGGAAGCGAGGCAATGCAGGGCACAAGGCTGGCACAGCCAGCTACGATCTGAACTTCCCAGTCCTTCCAGTGCACCCATTCCAGAGCACAGGCCACCCAGGGAAACACTGAGCTGTTGGGAAGCTCCCTCCAGCACCTTCCAGAAAGGACCAAGTAGCCATCCTTTGGGGTCAGTTGCTGAAAGCCAGGCTCCTGGACAAGTGAGGGACTGACTCAGGCCCTCCCCTGGACAGTAGGCAGTGCCTCTGGGTGCCACCTTAGCATCAGGCTTTGTTCTAAGGGCAGCTGAGCAGCAGAAGTTGGGGGGGGGGTGTTGTGAAGGTGTTTCTTTCCTTTAAGGGGAAGAAATTAAATAAAAGATTCTTACACCTCGGCAATATGTTTCTACTTACGGTGTGTCTTAGCACCTGATCAGCAGGCGGGTGGGTCATAAAGTGTGTGCAGGTACCGGCAGGGGGAGATGGGGATCCCCGTGGGGATCCCAGGATGGAGGCTGCTGGCCTGACCGCCCTCCCCGCTCCCTCACAGGGAATCTCACACTTTTCCCTTTTAAAACACATGGTGTTCCTTTTTAATAACGGTGGTGGCTCCAGATTGGGAAAGGGGGAAGAAAAAAAAAAAACCAACTTTTAAAGGCCCCAGCTCTGCAGGAAAGGCGGGGAGTGAAGGGGAGGGAAGCCATGAAAGCCCAGCCCTGGGATCTGCTTTGGGGAGCCCTGTAGGAGGCCCCCCAAACCTGGCCATGAGCCCCCAGCCTCAGTGGGTTCTTCCCAGCTGCTGTGCCTGGCCTGGAATGTTGTGAGCCTTGGTCCCTCACGCCGCCAGCTCATTGTTTGAGGTGGTCTGGAGGGAGTCCAGAGGCAGCCCCTACCCAGCCACTCAGGAACCCCAGCACTGGAAGGGCATATAGTCCTAACAGTTCCTGGGCACCACCTAGTACCTGGCCCCTCTCACCATCCAGGAGCTCACCATTTGGGAGTCTCCCCAATAGTCAGAGGAGATGCCTTATTATTTAGTGGAGGAGAGACCAGAACAGAGAGGGGCAGCCATGTGCCCAGGTGGTCCAGCCAGTTCACACTCATGGCCCTGAAGCAGAGGCCTCCATCTGACCTCTCCTGCTGGGTTGGGGGAGCTGTAGCCTGCCCAGGCCCGCCTGGCCTTGCCCTGTCGCCCTGGCCCCCACCCGGCCCCCCAGGGCAGCTGCAGCTGCTGGCAGGCGGGCCTGGGCAGCCCAGGCCAGGCGGGCGTGGTGTGGAGAGGCCATACCCCAAGCCCAGACCCCCTAAACAGCCCCTTCTCCACTAGACATAGGAGTAGGCAGGAGAGGGGGACAAGGGGTGTGACCCAACACTAAGGGGGCTTGGGGTCCAGGCAGGCCTGGCCTGGATCCCACCCCGCTGGGGGGGCCCAGGCAGGAAGCGGTGGGTGGGCCAGGGCAGAGACGCTGGCACGCCCGAGTTCATGCCAAAGGAATTCCGAATTAGCGGGCGGCTGGCTGCCTGAGACCTCCAGGGCGGCCCCCTGGCCCCCCGCCCCCGGCCGCCCCCGCCTCCCTGGTGCTGGCCAGCTCTGCCGGCTCCTTCGCACGGACGCAGAGACCTCCGGAGAGCCCTGGGCCAAGCCCCAAATGCAGCTTCAATCCCAGGCTCCAGCAAGACCTGGTTCATGAGCCAAATTTGCCCCGGAAAATCGTCAGAGCCTGTCCAGGGAAGCATGTCTACCCTACCTCACCCTTCTCGAGCTGGCACAGAGCAGCCACAGAACTTAAGGGGGCTTACAAGGGCCAGATATGCTGACCATCTGCAGCCCCTTCTCAAGGCTGGCTGCGTGGGGATCCTTTTAAAATGTAAATCTTGCCCATCTCTTCCCAGCTCAGACTCCTCAGGTAACTGGCCTGTGCCCCAGAATAAAACTCACAGCTTTGATGGAGAGCCTCAGCTGGCTGCCCTCCCCAACTTTATTTCCTAGCATGCCTGCCTCAGGCCCTTTGCACTTGCTGCTTCACTTGTCTCTTCTCTCTCCAGCTCAGCTTCAAGTCTTCTCTTTATTCAGGCCTCCCTCCTCCTTGCTTTGGTTTTCTATGAGTCACGTCTTTTTTCCATACTCCTCTTGGTAGATTCAAGCCCTCTACAAGGCAAGGTTTTGTGTTCTTATGTGTTGTGTCATGCTGTAATTGCCACCGTGAATGAATGAATGGGTCCTCACAATTGAATGAAGGGAAGGAGCCCTTTTCAGAGACTCTGAAAAGTGACACTTCCACAACCAGCTGAGGCATTTGAACCCAGGTCAGCCTTTCCAAGTTCTCCAGCACTGTCCTTGGATAGTGTTTTCACTCTGTTCCAACAACTCTGTGTGGTTGGTATCATTATGCCTATTTTCCAGATGAGGAAACTGAGGCTTAGAGAGGTACTAGGGCTTTTTTTCAGCACTGCTAATGAGACTCCTAGGAAAAGTAAGGGGTAGCAGCCTATACAAGCCCTCCCTCTTCTCTGGAACTCCGGTTTTTCATGTGTAAAATGGGTTCCTGTGAGATTCTCCATGTGGATGGAAGCCCTAGCCTGTCCTGACAACAAGCAAGAGCAGAGGCCCCAACCAAGGCATATCAATGGCCCCCACAGTCAGCTCTCAATTTACACACAACCTAGTTTCACAAGCCCCTTCCCAACTGACTAGACCAGTGGGCTTGAGGACAGAGTATTCTTGAGCCCATTTTTCAGACTAGGAAAACTGAGTTGGGAGGGGAGAAGGATGACATGAAGTCTCCTTGCGTGGGGATCAGAGGCACAGAGCTTGACGAACCTCCACCCTCCCTCCCCCCAGTCATCTTTCACCCCCAGCAGCAGTGTAGGGCAGAGCATGATAAACAATCCCAAGGTCTACGGTGACATGATCTCTCTACGCCTTGATTTTGTCATCCATAAAAAGGGCAGGATTCAGCAGGGAAACGGAGGTCAAGTCTTAGCACCAGACTCAGAAGGTAGGAAGTGCTCAATAAATGGTTCCCTGGATGGTTCATCTGAACTCCTTGGGTGTTGAAAACTGTGAATGTGTTTGAGTGCCAGCCAGAAGAATGGTGGTTTGACTACCCCAGGGTGCTCTGGAAGAGAAGCCTGGTTATCGACTGAAGAATCTGTGCTGGACAACATTGTTCTGCGCTGATCCACATGGGTCACTCTGATTCTGAATTGACACTACAGCAGCTAGTCAGCTAGTTCATTTTTACTGAAGTTTCTTCCTCCCACAGCATAGTCCCTGGGTGGTGGACCTAACAGAAGCATCTGTGTGTAAGCCTTTGGGTTATCACAAAACAAACTCACAGTCTTTCTAATTGTGCCCTATTTGTCAGAATAATGTGTAAGTGAGAATCCTTCTATCTCAACGACGATTGAAAGGAAAGCCAGTGAAAAACTCAGGAAAGAATTTAGTTTCTCTGACTGATAGGGGCTCCTGAAGAACCCAGCATGGTGGGGTCCCCACATCTGACCACTGCCCCTCTTTGACCCCAGACACAGCTGTGATCAGCCCCCAGGACCCCACGCTCCTCATCGGCTCCTCCCTGCAGGCCACCTGCTCAGTGCTTGGGGACCCACCAGGAGCCACCGCTGACAGCCTTTACTGGACCCTCAATGGGCGCCGCCTTCCCTCTGAGCTCTCCCGAGTGCTCAACGCCTCCACCCTGGCCCTCGCCCTGGCCAACCTCAATGGGTCCAGGCAGCAGTCAGGGGACAACCTGGTGTGTCACGCCCGAGATGGCAGCATCCTGGCCGGCTCCTGCCTCTATGTTGGCCGTAAGTGGGCCCTGTGTACCCCAGGGGGGGATTCTGGGAGCAGCAGCTTCCTATTGAGAAGAATGTGAGTCAGGGATTCCTCTAGCCTGCGGTTGAACGGTGGAGGCACTGGCAGAGGGTGAGGGTGGCTGTGCTGGTGGTGGTGCAGTGGGCACTGTGGCCTGGAGAGGAATAGTGGGGCATGCTGACTGAGGCTAGACAGCACACAGTGGGCACTTTGGCCCAGGGAGAGAAATGGGGTCTTCCGGGGTGCTAATGGAAGCAGGTGGCCTTGCTGACATCACTGGCACCTCTGAGGATGGGGCCGAGACTGCCCTGCCCCCCCTTCCCACTCCCGGTCGCGGCCTCCCTCAGCCCTGCCCCCTACCCAGTGCCCCCGGAGAAGCCCTTCAACATCAGCTGCTGGTCCAAGAACATGAAGGACCTGACTTGTCGCTGGACGCCTGGGGCGCCTGGGGAGACCTTCTTGCACACAAACTACTCCCTCAAGTATAAACTGAGGTGGGTGGGGCCCTGGGGGAGCCTTTCTCAGCTGGTTGCATGGCCTTGGCCTCTGCAGGTGAGCAGGGGTACTGACAAAGACCCTCACTGTTCCACCTGCCTACCATAGGTGGTACGGTCAGGACAACACGTGTGAGGAGTACCACACCATGGGACCCCACTCCTGCCACATTCCCAAAGACCTAGCCCTCTTCACGCCTTATGAGATCTGGGTGGAGGCCACCAACCGCCTGGGCTCGGCCCGCTCTGACGTGCTCACACTGGACATCCTGGATGTGGGTGAGGCCCCGGTGCCACCCAGGCCTCCACAGGGGGCGCTACATCTCCATCTCGGGTGGGGCCTGCCTTGTTGGGGTTGATGCTGTCCCTCATGTGTTTGCAATTTCCCCAAGAGCAGGCAGGACCCTTACCCTGGGAAGAACACCTGGCGGGGTTCCCTCCCCCTCTGTGGCCCAGGTGTGCTGGAGGAGACCCGGGGGAACAGGGAGGGGGCGCCCAGGTTGAGAGGCGCCCCAGGAAGCCGTGGCCTGGAGCTGGGGGGTGAAGGCGGGAGGCAGGAAATGGCTGATCTGCGAGCAGAATTGGGCCTAATCTAATTAGGATGTTTCTCAGCCCCAAGCAGGCCTGTACCTTAACCCTTTCAGCCCCTCACAGAGGCCTCAGGGGGAGAGGGCAATACATCATGATGCCCAGGGGGTACCCAAACCTTGCAGGCCCCTGCCAGCATACTATTTTCTAACTCGACCTCCCAGATTTGCAGTGAGTGTCCCAAGACTCTATTATCCCACTGCGCCCTATACGGAAGCGGACCTTAGTTTCCTCCATAAAATGAGAAGGGGCTGGAAGTGGGGAGAGCCAGGGGTTCTCCAGGGGTGCTGAAGACCTGGCCTGGCCTCCTGGGTATAATCATAATCACATTACCCAGAGGCCGTCTTTGCCTGACCATAGTCCCCCTAAGCTGGGATCAAGTTTCCCCCTTCATAGATGATAATGCTGATAACAGTGAACATTAATTGAGGGCTTCTGGGCGATGAGTGGTTTCTGAGTTTGGCTTGTGGAATCCACACCTCAGTCCCCAGGGTGTGTAGAAAACAGAGGCAGGTCACTGAAAGTCACCTGCCCTGGGCCACACAGCTCAGGGATTGGAAGCCGGCCAGTCTCGAGCTGCTGCTCAGAGGGCCAGCTGAGTGGAAGAGTGGTGACTAAGGATGCCTCATCCCTTCAGTGACCACGGACCCCCCTCCCGACGTGCATGTGAGCCGAGTTGGGGGCCTGGAGGACCAGCTCAGTGTCCGCTGGGTCTCACCACCTGCTCTCAAGGACTTCCTGTTCCAAGCCAAGTATCAGATCCGATATCGAGTGGAGGACAGTGTGGACTGGAAGGTGCCTGTCCACCTGCCCACCCACCCACTTGCCTGTCAGCCCAACCTGGCCCCCAGCCCTGGGCTCTGACCCTCCCCTCCCCACTCAGGTGGTGGATGACGTCAGCAACCAGACCTCATGTCGCCTGGCAGGCCTGAAACCAGGCACCGTGTATTTCGTGCAAGTCCGCTGCAACCCCTTTGGCATCTACGGCTCCAAAAAGGCTGGGATATGGAGTGAATGGAGCCACCCCACGGCTGCATCCACCCCCCGAAGTGGTGAGCACCCCCCAGGAGGCCTGGGAGATCTGGGGACCAGTCTCAAACCAGAGCAGCCTTCTTGTGATTTCCCCAACAAGAGCAGCAGGTCTCAGAGAGACCTCGGGTGGGACAGAGGCGGCTCCTCTCAGTCGATTTTCTTTGGCTTGTCATTAAAAAAAGAAGAAAAAATACCTGCTCTTAAACATTTAAAAATGGGAATGTTTTACATATATAGCTTCTAGAAAAATTCAGATTCTAGAAAATTTAACAAGACAGAGCCAGGATTGCTAGAAGCCAGGACATTCATTCACTCTCCAGGTATCCCATTTAACAACTTGCAGCTCTCTCCTAGGTCCGGGAATAGTACAGATGGTTGGCATTAAATTAAGAACCTAAATGTTCAAATCACCCTCGCAGTGCCCTGGAGGGAAAAAAAGCCTGGCAAGATTACACTCTTGAAAACTCTATGGAGCAGTTCTGCTCTCTAGCACACGGGGTCACTGTGAATCAGAACTGACTTGATGGCAATAGGGGATCCCCTTCGCAAAGCCTGAGGACAAGCGGATTTGAGACTTCTATTTCTTTTCTGTGGAATGGGGCAGCTATGATTATAGTATACAGTTTGTACTGGGAGCGTCTGGCCTCAGTTTCCTCACCTGGAAGTAGGGCCCATAATCGTACTAGCATCAGTATGAGAAATCACTTTCAAGCCTGGTGGGAGGGATAGAGGTGGAAGGAAAAACCCTTGTCCTCTCCCCCATTTCACTCCTGAAAGGCCCTCTTCTCAGAGGAAGTGAGTCTAGGAGGTTCAGCTGCTCCCCCAACAGGTCACACTGGGATCTGAGCTCAGCTCCTTGTGAGTCTAGACCCACCCTCACCGGCTGATGGGGAAACCAAGGCCCTGAGAGGCTCCCAGAGCCAAGGAGGGCGGCGCAGGCTGCAGCCGGCTCCCAGCCCCGGCCCGGGCCCCTCCAGGTCGGGGTGGGCGGAGCAGCACCGGGAGGGGCCTGAGCCTTGGCCCTGCTCGTGCCCAGCACCTGCGATTCTTGCACGGGAGCCAGCAGGCGCTGTGTCCGTGGGGAGGCTGGCGGGGGCGGCGGGGGCCGGGGCCGTGCCAGGGCCTGTCAGCGGGTCCCCGGCGTTATTTATGACGTGAGGCCGATGTCCTTATCCGCCGGCCTGCTTGGGGCTGCCTGTGGCCTGCCGCTGGACGGAAAGACCAGCCTCCCACCTGGTCGTTTTTGCAGGCTCCTCTGAGTACCAGTGGCTAGTGTTCCCGACCCACCTGGGGTCCAGCCCACAGCTCTCCTCCCTCTTGCTGGCTCTGCGTCGCTCTTTTTTTTTTTCTCTCTCTCTCTCCCTCTTTCTTGCTTTCTATGTTCCTGTCTTTTTCCACCCCCCATCTCCCAGTCTGTTTCTCTGAGCCTCCTCTGTCTCATCTCGTCTCTCCTTCACTCTGTCCTCTGTGTATGTCCATCTCCCTGTCTCCATCTTTTTATCTCTGCCCGCCTCTTCCTCCTGTGCCAGTTACTTTCTGCCTGTTTTGCATCACTCTGTTCCCACTTCTCTCCTTAGCTGCTCCTCCTTCTCGTCGTCTCCCGTTCCCCCATCCCCACCCCAGCTCCCTCTCCTCACAGTCTTTCTCTTTCTGTCTCTCCAGTCTCTTCCCATTTTTCCTCTCTTCCAGTCAGGTCCTCAAAGCGACCTCACTTCACAGCCCTCTCTTCTGCTCCCTGCTCTGTCAGTCTCTACTCCCCAGCCGGGACCCCTCCCTCTCTCCCTGCCCTTTAGTGCACACCTGGCTCGGGGCGCAGGAATCCTGTTCTTGGACACGTGGAGGAGGAACCTCTTCCTCCCCTGCCCCCACCTCCCCAGGCGCGGGCGGGTAGGGGCGCAGCTGGACCGCAGTGCAGCGCTGCGGGGAGGGCCGGGTCCCTGAGACTCGGGGAGGGAGGTGGCCGAAGGGCGCGCGGACTGCTGCTCCGGCCCCCTCCGGGCCTGCCTGCGCGCGCCCCCTGCCGGCAGCGCGCCGACGCTGCCGCTGTCTCCACTCAGAGAGGCCGAGCCCCAGCGGCGGGGCGTGCGAGCCGCGGGGCGGCGAACCGAGCTCGTGCCCCGTACGGCGCGAGCTCAAGCAGTTCCTGGGCTGGCTCAAGAAGCACGCGTACTGCTCCAACCTCAGCTTCCGCCTCTACGACCAGTGGCGCGCTTGGATGCAGAAATCGCACAAGACGCGCAACCAGGTAGGGAGTGAGCCCCAACCAGATAGGAGAGGGAACCGCCACCAGGTAGGAAGGGGGGGCCTGCCACCCAGGTGGGGTGTGGGGACCTGTGCGGGATGTGCCAGCAGGCAAGGAGGGGCTGCCATCAAGTCAAAGGGAGAAAACTGGGGGCGGGGCAGAAGACAGGGCGGGGGTGATTTGTCTACAGACCCCACGACACCGCCACCTTCCTTCCAAGCACAGGACGAGGGGATCCTGCCCTCGGGCAGACGGGGCGCGGCGAGAGGTAAGGGGGCTGGGCGGGCTAGAGGGAAGACGTACCTTCATCCTTTTAGAGTCGCTGAGCTGGAACCCTTCCCACCTTAGTATCTTATTCATCAGCATTTTCTTAGCACCTGTTTGCCCAGACCTGTGGCCGTTAGGTCTACAAAGTGCATCTATAACTCAAGGAGGGCTCTCATCCAGAGTCCCAGGAATTAAAGATAACCACACAGACCATACTCTTGTTACTACTATGTATGGGTGCCTACTACATGCCTGCACTGTGACATGCACTTTACCCCCAGGAGACCAGGTGAGGTGGGTAGATCCCATGGGAAATCAAGGACCACAGAGGGGCTACATCCTGCCAAAGGTCACACAGCTAAGTGTGGGGCAAAGACTTACACCAGGCCCTCTGTACCTCCTCATCTATGCTCAGTCTCTAACTTCCCTTCTGTTCCCAGGTCCTGCCAGATAAACTCTAGGACCCTGAGGATGCCATCCCACCGAGAGCGTGAAAGCCAGGAACACTCATTTTAGGAGCTCTGCAGGCCACAACAGCTTGGGCCCCTCTGAAGGCAAACACTCCAGTGTCAAAAGAAACACTCCAGCCGTGGGGGAGGGGATGCAGCTGGGCTTTGGTGCCTGGGCCTGTAAAGTGGGGGATAATGTCTCTCCTTGACCCAGGACCCTGCCAAAGTCTAAATAAATGAGTTCTTTACATGCTGGTTGTGCCGGCACCTTGAATCCCAGGGAGGGTCATGGGGCTCAGGGAGGACAAGAGGACTCCTTAGGACCCTTTGGGTATGGAACCTCCACCTCCAGGTTAGCACTCTACAAGATCTGAAATTCTGAAAATCAGCCATGGATTTTCTGGAGTCTGGGAGGGGTGGACAGCTTCCTTCAGCCATTCCTGGTCCTTCTTGTGCAGCTCCCTCCTCTTATGATCACCCCAGCACCCCAAGACATAAAGATGGCGGAACAGCTACAGAAAGAAAAGTCTTTTTATTGAGAGCTGGAGTCCAGCAGCCTGGAGGGGCATGACCCAGCCAGCTGGCAGTCCGCCGGGCTGGGCGCCATTCGCTGTGTTTCCCATCTCCCTCGGTGTGCCCCTGGGGAGCCTGATCACTCCGCAGACTCTGCATCAAACCTGAGGTCCTGGAGAACCTCGCTGATTGCCTCCATGGTTTTAATTACCCTACAAGAGCGGATGGGAACTATAAATAAAACCCAGATGGGGCGAATTAGCCGCTGCTGCGCAGCCAAGGGGGCTGTGGCGAGCCCCAGGCCCTTCTGCCCGCCCCCCCCCCAGCCTCCAGGCAGCACCAGCATCAGAAGGCCCTTGGCGAGGGTGTGCACACACCGGTGCTCAGGAGACTGTGTGCCAGTGTGAGTGTGAAATGGAATGTGTGCACACACATGTGGCTTGGGAAGCTGAGTGAGCAGTGTGTAGTGTGTGCACATGCATATATATGGGAGGTCATATATGCAGAAGCATGTGGGGGGGGGTCGCTGTGCCCAGTCCTATGTGTACAAATGGGGGGCACCAGGGTGCAGCTGGTGCAAATTTGTAGCTTGTGTGCTTGAGGGGAGCTGTGAGCTGAGGGCCACCAAGTGACTTCTTAGTGTGCACACCAGCCCTGAGTATTGTGTGTAGCCTGGAGTTCTGGCAGGGCCAGTTCTGGGGACCCCAGGCTGGAGCTGAAACCAAATCAACTCACCGGGGTCAAAGTTGATTCTGACTCAGAGAGGACTTCATAGGACACAGTAGAAGATATAGATAGACAGATACAGTAGATTAGATAGACAGATATAGATAGATAGAGATACAGTAGAAGATTAGATAGATAGATATAGAGTAGTATAGATATAGATAGATATAGTTTCTAAGAAAGATAACCGTACTTGGTAAAGTGGAAGACATTAGGGAACTGTCTCATAGGGTTTCTGAAATTGAGAAAGACAAGGAGATGGACTGGCACAGGGGCAGAAACAATGGGCTTGAGCACAGCAGCATTTGGGAGGATGGTGCAGGACCAGGGAGTGTTTTGTTCTGCTGTTCACAGCGCTGAGTCAGCACCAACTTGACAATACCCACTAACACCACCACAATCAACCTTTCCAAAAGCTGACTGCTGCAGCTCTCTCCCTAGGGGAGAAGCAGCGGGCTCAAACTGCCGACCTTTTAGCTAGCAGCTGAGTGCTTAACCACAGAGCTCCTGGGAGTCCAAAGGTGCCCCACAAATCTAGCAAAGGCCTCACTGGGGGTACGCTCACTTCATCTTCAGCTGGTGCGTCTGTGAGGTGTTCTCCTGGTCCTTCAGTTCTGGTGCCCTCATCAACTGCAGCAGGGCCACCTAGGCGGAAGGGTAGCAGGGGGACATAGCTGTGGGCAAAGGCTGCCTTGGACCTTCACCTTCTCACTGCCGGGAAGGAACACAGGGCTGGGGAGGGGCTAAACTTTTGAAGGGAGGAGCCAAGCGAACGGATCTGGAAATCCTAACAAGTGACTCTAGGGCAAAGCCAAAAACCCGACACAGGCAAGTAGTAGGTGGGGCCTGGGAATCTCAGGGGTGGAACCTTGTAGTCGCAGGGGCGGGCTAGACCCAAGATCTAGACTGGGATTGGGCTTGCTTGGAGGAGGCGTGGCCAAGGAACTAGAAATGGGTCCTGGCCATCTACAGAGCGGCGCAGGGAGATGAGGCTGGGGTGAAGGACAGAGTTGAGTCTTAGGACTCGGTCAAAATAGGCTGGTTGGGATGGCAGGGCTCACCGTGGCCAGATGGGTCTGCTCCAGCTGCTGCAGGGCTCGCACATGGCCGGCGAGCAGTGGCTGCGCGCGGGGCCCCGCAAGCTCAGCCTCCAGGGCCAGAACCTCCCGCGAGGCGGCGGCGAAGGCCTGGGTCACCTCGTGCACTGAGCCCCGATAGCGCGGGAAGTCGTACTGCGGGCCGTTGCACACATACTGGCGGTGGGCTCTGCGGTGTATGAGGGAGCCGGGGGTCGAGTCCCCGAGTCCTGCGTCCTCTGGGTTACCCTAGAGTCCCAGAACGCCGGACGTGCCAGAGACAGACCCACATCTCCACGGAGGTAATGAAGGAAAGTTACCTCGGGGACGTCCGGGAATAGAGGCTCGCCTTAAGTCCCCGCGAGCTGACCTGAGGATCTGCACTCCATCAACACCCGCCCCACCTTGGCCACGAAGTGCGTGGGGTCCTCCAGCAACCCCCCACACCCCATCCCCCTCGGCAGCACTCACTCCTCCAGCCTGCGGAAGGCCTGCGCGCGCTCGGCTTGGAGCTGATGGATCCGCTGGACCAGCGCGTAGACGGGAGCATCTTTCTGCGGGCAGAGGCACCATCAGGACGTGAGGCCGGCGCCCCCACCCGGCCGCCGCGAGCCCCCCAGCCCGAGCCCGCGCTCACCCAAGGCCACGCCGGCTCCGAGCACCCCGGAGATCCGAGGGCAGACGCAGCCTCTTCCGCGGTGATCATGACTATAGGGTCGAGGCCAGGCTGGGACCAGGCCGCTTCCGCACGCGCCGCGCCCCCTGCAGGCCTGGAGGACTCACGCCCGCTCCCGCGGCCTTTAAAAGCACAGCTCTTGTTTAAGAGTATATAGTCCTTTGCTTGGTTTATGTGAACATACTGGAACATCCACTAAGTAATTGCAGGTTTTCACTTCATCTTCACGTTACCGCAAAGAAAAGTGAGTCATCCCCCAGGTACAGCCCCTGGCCTAAAGCCACAGGGCCGTGACATTAATGGGACTGCGACATAGTTTCACATACTGGAGGAAGCCAAGTCTCTGGAACGTGCAGGTGGCTCAGGTAGTTCACGTGAGAAGAACCAAACTCTGCAGGTTCGAGAACAATCAAGTCCTGGGACAGGCTCATTGTCAGCGCTGGCTTCCTCCTCCAGGGACTGAAAGGTGAAGGGCATGGGGAAACTGGGAGCAAGGTTGATCTGCAAAGTAAAACTAGGGACACAGAACCTAACAGCTGAAAGGAGGTGCTGGGAAGAAAAAGCCTTCTGGGTCATGGCCTACGGCAACCTCCAACAGAGAAAGGCAGTGTTTCCTTCATGACAACCATCGTCTAAGGGTCAGCCTTACCTGATATCATCACAAGCTGAGTCAGACTCCTCTGAGATGATGCATCTCTGACGCTAAGGCACACCCTAGAGGGGAGGGGCAATTCCAACTTGCCATTGTTTCCCAATCATACTTAGACGTCACCTCTCGAACCAGGTGTGCCGGATGCCTGGCAGTGGTTGGTTGGCGCTAACTTGGTGACGTCTTGTACAGCAGTTTTTGTCAATCTCCTCAGTAGTAGTCCCATTTTTCTTAACGCTTGACTTCACTTGACCAAATATTTCCTTCTCTAGGTTATTGGTCCTTCTGATGATATGTATGAAGCATGAAGATACCCACTGACTGTTCTGGCAGCCTGTGGTGGAAGGCAGGGAGTATGTGTGGCGTGTGTGTCCTGTGCTGTCCCTCCACCTATCCAAGCATTATGTCCCTTTCCAAGGACCGGTCCCTCTGGTAACATGCCCGAGCAGCCTGGTTTCACCTGACTGTTATCTTGACCATCCAGGGTTATGTTCAATATTCTTCTCCAGCACAACTCAAACACATCACTTCTTCACATCCTCACACTTTTCTGACACACAAGAGCCCACTGCAGCAGTCACCAAGTCAGTCCACCTGGTTGAGGGTCTTCTCCTTCACTAACCCAAACCTGTTGTACTAATCCACCAGGGATCAGAGGTATTAAAATAGGCTGTCTCCTCCCACTGAGTACAGTCCCCTAAAACTACTATAGATGAAAATGTTGTCATATAACTTCATTTTATTTGGATCCACAATCACCACCTTGGCACAGGAATCAAAAGACAAATTGCACTGGGAAAATCTGTCAGGGACCTCGCTAGAGTACTAAGAAGTAATTACGGCAGTCTAAAGATTAAGGTGTGCCTGATGCAAGTCATGGTCTTCTCAACTGCATACTATGCATCTGAGAGCTGGAAAATGCTCGGAGATGACAGAGTAATTGATGCCTTTTAGTCATGGTGCTAGATAAGAGTACTGAGCATCCCATAAACTGCCAAGAGAATAGGTCTTGGAGAAAATTAAACCAGGTTGCTCCTGGGAGGTAAGGCTAGTCATACTCCATCTCACAGACTTTATTTAGACAGGGGCCAGTACTTGAACATCATGCTTGGAAAAGTTGAGGACTCAGCCTTTCTCACTAGATGGACTGACCTGGTGAGTTAATCTGACAGCACCTAACAACCTGTAGGGTCAGTCAGGATGGGTTCCACTTGAAAGCAGTTAAGAATGAAGTTCTAATGTTAACAATTTGCCAGGGTTACTGGGTGAATTGCTATGATCCTGAGATTTTCATTTCCCACCTGATCATGGGGCCAGCCACCACCCACTGCTATTCAGTTGGGACTCATCCTGACACTGTAGTTATGCCATCAAATGACTTACAGCAACCCTACCAGCAGATCTGAACCCTGTCCAATCCTTTGCCACCTTCACTGATATACTTGATCTCATTGTCACAACCACTGTGTCAAATCATTTTGTTGGACAATGCTGAGCTGTAATCCACATGGCAGGGTGTAGTCTTTGTAGGATAGCATGGAACTGCCCTATTTCCAAGGCTATAAATCTTTTAATTTTTTTTGTGTGTGTGTCTGTGTACAGTCAGATCAGATCTGACTGGTACAGGAGATTGTCCCTCCTTTCCCTGCAGAGCATCTGGTGGATTCGAACCATGCATCTCTGGGATTTGCAGTGCAGCTTCTTGCCACTAGGCCACCTGAGCTCCCCTAAGGCTATAAATCTTTAGGAAAACAGATCAACTTTCCCCAGAGAAGCTACCATCTTCTGGGTAAGCAGCCAATTGCCTTACCTTTAGTGCCATCAAGGTTTCTGAATCTTGACACAGAGGTCTTTTTTAATTCTCATTTCCTAAGTGATAAACCAGGTGACTAGGCTTACAAACAGGGGACCATTTAGCTGTCTGGTGGAACATAAAACCAAAAGTGGTATTTTTGTGCAGTCATCTCCAATTCCTAACAACTCTACATACAACAGCTCTGAAGCTTGCCCTGTCCTGAGGCAGTCTAACTTAAGCAAACTCACCCCCACTGTCCCAGCTATTTTATCAACCCATCTCATCTGGGGTCTTCCTGCCCTGTCCCTCCGCCTTTCCAAGCATATCCTTCTCCAAGGATTGGTTCCGTCCTGGCCACATGCCCAAAGTATGAGATGGAACTTCCAAATCCTAGCCTCCAAGGAGAAATTGGTTTCACCATTTCCAAGACTGACCTATTTATACTCCAATGTATGTTCAGTGCTTTTTCCCAGCACAACTCAAAGGCCTCAATTCTTCTGTCATCCTTGGTCACTGTCGTTTTCTGATGAATAGCAAGTAGTTGGTGAAGATAACGACCTAGATCAGGTGCACCTTAATCTCTAGAGTTACACTGTTGCTTCACAGTACTTTGGAGAGATCAGATTTTCCCACTTCAATTCCTCTTTTGATTTCCTGACTGCTGCAGCCAAGAATGTTAATTATCAAACAAGGTACTAACCATACACATACAAGTCAGTCCAGTGAATACCACTATCATTCAAATATATACACCACCAACCAGAGCCAAAGAGGAAATAGATGATTTTTATCAACTTTTTCTGGTTGCTGCAAATCGGATCCAACTGTCAGATTTCTCCAGAAGAGCATCGGCTGGATTCGTACAGCGTGCCACTGGGATTGCAGTGCAGCTTCTCACCACTAGGCCACCAGAGTTCCCTAAATTTTGACAAACTTTTGCAGTTAGAATCAATAGAACATGCAACCAAGACAAATTAATAATAATGGATGACTGGAATACAAGTTGAAAACCAGAAGAAAGATTAATAGTCAGAAAACATAACTTGGTGAAAGAAATGAGGTGCGGGATAGAATTCTGAACAATTATTTATTCCAAGTATATTTTATAAAATAAATACAGGGTTAAAACCATGTATTTTACCTGCTGGTATGCACAGGAATCAGATCAAGTACATATATGAAGGAATTGCTGGCATTTCAGTATTAGCAGTGAAAACAGAGCCAGGTGCTGACTGAGGAACAAACTATCAACTACTCATATGCAAGTTCAAATTAAAGGGAAAGCAGGGCACAGGAAATCCAGTCATCAAAATGTCATTGATTCTATCCTGTTATGTGCCGTCCAGTCTCTTGCGACTCATAGCGACCCTATGTACAACAGCCCTAAACCCTGCTCTGTCCTATGGCAATCGCACTGTCTCTGACAGTCCCATCCTGATTATCCCAGTCACTGAATCAATCCACCTCATAGAGGGCCTTCCTCTCCTGCGCTGTCCCTGCACCCTCCCAAGCATGATGTCCTTCTCCAAGGACCGGCCTCTCCTCACAACATGTCAAAAGTATGTTAGAGCCTCAGAATCCTTGCCTCCAAGGAGCCACCCGGTTTAATCCTTTCCAGGACGAATCTGTTTTCCTAGCAGTCCATGGTATTCTCAATACTCTTCTCCAGCACCACAGCTCAAAGGCAAAAATTCTCCTTCTAACCTC
>NW_006399795.1:18467807-18472510 GCF_000299155.1 Elephantulus edwardii
TTGGGTCACCTTTCTTTGGGATAGGAACAAATATAGATCTCTTCCAGTCACCTGAATTTAAAAACCAATGCAGAACAGCTTTGAGGACTTGAACATTAATGAAGACCAAATGAGCTGTAGATTATCAAGAGTATCATCCATGAAGAATGCAAAAAGGCATTGAAAGAAAAGACCAAAATGGACATAAGAAGAAACCAAAGGTATGAACTTCAAATTCACCAGCTGCTCCATGACAGTGCACCAGGCTCTTCTTGGGCATTTTACTGCCTCTGAAAACCCACTGGATCATGTTGTTGTAAGCTGGTTCTGATTCAATGGTCTTCAACGAGGGAGGGCGGGCTGGTGGTCTAGCATTAAGAAGCCACATTGCCAAAACCCAAAAGCAAATGGCTCAAATCCACCAGATGCTCTGTGGAAGATGAGCAACCTAGTGTCTATGAAAGCCCAATGGAAGGTCACCTAGGCTAGTTCCAAATTGATGGCACATAACAGGGTTATAACCACCACGTTTCAAAAAGGTAGGGAATTTAGGGCGGAATGCAGGGAATAATTAAGTGAAAGGGAAATGTCATGCCTTGACTTCCTTCCACCTTAATAGAGTGGTCAACGACAAGTTAATTGCTTCAGTTCAATGAAAGAGACTTTATTGAGGGCCCAGGGTCATGGGCTCAGAAGAAGGCCACCTGCAAGAGGGAAGGGAGCCAGTGAAGAGCGGGCTCTTATTTGACCTTCTTCTTGGGGCGCAGGTTGTTGGTGTGCCCACACTTCTTCTTGCGGCAATTGACAGCACGGGGATGCAGGCGAGCATAACACCTGTATGGGGAAGGGGGTACCGTTAGTGGTGTGGGGTTGCAGGCAAGTATACCTATATACCTACTCAACAATGGACCATGGGGTGTCCTGACTCCCCCCCACCCATCAGCTTAGCCTACTTAAGTGGCACATACTTGCGGCAGATCATCTTGTCGCAGTTGTATTTCTGGGCCAGCTGACGCAAGGAAGGCTCAATAATGCCACCACGGAGACGCAGCACCAGATGCAGGGTGGACTCTGTGGGAAAGTGGACAGTGTCAGAAAGGAACCTGACTTCACAGACATATGCAAAAACCAGAGATGCCTTGGGTACAGGATGCAGAGATGATAAAGAGCTCTGGGAAGGTCCACAGAGAAAAACGCTTCCAGCCCTGCTGGATAGTCACAGGTGCCAATCAGGTAGCAGTCTGAGATTTCCAACATGAGCTGTGACCAAATTTTGACAAGATACTGAAGTCTCTTTACTGTGTAAGAGGCTCCAGATTTCAGGAAAATCTCCTATCTTAACAACAGAAAGAAAACCAATGAATAACAAAATAGGAAAGGGGCAGGACCATACATACAGCTCAATAAATACAGGAAAAAATGCTTTCACTAGCCTTCAATGTTGCTATAAGGTGCCATTGACTTGGCCCCAACTCAAAGTGGTCCTAGGCCCAATAGAATGAAAGCCTATCCAATCCCCACAGTCTGTGCCTAAGCACCTAGTTGAGTCACTGTGTCAACCCATCAGATCCACAGTGTCTTCTTTCCAAGTCCTGGTCCTTCCTGATTGTATGTCCAGTGAATGTGAAATTAAGTCTCACTACCCTGGCTTCTTCCCATGAGCATTCTAGCAGCACCATCTTCCAAGAAAGATCTGCTACTCATTAGGAAAATGCAAATAAAAAACACATTTTTATAATCTCACTGTTATAATTTTTTAAAAGATGAAAAATAAACTTAAAAAAATAAAAAATTTTTTCTAATAAGAAATTAGATGTTCATTCATTACTGATGGAAATGTAAAACAGACTCTCTGTAGAGCAAAACAGCAGTTCCTTAAAAAATTTAAACATAAAATTTCCCACTGTGAACAAGTAACTCTATTCCCATATCCAAAAGACTGAATTTAAAGAAGAACCACGAAAACAATGTTCAGTCAATCACAAAAGGACAAATATTGCATAATCCTATTCATGGGCTATGAGTTTTAGTCATCCCCTAAGTACATCATCATGCATATGGAAAGAACTAGGATAATCAAATGTATACACTAAATTTGATTAATGGTGATTAGGAACTGGAAGAAGGAACCACTGTTTTATGCAATAATTTCAGCTTATGACAGAAATTAGCAGTGAATAAATACTCATGATAGGAATTATAAAATAATCAATGTCATTAAATTATATACATACACTCCTCAAAAAGATAAATAGTATTTTTTTTTTTAAAAAAAGGCCTGAAACCCAAAGTCTCTGTAAATTTTCACTGAATAATTTTTTTTGAAAAAAGAAAGGGTCCATGGGTCCAGCTTGTCCAATGGTCACCTGCTGCTCACCACGACCCTGCATGGACATGACTGGCAAAGCACACAGGCTAAGTGCTGAAGTAACCTGGAAGGCCATGACGATATCTTTTTTTTTTTTTTTTAAATTTTTGTGTGTGTACTGTCAAATCAGATCCGACTGGTACAGGAGGAGATTGCCCCTCCTTCAGCAGAGCATCTAGTGGATGATGGTATCTTTAAGTAGTTCCATTTCAAAGACTTCTTTAGGGCTCTTGGGTTCATGACAAGGGTGGCCCTGCAGGCTGAAAAACTGGACCACCATCCCAAACTGTTTAACGTATAAAACAAGGTCAGATCATGCTGCGCTCCTGAGTGTGCAGGTGTTTCATAGCGGGACATAAACTTGGCCAACATTATCAAACAAGTAGTGGTGTCCATGACACAGGACCTGTCTTTCCTCTAATTCCTCAGGGGAGTAGGGTGGCTGAATTGAGAATCCGTGGAGAAAGGAGGGGAGACCTTGGTCCCAAGACTGTGCTGAACCACCACTGCAAAATCTACCCTGCTGCCTTTTTTGGAGACGAGCCTCTCCTGCTCCGAGTTGTCAGTACCGTAATGAATAAGTCCTTTCATTTCAGCTTCCAAGCCAGTCATAATTTTCTTTCCAAACTGCACCTGTTCTGATTCATTCCTCAAGAAACTAGGATAGATGGGGGCGCCTAGTCTTATCTTACAACCAAACCCTTAAAAGTAAACACGACAAGGACATGTTTTACGCCTCAAATAAAACTATTATGTTGCTCAAAAAGAAAAAGAGCAGCTCCTGGCTGCCAAATTCCCAGTCATGGGTTTCAGATCTCTAAAGACCCCATTTCTCCCTGGTTCCGTACCTTTCTGGATGTTGTAGTCTGAGAGTGTACGGCCATCCTCTAGTTGTTTGCCCGCAAATATCAGACGCTGCTGGTCAGGAGGGATGCCTGTAAAAAAAGGATTCTGCTGCCAACTGTTTCCTTAGTATATTCCCTTTAGGGGTGCTCCAGCACTGGCCCCTATTGTTCAGCAAGGAAAGTGAGGCATAGGGAGACCTGCCACTTGGTGCAAGGCCACATGGATGGTGGTAGGAGGGAAGCATTAGCAAAACTGGAGCTTACCGGGAGCCCATCACCCATTCCACACTGGACAGTGGTCCTGCAAACAGAGCCAAGACCCAATCCCACTCACCCTCCTTGTCTTGGATTTTGGCTTTGACATTCTCGATGGTGTCACTGGGCTCGACCTCAAGAGTGATGGTCTTGCCAGTCAGGGTCTTCACAAAGATCTGCATCTTTGCGTCTGCTGCAAGGAGGGATACAATGGTGAACAGGGCAGAACTAAGAAGCCCTGGACCTGCAGAGACCCAACTGCAGGGCCAGCATCAACATATCTTTGTCCCTGTCCCTATCTGGCCATTATGGGTTAAGTCTTGTCACACACCCTCACCTGCAACCTAAATGTATCCTATGACTAAATAACAATCTTTCTTCATCTCATACCTAAAAGACTGTGGTAAGATTCGTACCTGAGAACAAAGATTATGTATGAAGACCAACAGAGAAGAACGAACCATTTGCGGACTACCAAGTCCACCTGGTATCTTCTGACAGCCATGCCTTCCCCGGAAGAGGTGCTGGCTCCCATTCTGGCCCCAAGCTGCCTGCACTTCTGCTACCCAAAAAGGGAACTTAACACTCACCTGAAGATACACCTTTGCTACCGTCTCTCCCTTACCCACTCAAAACTTCATGCTGAGTCACCCACACACTGGCTTGCTTCTCATTTACAACCAGGACCCACAAGCCCTCACTTTTTGCTCCGGAAGCATAAATAATAAATAATGAGGACCGCTAACCACGTATCAGACACTTGCTTTACAGGTTATCACACCTTTTTTTTTTTTAGTCTTTTATTTTCTTATGGAATGCTAGATTTAATGTTACAGTATGGTTGTCAAAACCATTTTTATAAAACGAAACCGGGAGAGGAATGCTACCATCAGTACCGCGTTATGAAGAAAGCCTCTAAAGTAGGTCGGGAGAACAGCTGAAGGGGAGGAATGGAGGCCGATACTCTCTTTAAGGGCGGCGCTGCGGTTTCCCCTCGCGACGCCATGTAAGCGAAGGAGCGGCGCTCCGCCAGATGCAGAACATCAGGCCTTCTCGGGAGGCCTCTGAGTCAGAAAACGCTCCGTGACGACTTTCTCCCTAACCCAGCAATTTCCCGGGAGGACCTAGCTGCGCCCCGAAGCCACTTGCGTACGTTCGGGCCCGTGGGCTCCGCTCGCCCTCGACGGCCTCTCCCGGCTTAGCGCCGGGGCCCCGCGCACCATGCTCCGCGTCCCACGCGCCGCGCCCCGCCGCCA
>NW_006399795.1:18472667-18474057 GCF_000299155.1 Elephantulus edwardii
CACAGAGAACCCAGAGGAGATGGCACTTACCCGCTCGGCCGCCTCGCTGTAAAGAAGAGGGCGACGGAACCGGAAACGGCCTTACGCCGAGCACGCCGCGCGCTGACGTCACAATCCGCGTAGCAAGCCGGCCCTTGGCCCCACCTCCGCCCCGCAGCCATGTTGGTTGAGGGCGAGCGAAGCCTGGACGAGTGTGGGCGTTGCTTGATGGATGGGCTTTCTAGTGGTCTCACCCCGCGCAGGTCACCTTTCTGGGTGATTGGATTCAGTAAAGCAGGTAGACTCATAGCTGGCGTTCAGTGAATGGATGTCGGAGTACAGGTTATTCTTAAGAAAAGGCATTAAGCATCTGCAGAAGATGAGTCCCTGGAGACCTCCAGAGGGGTGTCAGCTGGAGTGACACTCCAGGGTCAATTACTAGGAAATGCTGCCGCTCTGGACTGACAATGATGGGTGCAGGGAAACCAGGCAAGGGCGGTGCAGAACTGCCCAGAGAAAGTTGACCTGTGCTCCCGGGCAACTCTGTGGGGCTTCGGGGTGTTTTGAAGATTTGTGTGAATGGTTTAAATGTTCCCATGTACAGGAAAAGACCTAACAGTCTTTCTGACCTCATTTCTGAGCACGTGGCTTATTTAATTGCAGATTTCCTGGGTGCTCTGGATGTGGGGTCAGGTGGTTCTGTGTAAGGTGGAATCTTTGCCCTCCCCGCAGAAAACCTGGCCTCCCAGGTTCCCAGCCATTGCACCTTATGTGAAGCCTCTAGGCATCTGTCAGTTGAAGCCTATATGAGGCATTAATGCTGAACAGGTTTTAGCAGAGCTTCCAGATGAAGAAAGGCCTGGTGACAGGCTTTCTCTAATCTGCCATTGGAAACTCTATGGATCAATAGTCTGGTGATTGGGTTGGACAGTGTTCCTTGCACTATGCACGAGGTCACCATGGATGGGAACCAACCACAACTGATAAGGTGGGAGGGAGAGATGCCCCAGTATAGGGCGACAAGGATGGCTCAGAACAGACCATGGATCTGTCGGTGAGAACAGTGTTCCAGGCAATAGCCTAGCTGGGGACAGAAGCAGGGTTATTGTGGCTGCCACCAGTAATCCTCCCTCCAAGAACAGCCACATGTCTTCCTGATCCTCAGTTCCTATTTATCTGCAACCCCAGTGCTGTCTCCTTTCTTGGCCCAAAGAAATCATTGCCAGGACTAACAAACCCTTTCTAGCAATGGAGTCTTTTTATTGATAACTTCCCAACAGCATCTGTAAACATCAGGTACAAAAATATTCCATGAAACTCTATTTTCCAAGAGGATCCATCTTGCCCACAAAAGCCTTGGAGGTCTCTGGGAGAGCCTGCTGGGACAATGAGGGGTCCTCCGGGGTGGCCA
>NW_006399795.1:18474561-18478796 GCF_000299155.1 Elephantulus edwardii
CCATTAAGAGTAGGGGAGCCAGGCCGGGCCTGGGAAAGGTCCTCAAAGCCAGGACTGAGTGGGAGTGAGATGAGGTCAGGGCTGGTGTCACAGGAGCCCGTGCTTTGCTCCGAGGTAGCGATGGTGGTCGTGGTACTGGGTGGGATGGGGTCCTCATCTTCATCCTCCAACAGGGACGCTTCTGGGATGTCTGAGGGTGGGGGGGAGGCCAGAGTCAGCTGAGAATAGCCAATCAGAGGCCTTGCTGAGCTGTGGGTCCACTGAAGCCCTGCAACCCCCAGCCCTCTGGCATGACTTGGCTCAAGTTAAAAAGACAAAGAAGCAAACAAAAACCCACAACAGTGGCCTTTAAGACAATGCTGACTCATGAAGACCCCATATGTGTCAGCAGGCTGTGTTCCAGAGGGTTTTCAGAGCCGATTTTTCAGGTACTGGCCACCTCAAGGTGGGCTATTAGCAGTTAGGTACATAAACTGTCTACACTGCCGCAGGATTCCCTGGCCAGGGAAGGAAACTAAGAAGCAGGCAGATGAAAGGCCACCCTTCAAGGTGAGAACTGAGAATACAGACACTGGGTTATGTCAACAGCAGCCCTGCAATAGAGGCCTGACTATGTCACCTAGGCCAGCTGTGTCACATGCCTGTGCCTCAGCTATGTGCTCTATTCACAGGGTGATGACAGTATTGCCACTTGCTCCTGGGGTGATCAGTAACCCTGGAACCGGGAGCTACTGGCCCATTTGATGAACTGGGTACACTGAAGCTAATTATGGGCTAAGCACCTCTGAGTTGACAGTGACAAGGAGTGATGGGTCAAGAGCACATGTGCTCCAGGCTAGACAATGTGAGTTCAAGCCTTGCCCTGTCTTTTCTTGGCTGTATTTCCTCTATAAGCTGTTTTACCTCTTGGGTCTGTTTCCCCATCTGGAAGATGGGGAGGGCTGTGATGATCCCCATTCTAGTGCTTCTGTGTAGCCTCCCCTACAGAGAGACCCCCACCCTAACACCCATGCTATCAAGAAGACAACTTAGTCTCTGCCCAGTCAGCATCACTACCTAGTATGCTCTCCTAGGTCTGGCATTTGTGGGCACAGATGCTAGACTTGGGGTACAGGGGCTCCGGGGACACTTACGGCTGAAGGCTTCTGGGTGCTGCCTGGCCAGCTTCCCTTTCAGGGTCCTGCAGGGGAGAAGGCGGCAGGAAGTTGAGTACTGTTGCTCCAAGTAGGCATGGGGCCCCTCCCTTCACTATTCCAAATCTCTAGCAGCCCCCAGTGGAGCCTCACTCTGAGCAAGTGCCCATCATCCACCAATCAACTGGCTTGTCTCCTTGAATGCCTGACTGGCTTCCTTCTAAGTCCGCAAGTCTCTCACCTTCTTCTCAGTAATGGGCTCCTTCCACCCCCAGGGGAATGGAGTTGAGTCTGGCTCTTCCTTTTCCACCTGGGGTTCCCAACCCAAGAGGCCAAGGCTTAGCCCCAATCTGGACAGGCACTTTGAGTTCAATGAACAGAACTGTCCACACCCTAAACATCACATACTGGCTGTTATGAAACTCAAATTCACGAAGAGCACATTCCTGCAGGTTGACGTCTAACTCTTCTATCTGTGAATGTGACCTTGTTTAGGAAGAGTCTCTGCAAATCATACTCCATTGCTGTTGAGCTGACTGCAACTTGACCGACCCCATGTGTTACAGGGTAGAACTGCTCCACAGAGTTTTTGGTGGTTATGAACCTATTTTGTATGGCCTTTCTTCCATAGGGCTGATTGTTGTCAAATCAAGTACAATGCTATTAACAGGAGATATGAAACCCGTCCTATCCTGCACCATCCTAAGCATTTGACATACTTGAGCTCAGTGCAGCAATCACTGTGTTAAACATTTGGTTGAAGGTCTTCCTCTCTTTTGCTGACCCTCCACTTTTCTAAGCATGATGTCCCTTTGCAAGGAAGAGCCTCTCTTAACAACCTGCCCAAAGTACGTAAGATGAAGCTTTATCATGTTTGTCTCCAAGGAGCATTCTGGCTACACTTTCTCCAAAACACATCTGTTTGCTCTTTTGGCTGTCCATGAGATATTCAGTACTCTTCTCCAACATCACAGCTCAAAGGCATCAATTCTTTGTCATCCTGATTCACTGTCCAGCTCTCAAATGCATAGTAAGTGATCAGAAAGACCACTGTCTGAATCAGACGCACCTTAGTCCTCAAACTGACATCATTACTCCTTAATAATTGGAGAAGTCCCTAACTGCAGACTTTCCCAGTGCAGTACATCTCCTGATTTCCTTACTGCTACTACCAAAGGTGTTGATTGTGGACCCAAGAAAGATGAGATTGTTGACAGTTTCATCATGATGTTGCCTATTGGTCCAGTGGTAAGAAGCTTTGTTTTCTTGTCAGTCAGATACAATCCATATGGAAGGCTGTGTTCTTTGATCTGCTGTAAGTGCTTAAAGTCCTCATTTTCAGTAAGCACTTCAAGTCCTCATTTTCAGTAAGCAAGGTTGTGTAATCTGCATAACACAGGTTATTGAAGTCTCCCTCTGAATCTGATGCCACACTAATCTTCATAGAGTCCAACTTCTTGAATAATTTGCTCAGCATAAAGTTAAATAGGTATGGAGAAAAATACAGCCCTGACGCACTTAAACCATGTAGTATTCCTTTGCTCTGTTCACAAAACAACTTCCAGGTCTAGGTATAGGTTTCCCATGGGCACCCAAAACACAATCTAGCTATGTATTGCTAGCAAGTCGATTCTGACTCTTGGCAAACCTATTTATGTCAGAGTAGAAAAGTATACCTTTATTCTCAATAGGTGATTATTCAGAAGCAGACTGGCAGGTCTTAGAAGTTTCAGAGGATACTCTGGGTGGAGTCAAACTGTCAACCTTTCAGTTGGCAGCTAAGTACTTAACCATTTGTGCCACACTGGAGTAGCTACTGTTATTGTTAGCTGCCACTGAGTTAGGTTCAATGCATGTTGACCTCATATGTGCAGAGAACTGTACAACAGGATTTTCAAGGCATCGCCTTTCAGAAGCAGATAACCCTATCTGTCTTGCGGGGTTATTTCTGAGTAGGTTTAAACTGTCTATCTTTTGTTAGTAGTCCAGTGCTTAACTGTTTGTGGCAACCAGGGCATCACCCAGGGGTAACGTGTATCCCACTTCCTTCTGAGCGCTATCTTATGAAAGGTGAGAACAGCTAGCATGTCAGAATCACACACCACATGACCCTGTGTCATGATCCATTAGAAGACCACATGATCCATTAGAAGAACATCAAGGATTGTTGGCAGCCACTAGAAGCTATAAAAGAGGCATGGACGGGTTCCTCGCTCACAGCCCCCCAGAAGGAACTGGCTCAGCCAAGATTCC
This sequence comes from Elephantulus edwardii, assembly GCF_000299155.1. Lineage (NCBI taxonomy): Eukaryota > Metazoa > Chordata > Mammalia > Macroscelidea > Macroscelididae > Elephantulus > Elephantulus edwardii. The sequence continues at coordinate 18,477,948 of NW_006399795.1, forward strand.
ATTTCAGATTCCCAGCCTCCAGAATGAGACACTAAATTCCTGTTCTTTAAAACCACCCCCTTGTGGCATTCTGTTCCAGCAACTCTAGGAGAGAAGACAGAGCATTTGCACCCTTTTTACTTAACCATGTGTTTTTCACTTTTTTGCTGCCATGTTTACAAAGAGCAACAAAGGCTCTTCAGAGTCTTGCTCCCTCTCAGCAGTCCAAGAATTTGAAACTGACACTGCCAAGCCCTTATACTTCATGATCTTTCCATGCCATGCTTGGCCAGCCAACTCCTAGGGAGCGCCTATGGCATAGCCTACAGGGAGCTGTGCTACTTACCTAAAGGTGGTGCTTCTCTGGCGATCTGAATCCACCAGTAGCTGCTTGGGAAAAAGATGGGAAATCTCCTCCCATGTGATTTACGGCCTCTGAAAAACATGCTGAAGGGTCCCCTTGCCGTGGAGTTAGAACACTCTCCAGCAGATTCTCAGAAGCTGTAAATCACACAGGAGAAGACTCCTTGTCTTTCTCCCAATACTAACGGACCCAAACTGCCACTTCAGGGTTGACAGCAAAACTCCCTACTGAGGAAAGCCGAATATCAAATTTAATAATAGTAGACCAAATGCTGTATCGGGAAATGAGGGAGGCTTAATACAGGCTGAAGGTCACCTTGTGACACTGGGGCATTCCTTAGGAGGTCACCTTGTGACACTGGGGCATTCCTTAGGAGGTCACCTTGTGACACTGGGGCATTCCTTAGGAGTCAACATTGTTCTTAGTTTGTATCAAATGAATCCCTCCCTCTTGAGATTAACATAAAGAGGAACTTGGCCTTATCTGTAAAAGATTTCACCATTATC
>NW_006399795.1:18479387-18480829 GCF_000299155.1 Elephantulus edwardii
AAATAATAAAATAAAATAAAAAAATATTTTAAAAAAATTCAGAGGTAGAATTGATAAAAAAGAATCATGGGGAACAGCCCATTTTCTGAAGCTCAATACATTACACTAATTAAGGAATTACTTAAGAGCTCAGGGGTAAAAGTAAGAGAAAAGTAATTTTTGCAGTTGTTTCAGTATGTATAGTGACATTACGGGTTAAAGCCAGTGGGTGGAGCGTGGTCAAATTTTAAAACTTGGTATAATGTTATACCAAGAGAGATTTACGAATAGCACATAAAGAACAAACTCCTATTGAATTTTAGCCAGTATGGACTTTAATAAGAATAGTAACTGTTTGTGTTGATTGTTTTAAGTTTGTTATTGTTGTTTGTTGTCTTATTAGGTTTAATGTAATAATAGTACTTTGAGCTCATACCATTTGATAATTTCAGTGAAATATGAAAAGTCAGAGACTGAAGCTAACTTAAGAGAAAAATCTTGATTTGGAAGATGAAGTAAGCAAAGAATAAGTTCTAAAAGTTGATAAATAAATTTAAAAGCTGCAGCTGAAAAACTTTTTAACATGGATAAAAATCTCTGAATTAGTAAAAACTTTTAAAAAATAGACTGCATTTGAAAGATGGCTAGTTTTTCTTTATTTTTGGTAGTCCAGAATGCCAACAATAAAGAGACAACCAATCTTTCACAGTTGCATAGATAGATGAGCTAGAAGTTCAGAAGCAGATAAAAGAGAAAATGCAACTTAGTTCTCAGAGTGGATATAAAGAGAAAAGTTACACCGTCTATTGACTACCTGTGAAATCCAAAAAGTTAGACTTTCTTAAATGCTAAGAAACAAAGCTGTTTAAAAAAAAACTTTAAATTTGTCCCAAACTTAAATGTTACAATTGTGGAAATCAGGACATTTGGAAAGAGACTGTCAGAAAGAAAGAAGGGAGAGTAAAAAATTCAGGCTTTCAATGGGCCACTGCTTTACCAGGAGAAAAATCAGAGTATGTAATCCAACATTTAATTGAAACTTTTAATGTGATGGGCCTTCCATCAAGTATTAAAACCGATAATGCTCCTGCTTATAATTCTAAGAAAACACAAGAGTTTCTTAAAAAATGGAACATTAATCACATTACTGGTATTCCATATAACCCCCAAGGACAAGCTATATAATAGAAAGGGCTAATTTAACATTACAAACTATGTTGAGAAAACAGAAGGGGGGAGATGGGGTATCATCTCCTCAAACTCTCTTACAAAAAGCCTTATTTACTTTAAATTTTTTAAATGCTAATGAAAAAGGAGAAACTCCAGCTGAAAGACATTGGGTATTACAATCCTCTAAAGAACTGAATCAGCCTATATATTATAAGGAACCTCTAACTAATGAATGGAAAAAGGGATTTGTAATTAGGTGGGGGTGAGGATTTGCTTATATCTCTACAGGATCA
>NW_006399795.1:18483139-18496447 GCF_000299155.1 Elephantulus edwardii
CAGAGAAGCATGGCTCGAGGTCTTCAGTCGAGAACTGTTGACCCCCTGTTTTACGCTCTCTGCTCTACCTCATTCCTGGCTGTTTGTCTCTTTATTAATAATTATAAAATTATTCTATGCTTTGGGACCCTTGGTCTGCAACACCCTACTCACTAGACCACCAGTGCTCTCTGGAATGGTAATATACAAATAAGGTGATTGCCAAAAACAGACCACTGAGTAGGGGACCACCCAGTTTTACCATCCTTTAAGCCCTTGTGCTTAAATCAAGGAGGTTCAGAGGGATCTCAGTATCATTCAGAGAAAAGCAGCACAAGAGTATAGTTCATCCTTTAGGTCAGAGATTCCTCTTGGGAGACAGAGTGTGATATCCATAGTGAAACCTCGCGACCACAACAGAGATAACCAACACCAGTGGCAGAGGTGGTGCAGGACCAGAGCCCAGTGTGTGCCAGAGCTGAACACAGTCAGCCACCCTACAGAGCAGGAACAGAGCACCCTGGCCTAGGCCTAGTAGTGGCGGAGGGAAGAGCGCAGCTGTCCAGACTAACGGAGTGTTGTCACATCTGCCCAGGTGCCAGGCATGTTCCGAGCGACAAGGCCTGGGGTCAGGGAGACCAGCGTGTACGCACACTTGAAGAGAAACTGTCCTGACTGAAAGACTGTATCCTGAGTGCTTCCAACCCGAGCTGTAACCTGTTACTTCCCTAATAAATTCCCTAAAGTTATCCAGAGGGGAAAGAAAAATAAACAAGCAGAATCTCCTTGGGAGGGACGATTTCACTGAGGAGGGGAGAGAGTCAAGACTCACTTGGAATGCCAGGAAACACAGACTAAAGTGGTGGGCTGAAGCCAAGGACGGGCCGAGCAGGGAAAGGGTGAGACCAGGTGGGCTGGGCGCAGCGTGAGCACCCACCTGATCCTGCGGAAGATGCTGTCCAGATCCCTCTTCATCTCAACCAGGGTCCTCGTGTGATGCAGGAAGCGCTCATTCATCTGCTGAAGGCGGGCACTTGACAGGTTGTTGAAGTTCAGTAGCATCTCATTGGTCTTCTCAAAGCGGTCCAGCCTGGCAGCAGAGGGACTCTCCTTGGTCTTGTGCCCCGCCTCTAGGGCACTGTCTGACCCGCACCCCCATCCTGAACTGGCCCTGCTAATTCCTGTCCTGCCCCAGGGCCTCATCCTGCTGAGCTTCACATGCCAACCCAAATGTGCACTGTCTCCATTCCCTTCAAGCACGCTTGCTACTTCTGCTCTGACACCTCCAGCCCCAGGTTCTTCCCTCGAGCCCACCCTTGACCGTACAGAGTCAGGGGGATGGGGATGGGAGTCCCCCGGGACCAGTGCCATCAGACCTAGAGAATGAGGAAAGAGAGGGTTATTACTATGTCCCACATGCATTCATGTTCAGATCAAGGGCACGGCTGGGAGATCCCATCTGTGCTGTGCTGTAAATGAGGTGTGGAAAGACCATTCAGGAGCTAAACCGAAGCCTCAAAGGGCTTCCATCCCAAAGTTTTGAAGGCTGAACACATATCTGTCAGTTCTGTTCCTCCACAGGCAAGGACAGGTTAGGGTGAAGCTGCAGCAGAGGACAAAGCCCCCTCCAGAGACCTCACACTGGGCAGACACAAGACACTCTGTCCTGTCAGGACGACAGCTCCCCAGCTCCCTGGGCACCCTGAAGCCCCTCCGCAGCCCAGCCTGTCCTCTGCTACCTCACTTATGCCTCAGGACAGAAGCCTGGGCAGCCCATGTCAGCCTGTAGACAGCTGCAAACCCTTCTCCAGGCCCTGCTTCCTGTCCAGAACCTCACCCCCAGGCCAGGGAGGAATGCGCTCGGAAGCCAGATTTGCTCGTTTCCTTCATTTTATCACCCCAGTGGGCCAGGGTAGGGTGGGCAAGCGGGCCAGCAGGCAGCCCCTCCCACTCACATGTTCTTCTGGGCCAGGATGATGGCGTTGACGTCATCTGCATTCACCATGCTCAGGATGCGGCTGCAGAAGACCTTCGAGGCCGAGTCTGGGGTATCCATCTCTTCTTCCTCCTCCGCTGTCTGAAATGGGTGGAAGGACAAAGGCAGCGTCAGCTCCAGGCACAGAGAAGGTAGGACCGGGGGTCGAGTGGGGGGCGGTGGCAGTCAGGCTACCAGAGTCTCAGGTGCACCACTTAAGGAATTGGGGCATTAGGAGAGCTCAAAGGAGCCCTGGGGATGTAACGCAAAATATGATAGGCTGCAACCAAAAGATCGGCAGTTCAAATTTACCAGCAAGAACAAGATGAGGGAACCTTCTCTGGTTAAGACTTAACAGCCTTGGAAACTCAGGGTGGGAGTGGGGTGTCACTGTCAGAATCCACTCAATGACAGTGGGTTTGGGGGCCTTTTTGTTTTATTATTTTGTGTGTGTACTGTCAAATCTGATCTGACTGGTACAGGAAGAGATTGCCCCTCCTTCTCCAGCAAAGCATCTAGTGGATTTGAACCACCTACCTCTGGGATTGCAGTGCAGCTTCTTGCCTCTGTTGTTTTCATTTATTTTAGAAAGACAGGTGTTCCTGGATGGTTATACACATGGCTGCTCATCGGAAGGCTGGAGGTTCAAGTCCATCCAGGATCACCTCAGAAAAAAAGCAAGGCCCAGCGATTCCACGTCAACTAGGCAGCAACTGCTGTCTTGTTTCACTTTTATAGGGGGAGAGCTCAAAGTCAAGTTTGTAAAACACAACTCATACTGGACACATGAGTTCAGACACTGCACACACGACCTCCCTGTTTCTCCTGCTACCACTGAACCACCAGTGCCCTCGCCCTCTGAGGTCATCATGCCAAAAAACACCAAAACCACTGCCGTCAAGTTGATGCCAACGCATGATGACACTCCAGCGGGTTTCCGATGCTCTAGGTCTTAATGTGAGGAGACTCTTCTCATCCTTCTCCCACAGAGTGATGAGTGTGTTTGAACTGCTGACCTTTTGGTTAGCAGTTCAACAGTTAGCCTACTATAACACCTGGCTTCCTGAAAGGGAGCCCTAAACCTAGAATGACAATTGTTGTCATAAAAAAATGAGATGACGTGGTGAGCTCTGGTGGCCTAGTGGCAAGAAGTTGCACTGCAATGCCAGAGGTGCACAGTTTGAATCCACCAGATACTCTGCTGGAGAGAAGGAGAAACAATCACCTCCTGTACCAGTCAGATTTGATTTGATGGTACACGTACAAAAATAATAAAATTAAAATTAAAAAAAGAAAACAAGATGACAAAGATGCAGGGAGAAGACCAAGTGAAGAGAGAGGTGGGGACTAAGAGTGATGCAGCAATAGGCCAAAGAACATTAAAGACTGCCAGCAACAGAAACAGAAGGCAGTTTCTCCTCCATTCAGCCAGAGCACAGCTCTCCTGACACCTTCATTTTGGCTTTCTGGCCTCCAGAACTATGGGGGGATGAATTCCTGTGGCTTCAAGTTCCCTGTATGCAGTCCTTTGTTACAGCAGCCATAGGAGACTCATACACCCATCTTTTCTCATTCTCTATGCATCCCAATACTCTCAAGTCATTGTTCACCTCCGATGTGTGTCTCCTCTCCCGAGGAGGCTTCAAGGGCCACTCTAGACCTGAGGAACTCCTACCACATTCCCTTTTTTAATCTTTTCATTGGTCCTTCTCTTCCAGAACTGTCTTAGTCTCAGCTCCATCAGGACAAAGCTGCCTCCGTCTTGTTCAGTGATCTGTCTTTAACACCCTGCCCAGAACTGGGCATGCAAGTCATCAACAGATCCTTTCAAATAAGATTGAATACCAGACAAGTATTAGGAAATCAAAGGCAAGAATTTCAGGCACCCATAGTCAGGCTATGGGCAAACCAGATGGTTCTGCAGCTCCAGCTTCCAAAGCTCATTGAGGACCATCTGGGTGGGTGGGGCTCCCAAACCAAGTCAGGCAGGGAGGGCCCCAGCTTCAACACTGTCCCTCCTTTAGTTCAGGAAAAAGACAGAATCCTCACAGAGCCCATGTATTTCATGGCCAAAAGTCCATGTGCAATTGTCTAAGACCTAGAAAAACTGGCCTGGTAGTAGCAGCAAAATCTATTTTAACTTCACAAAGGTTCTTGTTGTTAAGTGCCGTCGAGTTGTAGGCGACTTATAGCGACCCTATGAATGAAAGTCCTCAACACTTGTGCGATTTTCATCCTTTCTCCAGGTTCATAGGGTTTCCAGAGGCAAGCTATTTATGGAAGTGGTGCCACTCCTGTTTCCAAGCTTATTTTAATCAGGGATCTCCACCAAACACTGTCCAGTCCACCATGGTTAACCATTATCACATTTGACAAATCAGTATCACAGTGTTCAACTTCACAGCAACTACAAGTTACCTCTGTATGGCAAGTGGACACACCAGGGCCATACAACCTAGGTGAGCCAAAAGCCAATTCCCATGATACTGTGGTCAGCGTACCTATGCTTTCCAAACTTGTTACCAATTCTGACACCAGTGGTCCTTCCTCCAGCACTCTCTATTTCAGTTGGGTTCAAGAATCTATTGCAAGGGAGCTCTGGTGACCTAGTGGCAAGAAGCTGTACTGCAATCTCAAAGGTGTGCAGTTGGAATCTACCAGATGCTCTGCCGGAGTATGAGGGGTAGTCTCCTCCTGTGCCAGTCGGATCCAACTAGACGGTACACAACAATGGGGGCAGGGAGGGGGGAGTCTGTTGCAACGGGCACATGGAACTCAAACATCATACTCCCAATTCAGTGGTTTATTAAGGAAATAACAAAGCATAATTTGGAATCCAGTACAACAGGCTACAACTCAGGATCAGGAAGCACAAAGGCGAAGGGTGGGCCCTTTCTTCTTCAGGACAACGCTCTGTCATGACGGCAAGGTCCTTCCCTCGGTGACACAGCTCCCATCTCAGACATGTAGGCCTCCTGTTGGCCCCCTGACAAGCCTCTCTGCCTTCTGCCTTCAGCCTCTGTGTCACCACCAATTGCCACATGACCCTTCCAGGCCTGTGACCACCACTCTGCAACAGTGCCCCTTCCAGGTCACTTGCTGTCTGAGGTTACAGTCCTTGATTTGTGTCACAGCTTTTTAGGAGGTGCTTGCCTTCCTTTCCCTCTTCTTCCCTTTTAGCCTTCTTACCTCAGTGTGGTAATAATATTTATAAACAAACTATTTCTGGTCAGTTTTAAAGCATGGCCCTCCATGACCAGGGTCAGGAATCGACCAATCCCCTCTTGGTGGACCACAGGCACTTCATTTGCCTAAATACAATGACCAATCCCTGCAAAGCGCATACCAATGACAGTGCAGGCTGCATCCTAGGACCAGACAAAATGCTGTTTACAGCTTACCCAGGATATGTCAACCAATCCAGATAAAAGTAGCAAACTGTCTAGGGTGGGGAAACTAGGGCATAGGTACCCCCTAAGATGTTTCTCCAAAGAACAAGGCTAAAGGTCACATACAGGAGCCCGTTTCACCAGAAATCCACGCGGCAGTGGTGGCGCAGTGGGAGAGCCCTTGCCTTCTATGTGGAAGATTGGAATTTAAGACCTGGCCAAGACATTCCAAATACAGCCATCCTTCAGCTGTCACACATGTTGTTAGGATGTTCAACGTACTTCCATGCAGCTTAAAAAGTAAAATAAAATTCCAAATACAGCAAACCATTCACACTCGCTTACTATGTTGGTGGTCCATCCCACCCAGAAGCATTCTGGTGACATGCTCCTTTAATTACAGCCATGAAAATCCTATGGGGCAGTTCTACTCCATCACATCAGGTTGTCATGAGTTACAACTAACTTGATGGCAGTAGGTTTGTTGGTTGGTTGGTTACCAGATGAAGACTAGGAAGAAAGGCCTGACAATCAGCTTCTGAAAACCAGCCAGTAAAACTCCACAGATCATAAAGGTCTAACTGGAACTGATAATGGAGATGGTACAGGACTGGGCAGCATTTTGTTGTGCTGTGTGGGAAGCTGAGATCCACACAAAGGCTACACCCAGGATTGTGAAGAGTCCTCATGGCCCACCTAAACTAATTCCCCACTTCTACAGCAGTTGCTGTATACCACACATAACACCCAGCTCATGTAATGGAAGTTATTTATCCTCTTTATTTACTGATGCGAAAATGCTGACCCTTAGGCCATACAGTCAGAGAAGCCAAGGGAGCACTAGTGGTAAGGAGTGGTGCCTCCAACCCAAAGGCACACGGTTCAAATCCACCAGTTGTTCCGTGGGAAGAAGATGGGCATTCTTCTCCTGAGCAATTTACTGACTCTGAAGAGGATCAGCTATGGGGCGGTTCTGACTCAATGGGATTAAAAAAATGATATGAATAGGCGTTTACTATCTGTCCACAGCAGGGCAGCTGCTTCTTACAGCAGCAGATTTCTTCCAGACTTCTCATTTTTTTAGGGATTTGTGTATGTGTGAAATTGCCTCATTCTACAAACAATAGCAACTGAAACTGCTTTCCCCCAAAAAACCAAGGTGGAAGTCAAAGAGTAACTAGTGTCTTGAACATGCATCCCTGAACGTCTTCCAGGAAGGCATCAAGGTTTGTGCTGGACTACAGACTAGCAATATGAACCATCGAGCAGCGCAGAAAGGCAAGCTTTTAAGGACAACTGTTAAAAAATCCAACGGAGCTCAGTTTGTAAGCAATGGGTTTGGGTATTTTGTTTAGTTTGGGTCTTATGCCTTTCATTAGCTGTCAAAACTGCCACTATCCCAGTAACTACTATGTTTATTAAGCTCCAACTGTGCCAGGAATGGTCACCCTTGGTGTAAGGCCATCTGGCCCACCAGGTCAGCACCTGATTATACAGGTCCTGGGCAAACAGATCTGCTCCAGAGCCAGTGTATTGTCTGTCTGTCTCTCATATATGACGTCTAAGGGATCCACCACATCCCCTCCCCACCAGCTGTCGCTCTTAATAAGCTCTCCCTAAGAGTGCAGAAATAACCCAGCAGGTGTCTCTCATTCCTTCCTTGCTCTAAGTACCTTGATAGAAGGAAAAACAGGTAATGAACAATTTTTTTGTGACTTTGGGCAAGTCATCACACCTGAATCAGTTACCTCATCCAGAAAATGGGACTACTGAAGAGTGAGGGTGTCCTCAGCGCTATCTGTGAGGATTGGGGCAACGGAAACTGGAAGACTCGCTGATTCTCCAAGAGTCTGAAGACGTCTGGGAGCTAGGGCTGGGAATTAACATTTTAACTAGTGCTCTGTCCCTTAGGTGTTCTCATTACCCCTACGAGGTAGGGAATATTGTACCCAAAGTAAACTGAGGCTCACAAGCGAGACCTCACTATCCCAAGGTCATACGTGGAGGCGGAGAGGCACTGCAACTCCATCGAAATTATGGAGCAGAAGGGCCCGGATTTTGCTGCTCGACCTCACAACTCCCCAGAGGTTGGGACTACATCCCTCATGCCTCACCACTACAAATCAAGAGAAACTGAGGCACAATCCAGCAATTCCTAGCTCCAGATGACACCGCACATACAACCTAAACGGAAGCAACCCTAACTTCTGTGCCCCGGTTTGGGATCTGCCAGCAACGCTGTCTGCGAGCCCACTGCGTAGATGGGGAAACTGAGGCACAGGCGGGGCGGGCACCAGATGTGGCCAGAGGCGCGCCCCACCCCGCGGCAAACCTGGGGGCCGCGCCCGACCCGGCCCGGCTTTCCCGGAGCCCCCGGTCCCACCCCGGCCTCGGCCCCGGCGGCGGCGGCTGCAGCACCTGCACATCTGGCGGCCTTGCTCGCGCTTCCGGGAGGGCGTCCGCGCCGCCGGAACGTCACCACGCACCGAGCGTATAAGTGCGCGCGCGGCGACGTGAACCGGGGCCTACGTGCGTGCCAGCGAGGGGGAGCAGGAAGGGGCAGGACGTAGGCGTCACAATAAGTAGCCAATCAAGTCGTCCCCTTTGTGTTTACGCACAACTCGAGCAGCCCGGAAGTGGGGAAGTGTCAAAGTGGCTTCTCCCATTTTATAGATGAGAAGACTGAGTCCTGATAGCAGTTGGTGCTTACATTACTCGAATGACCTTAGATAATGAAGGACCAAGTGCCCTGCATTCCAAGCTAGGAATCAAGGTCAGTCGAATTCCAAAAATCACTGCTGCTCTACTTTTGGAGAACTTTGCCACCCCCCTCCAGTTCATGTTATGTGCCCTTTAGTCATTACCAACTCGTGGGTTTTCAAAAAATGGGTTTTCAAAGACTTTAAATCACACAGGAGATTGCCCATCGTTCTCCTGCGGAGCAGCTGGTGAATTCGAACTGAGTGCTTTAGGGTTGGCAGTGCAATGGCTTACTACTAAGCCACCAGAGCTCTCATAGAGTTCCTTAGTCTTTTCCATCTTTCAAGACCGTAATTATGAAGACTACTGCTCGGTTTATAGAATATCCCTTGAGGTGAGCTTGTCCCCAGTTTTTTGGTCATTATAGCCATGTGGTGCATCTTAGAGTTTTGAGTCAAAGTTTACAAATAATACTGGATTTTAATCAATCGTACATTTTGTTTTATAATATTGATTGCAGTTAATCAATGTAATCCCTTTATTGCATACTGCTTTTCCTTTCACCCAACATAAATGCCTATCCCCCATCCCCCCCTTCCCCCACCCCCCATCCTTAGTAACCATACTGTGAGCCTCTTGGGCAGAAAATTCCACACAAGTGATGTGAATTAAAGGGGCAGGGTGTTGATATGTCTCATTACTGGGGATATTCTTTTGAATTTTTGCTTGAGGCAGCGTATCCACTGAGGAGCTGCCCTTTACATTTCAGCCCTTTAATAAGTGTTTTATGAAGAGATACTTAAAAACCATGCAAATATCCTATTTGCCATATTTTCACCTACACATTTTACTATCTAGCCATAGTTCTTGCAACCACAATGATTCATGTGATACTTGTTTAATGTGATCTTTCTACTTATTAATCTGACTGAATAATCAATTGATGGAATTCTGTCCATTCTCCAATTATTTACATCACTGTAATCTCATGTTTGGTTGTATTACTTTATGGACTACAGCTAATGGTAGTTGTTATTTAGTTCCACTCCTGTGTCCTTTTTGAGATATACTTATTATTCTCTAAGTTCACCCTTCCTTTCTAGCCTGAGAAGATGTTCCTGACTTTGACACTGACATTTTTCTATATAACCTGCTTTCATTAATGGAAGAATGCTGTATATGAACTAAGATCTAGATATGATCATTGTTACTGGAATGCTAATGCTTCTGAGCTCTCTCCTGACTTACTAGGAAATACAGATATGTATGTTGTTAGTTGCTGTGGAATTGATTCTGACTCATAATGATTCTGTTTTCAATAAAAAAAAATGTCCAGTCTTCTACTATCTTCATGATCATTAGTATGTTTAAGTCCATTGTTGCAACCACTGTGAATCTTGAGTGCCTTTCAGTTTATAAGACTCATCACTCAGCACTATATTTGACAATATTCTGTTGTAAGTTATAAAGTTTTCATTGCCCAATTTTGGGGAGTAGATCACCAGGCCTTTCTTCCTAATATCTTAGTCTGGAAGCACTGCTAAAACCAATCCACCATGGATGAGACTACTGAGTATTTGAAATACTAGTGGCAGAGCTCTAATCATCATTGCAACATGTAAGCCACTACAATACAACAACCTGACAGATGGGTAGTAGATAGGTGTGTATGTGGTGGTAGTTAGTGATGGTGGTTGTTAGATGCCTCTGAGTTGACTACAACTCAGTGACCCTATCCTTCTTCCCATTTTGCTTTAAATTTTAACTTGTTGTTGTTGTTGTTGTTATGTGCCGTTGAGTCGCCTGCGACTCATAGCGACTCTATGTCCAATAGCCCTAAACTCCGCTCTGTCCTGTGCCAATATCACTGTCTCTGACACTCCCATCCCAATTATCCCAGTCACTGAATCAATCCACCTCATAGAGGGCCTTCCTCTCCTGCGCCGTCCCTCCACCCTCCCAAGCATGATGTCCCTCTCCAAGGACCGGTCTCTCCTCACAACATGTCCAAAGTATTAATTTTTAACTATACCATCTTAATTTTTTATTGTGATTTTAATGAAAGTTTTCAGAAAGGTTGGGTTTTCATTCATTCATTGATGCACACTGTCCTTCTTTCCTGCTCCCCTAATTCACTTTGTAATTCCCATTCCAAAGAAAGGTGACCTGAAAGAATATGGAAATTATCTAACAATATCATTAATACCACATGCAATAACAATTCTGCTGAAAATGATCCAAAAACAACTGAAACGATACATCAAGAGAGCTGTCAGATATGCAGGCTGGATTTAGAAGAGGTTGTGGTACTAGGGATACTATAGCTAATGTTAGATGGATCGTGGCAGAAAGCAGAGGAATGTCTATCTGTGCTTCATTGACTATGCAAAGGCTTTTGACTGTGTGGATCACAACAAACCGGCTGACTCTGAGAAGAATGGGAATCCCAGAACATTTGATTGTGCTTATGCAAAATCTGTACTTGGACTAAGAGGCAGTCATCAGAACAGAACAAGGAGACACTACATGGTTCAAAATTAGGAAGGGGTCCAGGGATGTATTCTGTCTCCATACCTTTTCAATCAGTATGCAGAGCAGATCATCCGGGACGCTGAGCTGTATGAGGAGGAATGTGGCATCTGAAACGGAGGAGGACCTGAAGCGCTTGCTGCGAAGGTCAAGGACTGCAGCCTTCAATATGGATTGAGGCTCTACATCAAGAAAACAAAGATTCTCACCACTAGGCCAATTGGCAGTGTCAGTATGGATGGTGAAGAGATTGAGATAGTTGGCAGTTTTAGTTTGCTTGGCACCCCAATCAACACTCTTGGTACCAGCAACCAGGAAATCAAGAGACAAATTGTATTGGGAAAGTCAGCTGTCAGGGACCTCTCCAGAGTACTGAAGAGCAACGACATCAGGCTGGAGACTAAGGTGACATAATCTGGGCTGTGGTCTTCACAATTGGATGCTATGCATCAGACAGCTGGACAGTGACTACGGATGAAAGAAAGAGAATGAATGCCTTTGAGCTGTGGTGCTGGGGAAGTGTGTTGAATATACCATGGACTGCTAGGAGAGCAAAGAGATTTGTCCTGGAGAGGGTGAAGCTGGAATGCTCCTTGGAGTCAAGGATTCTGAAGCTTTGTCTGATATACTTTGGGCATGTTGCAAGGAGGGACTGGGCCTCATGTTTGGGAGAGTTGGGGGATGGGACAGGAGAGGAAGACCCTCGATGAGATGGATCAGTTCTGTGATTGGGCTGGTGGGAGTAAGTGTGTCGCAGATGAGGTTGGCACAGGATAGAGCAGGGTTTAGGGCTCTTGTACATAGGGTCGCTATGAGTAGCAAGCGACTTGATGGCACATAACAACAATAATGTACTTTTTGTTCCAGATTGTTAATTGTCATGCACACAATGCCTAATCATACATTCCTTTTAGACAGTCCTTTCCTTCATCTGTTCCAGAGCACTGTTTATTATCTATCAATTCTTTTTCTGTTCTCCCCACTCCATCGCATGCCAATCCTATTTTATAACAGCGGTCTTATGCAGTATTTGTTCATTTGTGACTGAGATATTTCATTCAGCACAATGTCTTCCAGACTTCTTGATGTTATGAAGTGTTTAACAATTTCATTGTTTTTTTTTAATTTTTTTAAACATTTTTATTATTTTTTATGTGTGTACAGTCAAATAGGATCTGACTGGTACAAGAGGAGATTGTCCCGCCTTCTCCAGCAGATCATCTGGTGGATTTGAGCCACTCACCTCTGGGATTGCAGTTCAGCTTCTTGCCACTAGGCCACCAGAGCTCACCAATTTAATTGTTTTTAATGCTGCATAATATGCATTGTGTGAATGTACCAGTTTTTCTCTCCATTCATTTGTTGATGGGCACTTGGGCTGCTTCCATCTCTTTGCTATTGTCAATAACACAGCAGTAAACATGGGTGTGCATACATCTGTTTTCATCATAGCTCTGATTTCTTTAGGATATATTCTCAGTGGTGGAATAGCTGAGTCAAATAGTATTTCAATTTCCAACTTTGTGAGAAAGCACAAGACTACCTTCCATAGTAGTTGTACCACCAATCCATTTTGTTGAGGGTCTTCTACTCTTTCATTGACCTTTCTCAGCTTGATATATTTTTCCAAGGACTGACCCCTCCTGACAACATGTCCAAAATATGTGAGACAAAGTTTCACCATCCTTGTCCTTAAGGAACTTCCTGGTTGTACTTCCTCCAAGATAGATTTATTTGTTCTTTTAGCAATCCATGGTATATTCAGTACTTTTCACCAACATTATAATTTAAAGGCATCTATTCTTCTTTCATCTTCCTTATTCAATGAACAAGATATGTATGTTGTTGTTAAAAGCCACTGAGTCAGCTCTGACTCATAGCAACCCTCTGAACCTCACCCTGTCCTGCTGCCATCCTCACCTTCTCTGCTATGTACAAGCCTGTTGTTACACTGTATCAATTCACCTTCTTGAGGTTCTTTTCTCTTTTTCTCTGACCCTCCAGCTTTCCCAGCCCATGTCTTTTTTTTTTCCAAGGACTCCTAATAAATAACCAAAATAAGTGAGACAAAGCAGCTCCATCTTTGCCCCTAAGCAGCATTCCTGGCTGCACTGCCTCCTCCAAGACGAGGTTGTAGGTCATACTTTGTTATGTGGTATCAAGTCTAAAGGAACTTACAGCTACCCTCTAGCAGATTTTCAGAGCCTGTAAATTACACCGGAGGAGACTACCTATTTTTCTACTGATGAGCAGCTGGGGAATTTGAACCTCTTGCCCTTGAGTTAAAAATATAACTCCCCACCACTAGACCACCAGAGCTCCCATATATACATACTCTATAGAGTATGTTTACTTTTATTTTGTAATTTTTATTTTATTTTAATAATTTTAATGAACATTTACAGAGATTTTGGATTTCCATTCATTCATTGCTGCACTTCTCTCGTATGTTTACTTTTATATATGCTTCTTATCTACCTGTACAGGAAGCTCTAGTGCCCTAGTGGTAAGAAACTGCCCTATAATCCCTGACATGAGGTGTGAATCCACCAGCTGCTCCACAGGGGAAGGGTGGGCAATCTCCTCATGTACAATTTACTGCCTCTGAAAATTCACTGGAGGGTCAGCTATGTGTTGGTTCCAACTTGAGGGTTGTTGTTGTTGTTATGTGCCGTCGAGTCGCCTGCGACTCATAGCGACCCTATGTACAACAGCCCTAAACTCTGCTCTGTCCTG
>NW_006399795.1:18497292-18499243 GCF_000299155.1 Elephantulus edwardii
TGTGTGTGTGTGTGTGTGTGTGTGTGTGTGTGTACCCTCAAATCAGATCTGACTGGTACAGGAGGAGATTCAAATCAGATCTGACTGGTACAGGAGGAGATTGTTCCTCCTCCAGCAGAGCATTTGGTGGATCCGAACCACACGCCTCTGGTATTGCAATGCAGCTTCATACCACTAGGCTACCAGAGCTCCCTTAAGGATTTTTTTTTTAAATGAGAACATCTGGGTTGGATGCATGAACAAAATCTGAGAGCATGTATGTTGTGTTTTATTGTATAACCTCCCTAGGTGTCAGCTTACTAACTGTGGATCACAGTGACCACAGTGTCGCCCTCTCAAACTTGGAAGATAGTTATATAAATCCTCAGGAACACGGAAGGAGCTTGGGACGGCAAAGGGTCCTCATCTCATCCCTGTCACATCCTAGCTGGGGTAGTTTGAGGCTGGTGGCTCAATCCATCCAAACCTTGGTTCCCTCATTTATGAAGTGAGAATAATCATTGTCCCAGGCTCAGAGTGCTGTTAGGGAATCAGGTAGGTAAAGTACACAGCACAGGGCATAGCATTAAACTCACTGCCTTTGACTCCATTCCGACTTACAGCACCCCTGCATCAGGTTTCCGGAGGAGACTATCCAGCATTTCTCCCAAAGAGCTGCTGGTGAGTTAGAGACCTTTTGGCTTTGGGTTAGTGACACAGCCTCCTGTGAACCAGTTAGTCATCAGAGCTCGCTGGCCCACCAGAATCCTCAAAAAGGAGTTTAGTGTGAGCCACTGAGTCATTCTGACTTGTCCTGACTCTACAGGACAGAGTAGAGCTGCCCCATAGGGGTCCCTGTCCTGACTTTTTTTTTTTAAACAGATTTTCTCTTGATTTTTTTTTAAATTGTGAATTTAACTAAAGTTTACAGAAAAGTTGGATTTCATACATACATTGTTGCCCATTTTCCTCTGACCCCCCTCCTTTTCCTCTCCTCCAGTTCACTTTTTTCCTCCTTGTTGTGTGTGGTTGAGTTGGATCTGACCTGTCCATGCTTCTCCAGTGGAGCAACTAGTGAATTCGAACCGTGCTCCTTCAGGATTACGGTGCAGCTCCTTGCCACTAGGCCACCAGAGCTCCCTTCACTTTTTATTTTTAATATTCATTAATTGTTGTACAGTTTCCTCCCTCCTCCTTCCCCTTATCCCCCAGTCCATTTTGCAGTGCACCTCTTTCTGGACCACTGTCATGCAAATAATGCCTAATCATATAGTCTTTTAAGCAGTTCTTTCCCAATGCAGTGTTCATTATTTAATCCCCTCTTTTCCTAGTTTTCCCCTCAACCCCCCGTGTCAGTCCTCTTTTATAACACTGGTGTTACGTGGTATTTATACTTTTGTGACTAAAACATTTCACTCAGCATAATGTCCTCCAGGATCACCCATGTTGTATAATGTTTTATGAGTTCCTTGTTCTTCAGTGCTGCATACTATTCCATCATGTGAATATACTTTAATTTTTCTAGCCATTCATTTGTTCATGGCTGGCCTGACATCTTGGTGGGGGCGGTTCACTTTGTTTTTTCTCCCTTAGAGTGACTGGTAAGCATAAATGGCTGATTTTTATGGTTGATAGTAATTTAACTATTGTACCAGCAGGGCTCCTTTCAGTAAATGATTGTTAATGTTACTCCACATTCCATTGCACTGTTTGATGACAAATTAGTGAGGACCAGTGTTCCTGCAGATTTAGTTCAAGAAACTGTTTGTTTAGCAATGTTTTAACAATTTTTTGTTTATTTGTCTATGTTTTATTGACTGTGAAAGCATTCAATTGTATAAATCATAAACAAATTTTTAATAGCATCATGAAGAATAGGAAGAGTATTGAGAATACCATGGACTGCTAGGAAAACAAACAGATTTGTCCTGGAAAGGGTTAAACTGGGTGGCTCCTTGGAGGCAAGGATTCT
>NW_006399795.1:18500408-18520929 GCF_000299155.1 Elephantulus edwardii
ATTGTGAACAAAGCCACAATAAACATGGGTGTGTACATATCTGCTTAGGTGGCAGTTATGGTTTCTTTAGGGTAAATTCCCGGTAGTGGAATTGCTGGGTCAAATGATATTTCTATTTGCAACTTTTTAAGAAAGTGCCATACGGCCTTCCATAGTGGTTGCACCATTATACACTCCCACCAACAGTGAATAAGGGTTCCGGTTTCTCTACAACCTCGCCAACATTTGATATTTGCTGTTCTGCTAAATTTTGCTGTTCTTACTGGGGTGAGATGATATCTCATAGCTGTTTTGTCAATAAACAGTTTTACAATATATTCAGTAAGCCATCCCCTTATTCCCTCTGGACATGGCCAATATGCTGGGGATAACCCAAAATATGCTGAGGACCAGAAACAGCTGTTTCTCCATAGCCTTGGAGAAGTAAGGGAGACAGATGTGGACAGGCATCCCCAAGTCCTGTGGTAATCACTACTGGTTTAGAGGCAGGGGAAACAGGGTTCAAGACTAGAAGGGCGTGAAGAATGGGACATGAGGGCTCATGTGAGGGCAAAGAAGGTGACAAAGAGATGGGGATATCTGGATGGGGTCTTGAGGTATGAGTAGGAGTTTTATAGGAGGCTGTCAATCATTTCAGACAAAAGGAACCCTAAGAGGAAAGGCTGGGAGGTCGATAACCACAGTGTGGATTTGATCTTTGTAAGAACAGAGTGAGCCCAACTACATCCTGTGCTAAGGGGGGGAGCAGGGTGAGGGCAGGCGAAACAAGTAAAGCCATGGCTACAACAGGCTCTGTACAGGTTACAACAAGTAAACTTCTCAATGGGTCCCTTGGTCTCTGGGCTCTTTCCTAGAGGTTTGCAAATACTTATGAAGATCCCTGGGGGAGGGACCCAAGTGGACTCAGCCATCCTTGAATGTTTTGTGGAGTTGAGACAAGAAGACATTTTCCTCTGTGTTGAAGGAGAGAATAGAAAATGATGGGACGTTTCAACCCACTAAGAGCTGTCCATCCAGTGCTGGTACATTGTGTGTATAGGTGGTGTGTGTGTGGAAGGATAGAAAACACTAGAGTTAACCAAATAGGAAAGTTTAATTTCTTTCCAAATTACTCACCAAAATCTGTGCCCCAAAGTAGTGAGTCTTTAAAATCTTGGTCTCCCAGGTCCAAAAACCTCATCTCAGCCACCAAACTGCATTTATTCTGGTTCAGGAGAAAGAAGGCTTAGCCATACAATTTGCCACTGACCTCCATTCATCTCCTTCCAGTTCTCTGTCCCCCAACTCCTACTTCAGACACTGTCCCAATCTCCTCCCTGGCCTCCTGCTGCCTTCGTTTCTTCCCTTAAAGCTCCTGTTCTCCAAAGCAGCAATGGAAACTTCTGAAAATGGTCTATTAGTCTATAGTCCTCTCCTGCTCATACACCCTCCATCGATCCCTATTGCTCTGCAGTCCGCAAACCTGTTAGGCCCCTGAAATTCCCATGACCAAGTCTCTGGCTGCTGACCTCCCTGCCTGCAGCTCTCTCCTCTTTGCCTCTTATTCTGTTCTAGCCACACCAGCCTCTTTACTGTTCCTCAAACACTTCATTTCTGCCTCAACACTTTTGTGCTGCCTGGCCCTTCTACTAAGTGCTGTTCCTGGTTCTCCTTACTTGGCTCCTTCTCTCCATACCTCAGCTCATATGCTACCTTCCCTTCTGGCCACCTATAGGAGCTCCCCCTATCCTGCCTTGGGCCACATCTCCAGGTTTTATTTGCCTCCCAGTATATTTATCAATTTCCTAAGTAACACAACCTGATACTCCGCAAGAGCTGACCTCAGCCTGCCTGTGTCCCCAGAGTCTGGTCTGGGGCTGGACTCTCAGTCCTGCTCAATATGTGTTTGCTGTTGACCGACTAGGCGAGCAGCCAGACTCACAGTTCTGGGACCAGATGCCTCTGTCTTCATACTCAGGGGCAGATTACCCAATAAGCATATGAAACAATTCACCACACATTAATAAGTAAACTCAAGTAAACCCATGTTTACCTTGTTTACAGGTCATGGTCTTTGCAATCACTTGTTATGCATCAGAGAGTTGGACAATGACCAAGGAGGATAGATGGAGAATTGATGCCTTTGAGCTGTGGTGCTGGAGAAGAGTATTGAGAATACCATGGACTGCTAGGAAAACAAACAGATTCATCCTGGAAAGGGTTAAACCGGGTGGCTCCTTGGAGGCAAGGATTCTGAAGCTCCATCTAACATACTTTGGACATGTTGTAAGGAGAGACCAGTCCTTAGAGAAGGACATCATGCTTGGGAGGGTGGAGGGACAGCGCAGGAGAGGAAGGCCCTCTATGAAGTGGATTGATTCAGTGACTGGGATAATCGGGATGGGAGTGTCAGAGACAGTGATATTGGCACAGGACAGAGCAGAGTTTAGGGCTGTTGTACACAGGGTCGCTATGAGTCACAAACTACTCGATAGCACATAACCACAACAACAGTGAATACCCTACTAGACACTATAAATTTGAGAATGGTTTTGATTCTGTAGGAAGGTGCTATGGGGTGAGGAGAGAGACAGCAAGTCAGCTGCAACTAGAAGGGAGAATCTTTTCATCTGGTGAAAAAAAATGTGAAATTGTTCACTACAGATTAGTAGGCATGTATGAGGAAATCTGAATTTACTTAATCCCACACTGGTAGGATCCTTTTCTGAGTTTATTTCTCCCACTGAATTTATCACACCTGCCATTCTATTCTCATCAGCAGCATCATTTATGTAATCTAGTTTCCTGTCTGCTCAGTGGAGAAGGGGACCTGGCCCACAGTGCCCTTCCTGAATGTGACCTTTAACAAAGTAGTGAAACTTCCCGTGCCGGGCCTCAGTTTCTCTACCTGTAAAAGAAGGGTAACAAGAGTCTTGCCAAAGATAAGTGAGGTTAAAAGTAAGGAATGTAATTAATGCCCATAGGAAGATATTATTTCTTTTTGTTATGTGCTGTCAAGTGACCTGTGATTCATACCAACGCTATATACAACAGCCCTAAACCCTGCTCCATCCCGTGCCAATTTATTGTCTCTGACACACCTATTCCCATCACCCCAGTCTATGGTATTAAAAAACTGCCAGATACAGCTAGAAATGCACAAAATTGATGAATGGGACCTTCTAAAGATTAAATCCAACAGAGTAAAAAAAACCCTAATAACTGCCCCCCCTTTGGGTCCCCATACATGTTTTACTACTTATCCTTCTATTTTTATAATAATGATCTTATGCAGTGTTTGTCCTTATGGGACTGAGTTAGTTCACTCAGCCTAATGCTCTCCAGTCTCTCACATGTTATATAGTATTTTTCAAAATCATTGCTCCTCAGTGCTTCGTAGTACTGTGATTATAGAAACGGTAAATGTTTTGCTACCTTTATCACTCACTGCTGTGGAATCAAAACTGACTGATAGCTAACCGTCAGTATGTTTCTGAGGCAGTAAATCACATTAGAAGAGATTTCCCACCATTCTCTTGAGAGGACCTGCAGATAGATTTGATTAGCTAGAGAATCTTTGGGCTAGCAGCACAACTTCCTATGGACTAGGTGACCAGAACTCCTAATATCTCTAAAGACATTACAATTAAAAAGAAAAATAAAACAAAACCAACACAAAAACCCTCAGAGCTTTGACTAAACCAATCCAAAAGTAGGCAGGGAGAAAGGGGGGGAAGGAACGTGGAGGAAAAATATATAACAAGAAGGTGGATGCAAACTCAAAGATGTCCATGATTGCATTAAACAGATCAGTACTTCAGTTAAAAGACAAAGAAACACAGAATGATCCAAAAGCAAAACCCAATTTTATGCTGTTTACAAAACACAAGTGTACAAAACACAAATGTACAATTTGAGGATATGGAAAATAGAAGGTAGAAGGGTGACCAAAGAGGGAATTTTAATATTTGAAACATAAACCACCATGAATGAGTGTGCAATGTTCACATCAGGCAAAGTCCACTCAGAATGCACTGAGATAAAGAGATTCCTGTTATTATCATCATCACAGTAAAAGCTTCAGCTCACCAGGAAGGTGATACGGTCTACAAATACCAGAGGATTTGCTTTATAAGGTCAACATGGCGAGTCTGTGCTTCATAACCATTGGCATGTATAACACCTGCCTGATGGGAGCTAGTAGTAGTAGTAGTAGAATTGATGTTAGTATTATTTCTCTATCTTATGTGATTTATTTTTGTATTATTGTCATTGGTCCTGCTTACCACAATTCACCCATTGTCAGAACTTTGACATACAGGAATAGATAGGAAATTATTTAAGTCTCTTAAGATTGGGACTGACCCTCAGTTTATATGATGTCCCTTCTCTGGCTTTCTCACATTTTCTGATGTCGCAGAAGTCCTCCTAGCTGCTAGTTTGCATACTTCTTTTCCACAACAATTTTGCTGAGTCTTTCCCATAAATGCCTGCTTGCTGACAGGTTCTGGGCAGAGCTCAGAGTTACAAAAATGAAAACCAACAGACCTTTCCTGGATTTTGAGCTATCCTGGGTTAGTGGTTGAAGCAAAGAGTAATCAAATCTTAACATAAATATGTTGTTGTTGAGTTGGAACCGACCCATAGCTGACCCTCAGGCTGGTTTTCAGAGGCACTTAATCCTATGGGATGAAATTGTCCATCCTTCTCCCAAGGAGCAGCTGGTGGCCTCAAACCCATGCTTTCGGGATTGCAGTGCAGCATTTGCCACTAGGCCACCAGAGCTTATATATACATATATATAAAAATAAATAAATTATGAAGTGGAGGCTCCTTATGCCAGAAGAGAATTAGGGCATGTAGCCTTGCCTTGGAGAAGTCAAAGAGGACTTCCTGGAAGAAGTGTCACTGGAGCTTAGATCTGAGGTGTTAGTGTCTGATTCATTTACTGAGTGCCCATATGTGCCAGTCACCCTTCTAGAGAGTTCTGGAAACCAACCAATTCCTCCCACTTGAATAGGGTACAAAATAATGAACAAGGTCATTCCAAAATGGGGTAAATATCGCTAAGGAAATAAACAGAGTTAAGATGGAGTAAGTATCCCCGAATCTGCACCTTTTCAAAACAAAATCCATAAACACATGTAATCGAGGCTGCCACCCTTCTCCAGGGCGGCAAGCGCCTTATCACTCTTTCACAGAAGTTCAGCAAGTGTACACGTAGGACTCCTTCCAGCAGCCCAGTAAGGTCAGTAGTGGCAACCGGGTAGTTACTGAGCGCTTACTGTATGCTTCAGGCAACCTAGGAGTTAGGACTAACTGGGGGTTACGACGCTTACCCTTCGACATTGCAATGGCAAAAGTGTCTGGGTAAGTTATCCAACAGGTCCACAACTGCTCTGACTCTCTATCTAGTCCAGCTCTTGTAGGAAACATCAAGGAGTACAATCTGTCCAACAGCCCCTCAGGTGATCTACCTGAATAGGGATATTATCCCCATTTTGCAGATGGGCAGGATGATGCTCAGCTAGAAACTGGGAGGTGGCCCATGTAGCGCCATTCAGGGTTTAGGGTCCCCACCCACGCCCCACTTGCGCCTTGAATCCCTATCCCGACCTTGAACCGCTACCCCTCGACACCCCCAGCCCCCTCCGCACTCGCCGGCCGTGGCTCCTTTAAGAGAGTCCTGCCAAGCAAAGCAGGAAGGGGGCGGTGCCTGGGCCAGAGATGGATGTACATACGACTCAATGGGAGAGGCTATTTTGGCAGCAGCGACCAATGGCCATGGTGGGGGCGGGGCCGGGGCCCGAACCTGGTTCCCGAGGCGAGGCGGCCGCGGCTGGGGGCGGGGAGGGGGGGCGCTGGACCCCAGGTGGGGGTCCCGGAGCCAGAGGCACGTGTCCTGAGGCGCCAGCAGGGTCGCGCTGGCCAAGGGTGCTGCCTGGGCTGGACCAGGCCGGCGTGGCAGGGGCCGTGGGCGATGGGCGGGGCGGAGGACGCGGGCTGGGGGCGCGTGGGGGTCTGGGTGGCGAGGGGGCGCGGCCGGGCAGAGTTGGGAGGACCGGGGGTTACGAGAGCCGGTGGGGGCTACCAACAAGAATCGCGCAAAGCCGGGGCGCTCCTGGGGTGCGGGGGTCGGGCCCCTACTAGTGGCGTCAGATGGGTGGAGGGGCATTGGGGGTCCCGTGGGGAAGTTGACGCGAGGCTAGGCCCAAGTAGAGAGTGTTTGGGGAGTACAGAGCGCTGTGAAATGGGGAGGGGGGCGTTTGGGGACACCAAGGTGTTTATAGGACCAGGGAGTGGCTGGAGGGCTGCCTGGCCTGGGCCGGGGGCGGCAGTTGGGGCGAGGGAGGCCGATTTGTGTAGACCACAGGGACTTGGTGGGGACAGAATCAGGGAAAGGGGACCTGAGCCTTATCCACACAGAACAGGTGAAGGGTTGGAGGTAAATACTGTGAGGTAGGATCTTGACTCCCCACCTCCTGGGACTTTTGGGGCCTGGAGGCCTGAGGAGGTGGTTCCTCTTGGCACAGCCAAAGCTGTAGGATCCTTACAGGCCTGGGGCAAGAAAGGATCATGAAATGTGGCATCAGAACTCCTCTATCAGGGGACCTGCTGTGTTGGGGGTCAGGAGGCCTGGAGAGAGAAGGGACATCCAAGCTGGGGCTAGACAGGGTTTCTGGTGTGGGAGGGGGCCATATAGACTTCAGGGTTCAGGATGAGAGGGCATGGAATTTTGGGGGCAGGGTGTATAGCAAGAGGTGGGAAGGCCTAGGAGAGAAATTCTTTGGGCTTTGAAAATAGCCTTCTGAAGGCTTTCGTTTCACCCAAGAAAAATCCCACTACCACTTTCGGGATTTCATCACACAAAATCCTAGGGTTCAGGAGCTGTAGGTTCAAACCTCACCCTTGCTAACTTACTCTGTGACCTTGGGCAAATGACTTTTCCCCTCTCTAGGCTTGAGTTTCCTTTTCTGGAAATGTGTATATTTGTGGGGGGTGTGATGCATCTGCTGGGGTGCTTAAGGGGACCAAATTAGCTCTAATAGTGAGCCACATGCCCAGAGCTAAACACATGATTGATAGATTCTTGCAACAGCCAGGTTCTTTGTTAAGTTCATTGTACAGATAAGTAAACTGAGGATCTGAGACACTTTGTGGGTCAGAATACTGGAGAGGGTTAGTGGGGTTCTTACTCCCCATTTCTTCCCCCTGACAGCATGGCATCCTGTGCCGAGCCCTCTGCCGCAGGCCCGGATCCCACCGCCTCACTGCCTGCCAGAGTCCTGCCACTGGAGGACTTTGAAGTGCTGGATGGAGTGGAGGACGCAGAAGAGGATGAAGAAGAGGAGGAGGAGGATGACCTGAGTGAGCTGCCGCCACTGGAAGACATGGGGCAGTCCCGACCAGAGGAGCCAGAGCAGCCTGGGGCCCTGGCCCGCGAATTCCTGGCCACCATGGAGCCTGAACCCACACCAGCTCCAGCCCCCGACGAGTGGCTGGACATCCTGGGTAAGGAGCAGATCGCCCTAACCGCTCAGCTTTAGAAGTGACCTTGACCTAGGGCTGCTGTCTCATTTCCCTACTAGTACTGTGAAAAGAGGTCACAGCCATGGCATTTACAACCCACTTAATCATCTCCCCAAAATCCCCCATGAGAGACTGTATCCCTATTCACTGTTGCAGATGAGGGCCACAGAGCAGCACCCAGGTGTCCCCAGCCCCCATCACATTTTCTCAGTAACTTCTTGCCAAGCGCAGCCACCCAGAAACGTGTCCAGAGGTCAAGCCGGTCTGAGGAACCGCCCATTTTCTCAAGGTCTCT
Source organism: Elephantulus edwardii (assembly GCF_000299155.1). Classification (NCBI taxonomy): domain Eukaryota; kingdom Metazoa; phylum Chordata; class Mammalia; order Macroscelidea; family Macroscelididae; genus Elephantulus; species Elephantulus edwardii. The sequence continues at coordinate 18,508,213 of NW_006399795.1, forward strand.
ACCAGCTCATGGTGTTTCTCAGTGCCCTAAAGAGAAGTCTTGTAGGCAAGAAGCCCTTGAGTCTACACACTGTGGCTAGACCCCTGGTGCTCTGTCCCAGCCACATTGGATGTTAGAGGAATGGTATTTGGGTGGGTGGAGGAGGTCAAGACACTGAGTCAAGCTAAAATCTGTGCACGTAGCTGCATTAGTTTTGTCAGCTGCACTAGTGGTATGTCCATGGTGCTACAGCAAGTGGTACTTGGTGATGGTTATTTGCCACTGACTTCACCCCGCCTGTGTAAAGTAGAACTGGTGCTATCTGAGATTTTCAAGGCCATGACCTCATAGCAGCAGATGGCCAGGCCTTTCTTCCACGGTGCCCCTGGGTAAATTCTAACTGCCAGCCTTTTGTATCTTAGTGGAGTGCTTACCCGTTTATACTGTCTGAGGACCTGAGTTGTAGCATAATACTAAGAGCATATACTCTTTTGATGAATCAGGGTTGTTACTAACATTACTGCAGCTGCTAACAAAAAAATACGCCTGCTTCTAAACAATAGTGCAATATTATGAGTACAAATATTGGAGCATAATAACTGCCAAGTTGATTGTTGAGGTGATTCTGACTTGTGGCACCCCTTTTCTGTCAGGAGAGCTGGGCTTCGCAAGATTCTCAATGATGATTTCTCAAAAGATGAGTGCCAGGCCTTTTTCTCAAGATAATCTCTTTTGTGTACCATGAGTCAGAACTGACTCAGCTGACCCCCCCAGTGGGTTTTCAGAGGCAGTTAATTGCACGGGAGGAGATTGTCCATCCTTTTCCCACGGAGCAGCTGATGGCCTCGAACCCTATGCCTTCAGGATTGCATTGCAGCTTCTTGCCACTAGGCCACCAGAGCTAATAATAATACTGAGCCAGGCCTCTACGATCTCTTGAAATACAGACCGTCTGTCTGTTTATCTATATATGAATGATATGCTATATATATGATATGTAATAATATGTATATATTTGTTGTTAGGTGCTGTCACATACAGCTAACTCATAGTGACCCTATGAACCACAGACTTGAACCCCATCCTATTCTGTACCATCTTCATCATCTGTGACACATTTTGCAGTCACTGTGTGTTCATCTGACCGAGGTTCTTTTCCCTCCTCCGCTGACCCCCTGCATGGTCTGTATAGATATACATAATCCTACTTATCTTGCAGATAAGGAAACTGAAGCTCAGTTGCCTGAGGTCCCATAGTCCCCCAATGCCTCTGTCAGAGTGTGGGAAGCTCTTTTCTAAGGATTGTTGTTACGTGTAGTCAAGTCAGATCCAACCCACATAGATAATCTTCTAGCGAGTTTTCAGGGGCAATGAATTGCACAGGAAGAGATTGCCTGTCTTGCTCCTGCAGAACAACTGGTGGATTTGAACCACATGCCTTAGACTTGGAAACACAGCTTCTTACCACTAGGCCACCAGAGCTTTCTCTCTCCCCTAGGGATAGATACTCTTAACTTTTCCACTCCTTGTCTGAGAAAAAGGCTTATTCTGCCTGTTTTCAGCAGCCATTCTCTGAGGTCAGAACTTAGCCTTCTGTTTTCCAGTTGAGGAAACTGAAGTCCCAGGAGGGGCTTTGATTTGCTCCTCAGCGCCTGGGTGCAACTCTGCCAGTGAGTTTGCCGTTGGTGCTGAGAACTGAAGCAACAGGGGTCCCTGGGGGCTGCTGGGTCACTGGTCTCAGATTGGATGCAGGCATGTTTATGTCCGGGAGCAGCAGTTAGGACCTGTTTGAGATGCGTGGTCTATTCTAGACTAACTACGTGTTAGTGTGCACATGTTGTTGGTCTCCTGTGCTCCGCAGGCTAGGTCCTTGCTTCATCGGGACCCCATTTTGTGGATCCTTTACAGTGTCTGGGGAGGGAGAGGACTGTGTGTTAGGCTAATTGCCTGCCCTTTCTGAGACTCCATTTGTGGGCTCAGCTGGGAACAGGGTTTGAGTCCATCCAACACCAATACGGAAAACAGGCCTGGTAAGCTACCCCTGAAAAAAATGAACCAGTGAAAACCCTACGGAACACAGCAGTTAGATCCTCCGCTGATCCTGGGTGTGACCTAGGAGCAGGTAGAAACTCGGTGGGGGGGGCGGGAGTTGTATGTTATGTGATGTCTCTATGAACTAGGCCAACTTGACAGTACAGCAGCCAACAACAGGTGGTGTTTGGAGCCCTGGATAGTGAAGTCCATGCACTTGGTTGTTAACTGAAAAGTTGGAGGTTGACATTCATGCAGAGGTACCTCAGAAGAAAGGCCTGGTAATCATCTGAAAAATTGTTATAAATGCTATGGAGCACAGTTCTACTTGGACATAAGTAGGGTCGCTGTGCGCTGGAGCTGACCTGATGGCCGCTGGTTTTGGTAGCTCCTTGGGGCATGGAAGAAAACTCCAGCAGAGGCAGCTGTCAGGGGGTCTCCTCAGGAGACGTTGGGGGCTGATGGTGTTTATGGGGAGCCTGTCAGCACTGTTTTAACCTGAACCCAGAGCTCTGATAGAGTCACATTTGCAGTGCTCCGTGTGCATAGTCTACTTAGGCTGTTGACCCGAGGCCCTGACCATGCTGGGCAGATGGGCATTTCTCAGACCTTAGTTTTTCTTTCTTTTTGTTCACTTTATATTGTGATTTGAGTGTAAGTTTGTAGAGCAAATTGGTTTCCCATTCAACAATTCATACACATTCTATCACATGACACTGATTATAATCCCACATGTTAGCAGCACTCTTCCTCCTTAGTGCCTGTGTTTCTCATTTCCTCTCCCTCCCTTCTGAGCTTGATCCCACTGCAATGCTGCCTCTTTTTTTTTAAAGTGCTGCCCTTTTGATCTTGTATGGTTGACGGTTCTAAAGGGTTGATTTCTTGCTGTTATCGATCACTGTATAGATCTGTCCTTTGTTTGGCTGAAGGTTGAGTCACCAGGTTTGAATTCAGTCCCAGGCTTTGGGGAGTGACTCAGACCTTAGTCCCAGGGGTTTCATTAGTCTTTGTCAGATCAGTGACTCTGGTCTGTGTTTGTGATTTTGAGTTTTGTTCCACAGTTTTCTCCCACTCTTATTTGAGGACCTTTTAGTGGGATCTCTTTTAGAGCAGTCGGTGGTGACAGCCAATCTGGGGTCAGTCTTCACCTTTCTTTGCTCCGAACAGAGTGAGAGCAGTAGTTGCCCCTTCCGTGGTCACTGACAAGACTCAGTGCTGCTCACCACCATAGGCTGTGGAACCTTGTAGACTGTGTGTGACCATTGCCCTCAATGCCTCCTGAGTCTATGGGCCTGAGTCCCTAAGCCTCCTAAGTCACTGCATCATGATGTTGGAATATAGCTGATTTTTCAGACTCTGTGCCCTGTTTGTTGTACTGTATGCTAGGATCTACTTAAAGCTGGTACGGGATACATGTATCGAAAGACTGCCAAACCTGTGTAGTCATGGGTGTAGTCTTGTTCACCTAGGACTTTATTTTTTTTTAGTTTATTATTAATTTCAATGAAAATTTACAGAGACTTTGCATTTTCATTCATTCATTGTTGTACTTTTCTCCCCTTCCAACCCTCCCCTCTAGTACACTACCCTCTTGGAAAAGTAAAAGACAAATTCTTTCATTGTTTTACAGACCCTCTCCCACGTCCACTCCACTATGCAGCCTTCGCTCTAGACTCCTGTCATGACAAAAATATCTAATCACATATCCTTTTTAAACAGTTTTCTCCCTCATCTGTTTCAATGCAGTATACGTTATTGAACCCATCTTTCTCAGTCTCCTTCCAACCCTGATGTCAGTCCTGTTTTACAACAGTGACACCGTGCAGTATTTGTCCTTTTGTGACTAAGGTATTTCACTCAGCATAATGTCCTCCAGGGTCAACCATTTTAAATAATATTGCATGAGTTGCTTGTTTTTCAATGCAGCATAATATTCCTTTGTGTGAATATACCACAGCTTCTCTATCCATTATTTTGTTGATGGGCACTTAGGTTGTTTCTAACTCCTTGCTATTGTGAACAAAGCCACAATAAACATGGGTGTGCATATATCTGCTTGGATGTCAGTTATGGTCTCTTTGGGGTATATTCCCAGTAGTGAAATTGCTGGGTCAAATGATATCTCTCTTTGTAACTTTTTGAGAAAGCGCCATACCGCCTTCCACAGGGGTTGCACCATTTTACACTCCCACCAACAGTGAATAAGGGTCCCAGTTTCTCCACAACCTCGCCAGCATTTGTTGCTTGCTGTTCTGTTAAATTTTGCTATTCTGACTGGGGTGAGATGATATCTCATAGTTGTTTTAATTTGCATCTCTCTTAGAGCTAGGAATTTTGAACATTTCTTCATGTGCTTGTTGGCCATCTGAATGTCTTCTTTGGTGAAGTGTCTGTTCATATCCTGTGCCCATTTTTCTGTTGGATTATTGACCTTTATCTTGTTGTGGTGATGACTTTTCTTAAAACATCATTAGTGCTGTCAGCTTTTTTGGTTACATTCTGGTAAATGGCCTCTGAAATTGGTCTTGTTAGCCCCAGTGTCCAGTATGGGGCAATAGGAGCTTGCAGCTTGTGGTCACTGGTCCAGTGAGTGGCAGAGTGTTCATTCAAAGCTCAGTCTGTGCCTCACAGCTAGATGGGAGGTTGGCTCCCTGTCTGAACTTCCCAGTGACAAGCTGCACCACTTTAAATCCCCATAGGGAATGGGCAGCTGAGGAAGAAGACGCTGGTCCCAGGCCCACCTGGCTCCAGCCGCCCTGTCAAGGGCCAGGTGGTGACTGTTTGGCTGCAGACGTCTCTGGAGAATGGCACGAGGGTGCAGGAGGAGCCAGAGCTGATGTTCACCCTGGGCGACTGTGATGTCATCCAGGTGGGTGCCGGGGCGGGCCGGGGGCTGGGGCCGGCCCGGGCCCTCTTGACCCTCTACTGCCCCACTCCCTAGGCCCTGGACCTCAGTGTTGCGCTCATGGATGTGGGGGAGACCGCCATGGTCACCGCTGACTCCAAGTACTGCTATGGCCCTCAGGGCAGGTGAGACGTCCTCCTCCTGCCCCGCCACCCACCCATTTTACAGGAGAGAAAGCTAGGACTCTGGACCTGTATCTTGGGGCCTAAAGTCCTGGCTTGAGTTATTCCCTGTTCTACAGGGAGGGGGCCTCTGCCGCTAGGGATGTGGTTGGGGGATACCAAGGCTGAGTGTCACCCCCACCCCACGCCCCCCAGCAGGAGCCCCTACATTCCCCCCAACGCGGCCCTGTGCTTGGAGGTGACCCTGAAGACAGCGGTAGATGGGCCTGACCTGGAGATGCTGTCGGGGCAGGAGCGCGTGGCCCTGGCCAACCGCAAGCGAGAGTGTGGCAACGCCCACTACCAACGGGCTGACTTCGTGCTGGCCGCCAACTCCTACGACCTCGCCATCAAGGCCATCACCTCCAGCGCCAAAGGTGCCTGCCTACCCTGCCTCATGACTGCGTCAGCTCGTCCCCCCCTCCACCTCTGCCACTGCACCATCTATCCTTAGTGCCCGGCAAACTCAAGCCACCACCTCAGGCTTGGATTGTTTTAGAATATTCCAAAAAGATTAAGTGCCTAACAGCCCCTGACCTTGAGGTTAAGAGCTGTTCCAGGCTTGTGGTGTACGCCAGACCAGTAGGGTATACAGAGTACAGGTGGCACTAGGGTCAGGTCACCCTAATTGATGTCTGTGCCCTATAACACTGAGGTTTCATTTTGTTGATGACAATTTGGGAAGGGTAGCTGTGGCTGATGGTTTAAGGGTCTTGGCTTGCTTCAGGTTCTCTAGCAAGAAGGTTTAGAGTTCCCAGCTACTTTACCAACCTTCAGTGCCTGGGCCAGCCAGCCAGTTAGAACTCCCCTTCTCTGGCCGCCTTCCTCCTCACAGGTCACACTGGGCAGCTGGGATGGGTGTCAGCCTTGTGGCCTCACAGGGAGGTTAGACCGCAAGTGCCTGGGGTGGGCTGGGGCCAGTACCGCGTGGTGACAGACCCCTGCCTGCAGTGGACATGACGTTTGAAGAGGAGGAGCAGCTGCTGCAGCTGAAAGTGAAGTGTCTGAACAACCTGGCAGCCTCGCAGCTGAAGCTGGACCACTACCGTGCAGCGCTGCGCTCCTGCAGCCTCGTGCTCGAGCACCAGCCCGACAACATCAAGGCGCTCTTCCGCAAGGGCAAGGTGGGTGCCGCTCTGTGGGGGCGGGCCCCTGGTTCCCGCTGGTGGGGACGCAGAGACAGACGGGCATAGGGCACGAGCGGGCCTTCAGGGAGCCCGTGCTTGAACTCAGACCCTTGGGTTCTCTGACTCTCCCACACTGCTCCTGTAGTCCAGTACTGATACTGACTGCCTCTTGCATATAATCCTCCATGGCTCCTCTCTCCCTCGGAGGAAACTGTGTCACCACCATCTTCCCCCTCCTGTTCTCACCTCTTTGTTTCACCTCCTGCCTTTCTGCCCTTCTTGCCTGCCAGCGTCCTCTCTAGTACCTCGCCAGGCTGCTGCCCATCCCAGCATCTCTGTGACTGTGCCCTCTACCCGTGCTCTGCTCACATGCGTGCATGCACGCCTCCCTCACCACTTACAGTCTCTGCTTGGATGTCACTTCCTCAGATCACCTCTCTGCCACCTCACTGAGCGCAGCACCCCCTCTCACTCTGCTTCAGCCTCATTCGCATGTTTCCCATGTCACCATCTGACAGGCAACCCACAGGCTGTCACACATTGTGTCCTGCCCCACACTGGAAGGCAAGGTTTTGCTTCTGTACCCAGTACTGCTTGTCTATCCTGTGGACAGGCCTGGCGCACAGTGGAGAGTCCCAGCATCCTCTGCTGCTCACAGCTAGCCTGTAAGGGGGTGTAGTAAACAAGGAACAGGGGGTATAGTAAACAAGGAATTGAGGCACAGGTACTGAGGTACCCCGCTCTGCTCTGTGCACAGTCTGAGCAGGAGCTCTGTGCAAAGTTCTGCAGAGATGGATGGAGGAAAGTGCTGCTCTGTTTCTAAAGAGCTTAAAAGGGCAGTAGAGGGTGTCTGCTTTCTTCGCCCTGCTTGCATTTGGGTTATTTGGTTAGGGGTAGCAGAAACCCAAGCAGTTTGGGCAAAAGCAGGTATAGATGGCTCACAGAAGTGCCAGCTCTGGAGTATTGGGTTTCAGGCACAGCTGGATTCAGGCATTCATATGATGTGAGACACTCTCCTGTAGGCTCCCCTCTTTGATTGGTCTCTCTGGGTAGACAGACACCCTCTCCCTGCAAAAGCTCTTGGCTACCAACCTCCCCATTTAGCAACTGCCCTCATTGTGGTACAAGTCGAGTCCAGGACTGGACTGCCATTGGTTGACCTGTGCCACGTGCAGTCACCATAGCTCAAGCTTGGGGAAAGTCCAGTTCATCTCTTGAGACCAAGATCAGGACAAGTCACTGACCAGCTAAGAGGGCAAAGGGGAGGAGGGACTACAGCTCAGGCTGAGACAGATACAGGGAAGGAGCAGGGTCCCAAGTGACATGTCCCTCTCACAGGTGCTGGCCCAGCAAGGCGAGTATAGTGAGGCCATCCCTATCCTGCGGGCTGCCCTGAAGCTGGAACCTTCCAATAAGGTAAGCTATTCTACAGTGTGTGCTAAGTCTCTCTGGTCTGCAGTGGCCTGCTTGTGCCATGTGGGCAGTGAGTACCTAGCAGTCCCCAGCCAGCTAGCTGGGACCTGCATGACTTCCCAGATAGGCAGTCTGCACTGACCCACTTTGACACCTCTACCATGACTGGTACCCATATCTGTGGTCTGACTTTTCTCCTGGCCACCTCACCCCATCCACTTTGCTGACACTAAGAAGGGCAGAGCCTGGCCCTTGGTTCCTGTGGCAAGTCTGATAGACCTGTGTGACACAGTGGGTCCAGCCTCCAAGTGACCCAGCTCTCAGAAGGGCATCAGCCCCAACACTGCCAGTTGAACTGGGCCCCCTCACACCCACCTCCCCTGCAGACGATCCACGCAGAGCTCTCGAAGCTGGTGAAGAAGCACGCAGCCCAGAGGAACACAGAGACTGCTCTGTACCGGAAGATGCTGGGCAATCCCAGCCGGCTGCCTGCCAAGTGCCCTGGGAAAGGAGCCTGGGTGAGCCTCGGACAGCAGACCCCAGAGAGGGGGTGTGACTGGAGATGGGACACCAGGCAGAGGGTGCAGGCTGAGATGGAAAGGAAGACTGGTGCAAGTATCGGGGCTTCTTCATCCTGTAGACATGCATATCTTTGGCATTTGGCCATTCTGCATGATGCTGGGACACTGAATCCCATCCCTGTGTTGACCAGTACCAGGTAGAAGGTGGGCTTCAGGCTGGAATGCCTGGAGGGCAAAGGAGGTGTCCTAGAGAAGGAGACATTCAATCTGGGTGTTGGCCTATGAGTAAGGGTTTACCAGGAGGCAGGGGAGGTATGCTTAGGCAGTGCTTTGCTAGGATATCTCTTCAGGATGTTGGGAGCTGAAGTCCCAGAGGCGAGCTTTGGCTGCCCTTCATTTCCCATTCCCGCCTCTCTCTGCTTTTATCCTCAGTCCATCCCTTGGAAATGGCTGTTTGGAGCGACTGCCGTTGCCCTGGGGGGCGTAGCCCTCTCTGTGGTCATTGCTGCCAGGAACTGATAATCCAGATGGCTGCCATCCCCCTCTGCGCACCGTGGACCCTACCCCACGCTCCCCAACTCTCCCGGCCCCCATCCATTGCCCTTCCTGGCCCAGCCCTCTCCTCCAGGTTGGGGCAGCAAGGTTTGGGGGCCACGTAGCCCAGCAAGCAGGAGGGACTGCAGCCCTCAAGGAGGAGAATGAGGTGGGACCGGGCCCAAGTCCAGCCCGGAGGGAGGGGCCCTTAACCCCCAGACCCTAATCCTGCCCTTTCATCCCCTGGGTCAGTTCTCCAGCCAGCCAGCCTCAGTTTCTCCTTCCCAACAGGCCTAAAGGCAGCCCTTCCCCTGACTCATCCTTCCTTGAGTTCCAGCCCCTTCTGTCCTGCCCGCTACCCTCTGTCCAGGCCCCTCCACAGTGAAATAAAGCCTCCCACCTCGCAATCCATTGATTCCACAGTCTTTTTCCATGGCCTTGTGCAGCATCCAGGGTCACAACCCTGTGAACGTGGCTGAGCCAGGACTCTCAAAGGGAAGCACCTCTTGTCAGCTTACAACAAACTGCTTTTCAGAGGGGAAACGAAGGCTCAGGAAAGCAGGCCTCCTTGAAGGTCACGCCTGGCCCTACTCATCATCACTCATCTTTCATGTCCTGTTATCCTTAAAATAGGGTCCCTGCTCACATCATCTCTCTCAGTAAGGTTGCAGTTGCAGCCTTGGAGGAAACGGACAATGAATGTGGGCCATGAGTGCGCTTAAGGGGTTCTGAGAGGGTCTCGGCAGGGAGCTGCTACCAGAACTAGCAGCCAGTTCCACAGCAAAGGACCTCATGGGTTCAAGTCTTGAGAGTGTGCAGCAAAGGAATCCCTCTTAACCTAGAGGGTATGTAGAGGAATTGTAGCTGGTGCCAAGGCCTCCCCTAATCCCACCTGATTCCTCTAGAACCCAGGTTATGGGGCCCTACAGAGCCAGGGAAGCTGAAGTCAAAAGGAAGAACGTGGCACCTACATAACCCAGCGAGCCCAATACCATGGCCCATCTTCTGCTGTCAGCCTTGCTGCCCCAGGGAAGAGGATCCTCACTAGACATCCAAGAGTTATCTCCCAACCTTTCTCAGTTCAGAGATGAAGCCACTGCCCCAGCTCCCCTGAAGTCCATGCTACTTTGGTCTTGGGCCTCTGCACTGACCTCCAGGATCTGTTTAAGACAGTAGACCAGAGTGACTTGAAGTTGTGACCCCTCATAGTCCAGCTATACTTAGATTTCTATCTAGCCCTCAGGCAGTATGAGAAGTTTGCAGGAGGACCTGGTTAAGGAGAATGGACTGACCAGTTTCAGGGAGGTACTGTATCCCATCTGGGACACTTTTCTCCCAGATGCCCGGATACCCCCAGTCTCACTGCATAATGCCCAGCTCTTGGGCATAGGCAGAAAGGTGGCTGCACAGGTTTGGACCTGCAACCCACTGGACACCTCACTGAAGTTACCTGAGACCTAGCTAGAACGTGCCAAATTTGTGACCCATAGGAATTGTGAAATAATAGTATTTATGTTCTTTTAAGCCACTAGGATTGACATTTATTATGCAGCTTACTGATACAAAGGTGTTCATTCCAGTGTGGCTTAAAAAACTTGAAGTAACATAAGCATTCATTTAAAAGTGACTGGTTAGTATCTGTGGTCAGTTGATTTGTGACTAGGGGAAAGAGTCATCTTTTTAAATAAGTGATGTGATATGCAGATGACACAACCCTGCTTGCTGAAACTGAGGAGGACCTGAAGCACTTGCTGCAGAAGGTCAAGGACTGCAGCCTTCAATATAGATTGAAGCTCAGCATCAAGGAAACAAAAATTCTCACAACTGGGCCAATTGGCAGCATCAGTATGGATGAAGAGATTGAGATAGTTAACAGTTTTAGTTTACTTGCTTCCACAGTTAACACTCTTGATAACAGCAGCCAGGATATCAAGAGACGAATTGCATTGAGAAAGTCAGCTGTGAGGGAACTCTCAAGGCTACTGAAGAGCAACAACGTCAGGCTGGAGACTAAGGTGCGCCTGATTCAGGCTATAGTCTTTGCAATTACATGCTATGCATTGGAGAGTTGGACAGTGACTAGGGATGATAGAGAATTGATGCCTTTGAGTTGTGATGCTGGAGAAGTGTGTTGAATATACCATGGACTGCTAGGAGAACAAACAGGTTTGTCCTGGAGAGTGTGAAGCCAGAATGCTCCTTGGAGTCAAGGATTCTGAAGCTTCATCTGACATACTTTGGGCATGTTGCAAAGAGGGACTGATCCTTGGAGAGGGACATCATGTTTTAGAGAGTGGAGGGATGGCGCAGAAGAGGAAGACCCTTGATGAGATGGATTGATTCTGTGATTGGGGTTGTGGGAATGAGTGTGTTTGAGACGGCAAAGTTGGCACAGGATAGAACAGCATTTAGGGCTCTTGTACATAGGGTCACTATGAGTTGCAAGCGACTCGATGGCACATAACAAGATAGCAGCACCTCCACATGTAAAGGAATGAAGTAGGATCCCTACCTCATACCATATGTTGTTATGTGCTATTGAGTTGCCTGTGACACACAGTGACCCTATGTACAATAGCATTGAACCTTGCCCTATCCTGAGCCGGTCTCACTAACTTTCCTACACCAGTTAGTGTCAAGTCCAGCTCATTCGGGGTCTTCCTCTCTTACACTGTTCGTCCACACTTTGAAGCATGATGTTCCTCACCAAGGACTAACCTCTCCTGGCCATGTACCCAAAGTATATGAGACAGAGCTTCAAAAATTGCCTCCAAGGAGAATTGGTTTCACACTCTCTAAGATAGAACTGTTTGTTCTCATGGTATATTCAATACTCTTCTCCAGCACAACTCAAAGACATCAATTCTTCTGTCATCCTTAGTCATTGTCCAGCTCTTTGGTACATAGCAAGTAATTGTGAAGACCATGACCTGGATCAGGTGTACCTTGGTCTCTAGACTGACATCATTACTCTTTAGCATTTTGCAGAGATCCCTGAGAGCAGAATTCCTCAAATTGCCTACCTGCTGGTGGCAAGAGTGTTGATTTTGGAGCCAAGCAAGCTGAATTTGTTTGCAACCTCAATCTTCTCCATCTATCATGGTGCTGCCAATTGACCTATTGGTGAGAATTTTTGTTTTCTTGATGTTGAGCTTCAATCCTTATTGAAGACGATAGTCCTTGACCTTTGGCAGCAAACACTTCAGGTCCTCCTCAGTTTTGACAAGCAGAGCTGTGTCATCTGCATTACACAGTTTGTTGATGAATCTTCCTCCAATTCTGATCCACATTCCTCCTCATAAAGCCCAGCCTCAAAAATGATCTGTTCTAAACAATCTGTTCTGCACATAGGTTGAAAAGATATGGAGACAGGGTGCATCCCTACAGCTCCCCTTCTCTGATTTTGAACCAGTATTTCCTTGCTCTGTTCTGAGAACTGCTTTCTAGTCCAAGTATAGTTGTACATGAGCACAATCAAGTGTTCTGGGATTCTCATTCTTCTTAAGGTTAGAACAAAGCTTAAGAGTAAAACTTGGAGACACATCAACAAAAGAGAAATCAGCAGCTTCCCCCCGCCTGTCAGGCTCCACCTGTGCAGATGACACCTGGTGGTGCTCACCCCATGTCCCTGGCCAGTTCAGGAAGGTACTGGTTGGAACCCAGCAGTTGAGTAACAAAGGGAGTTGGATGCTGAAAGTGTGAGGTCTGTGGTGCTGATCTGACTTCTCCAAGCTGAGACTCCTGGAAAAAAACAAAAGAGAGAAAACAAAATTGGGTTTCATCAAAAATGAAAACTTATCTGGAGCTCTGGTGGCCTAGTGGCAAGAAGCTGCATTGCAATCCCAGAGGTGCGTGGTTTGAATCCACCAGATGCTCTGCTGGAGAAGGAGGGACAGATCTGATTTGACGGTACATACACAAAAAAAATAATAAAATTTAAAAAGTAAAAATTTATCAGCAATGATATCCTTTGTGCCATGAATAAGGAAAAAAATTTAGGGGGAGACAGGAAATTGTGCAACAATGAATGAATGGAAAGCCAAGTT
>NW_006399795.1:18535042-18544165 GCF_000299155.1 Elephantulus edwardii
CCTTGACTTTCTGCAGCAAATATTTCAAGTCTTCTTCACTTTCTGTGGGCAAGGTTGTATCATTTGCATGATCTAGGTTGTTGATGTGCCTTACTCCAATCCTGATGCCACATTTTTCCTCATAAAGTCTAGCCTCCCAAATGATCTCTTACACATGTAGATTGAGACAAGATGCATCCCTGACACACTCTTCCTGATTTTTATTTATGCGGTGTTTTCTTGCTCTGTTTTGATGACTACTTCCTGGTCCAAGTATAGATCCCACATAAGCACAATCAAATGTTCTGGGATTTCCATTCATCTCAAGGTTAGGCACAATTTGTTGTGATCCACACAGTCAAATGCCTTTGCATAGTCAGTGAAACACAAGACATTTCTCTTTTACTCTTTCAGCCAAGATCCATCTAACATTGGTTATAGTGTCTCTGTTGCCTCACTGTCTTTTAAATCTAGTCTGCATTTCTGGTAGTTCTCTATCAATGTACTGTTTCAGATGTTTTTGGATAATCTTCAGCAGGATTGTGTGTGTGTGTGTGATATCAGTGATATTGTTTGCTATTTTCACACTCTGTCAGTTCATCCTTTTTTGGAATGGGAACAAATACAGATTGCTTCCGGTCAGATGGCCAGGTAGTTGTCCTTGAGATTTCTTTGTGATTTTTTTTTAAATTTTGTGTATGTGTACCGTCAAATTGGTTCTGACTGGTACAGGAGGAGATTGCTCCTCCTTTTCCAGCACAGCATCTGGTGGATTCGATCTGCCTACCTCTGGGATTGCAGTGCAGCTTCTTACCACTAGGCCATCAGAGCCCCCTGTTCTCCAGACGTCTTGGCATAACTTGATAAACATGTCCAGGATAGCATATATCTGTCGAAATATGTCAGTTGATATGCCATCAATTCCTGGAGTCTTGTTCTTTGTCAACACCTTCAGAGCAGCTTGAACTTCCTCCTTCACCATTGCCTCTTGGTCATATATTATTTCATGAAATTCCTCTGTGCCAGCTCATTCTTTTTGGTAAAGCAACTTCATGTACTCTTTCCATCTTCTTTAATGATTCCTAGATCATTCAATATTTTGACCATGTTGTTGTTAGGTGCCATTGAGTTGAGCACGACTCATAATGACCCTATGAACAAAAGATCTGAACCCTGTTCTATCCTGTACCACCCTCACACTTCCTGACATACAAGACCTCATTGTAGCAGTCACTGTGTAAATCCATCTGGTGAAGGGTCTTCCTTCTCCTTCACTGACCCTCTCCTCCACCCTTCCCAGCACCATGTCTTTCTCCAAGCCCCTTCTAGCAACATGCCTGAAGTAGGTGAGGCAAAGTCTCACCATTCTTGCCTCCAAAGAGCTCTCTGGCTGCATCTTCTCCAAACATATCTGTTCTTTCTCTTGGCCACCCATGAGCTGTTCAGTGTTATTCTCCAACACCACAGTTCAAAGGCATCAATTCTTCTTGTGTCATCCTTATTCATTGTGCAGCTCTCAGAAGTATACCAAGTAAGCAGAAAGACTATGGCCTGAATCAGATGTACCTTAGTCCTCAAACTGATATCATTACACGTCAGTAATTTGGAGAGGTCTCTAATTGCAGATTTTTCCCAATGAAATGTGTCTCCTTATTTACTGACTACTCATACCAAGGGTGTTAACTGTGGATCCAAGCAAGATGAAGTTGTTGACAGTTTCAATCTCCTCTTCATCCATCATGACACTATGTTGTTGTTGTGTACTACGGTGTCAGAACTGACCCATAGCTGACCCTTCAGTGGGTTTTCAGAGGCAGTTAATAGCATGGGAGGAGACTGCCCATCCTCCTGCTAATGCCCACCCTTCTCCTGCTGAGCAGCTGAGGCCTGAAACCACATGCCTTCAGGGATTGCAATGCAGCTTCTTGCCACTAGGCCACCCGAGCTCCCCATGACACTATGTCTGTTGTTATGTGCTGTCACTCATAACGACCCTATGTACAGCAGCTCTGAACCATGCCCTGTCCTGATCTAGTCTCACTAATTGCGACGCACCAACCCCCATTGCCCCAGATACTCTATCAATCCGTTTCATCTGGGGTCTCCTCTCCCACACTGCCCCTCCATTCTTCCAAGCCAGATGTCCTTCTCCAAGGACAGATCTCTCCTGGCCAACTACCAAAAGTATGTGAGATGGAGCTTCAAAATCATTGCCTCTTAGGAGTAGCATGGTTTCGTCCTCTCCAGGACAGACCTGTTTGTTCCTTTGGTGGTCCAAGATATGTGCAATACTCTTCCCCGGCATCACATCTCAAAGGCATTGATTCTTCTGCTGGCCTAGGGAGCTGCAAATCAGAACTTCAATGGGAGGCTGATTTACCCCATTAGATATGATAATGTAGTTTGCATTGACTGAGGGCTAGACTCTGAAATAGGTACTACTACTTATCCTATTTTATGGAAGAGCAAACTTTTTTGTCTTTCCGAGTTGACCTTTGAAATCTTTTTAGCTCCTTTCTGATTACTTCTCTTTGGATGAGCTTTGGGAGGATATCAAGAATGTCATTCATGAAGAAAGTAAGAGGTCATTGCAAAGACAGAGGAGAAACTGGAACTCTTATTCACTGTTGATGGGAGTGTAGAAAGTTCAAAGAAAGCTGTAAGGGGGGAAGCAGGGTCACTGCTCTCATCTGAGAGCAAACAATCTGGGCAGTACTTGATGGGGGGCACCCCTAAGGAATTAAATGGCTTCTGACTCATGAAGAGACCTAGTTCTGAGAGACTTTGGGACAGTGGACCAATGCCTGCTGAGTGTTCTGTGTTTATTTCTAGGAAACTCAGTGTGACACAAAAGTGTGCTTATTCCAAGCAGCTCTCTACAAGGTTGTAATGTTCCCAATTCCTTGAACATATTAACAATTACAGCTTACTTGGCTCCACAATCAACACTCTTAATACCAGCAGTCAGAAAATCAAAAGAGGAATTGCATTGGGAAAATCTGTTGTCAGGAACTTCTCTAGAGTACTGAAAAACAATGATGTCTAGAGGCTATGGTACACCTAATCCAGGCCATGACCTTCACAATCACTTGCTATGCTTCAGAGAGCTGGATAATGACAAGGATGACAGAAGAAGAATCAATGCCTTCAAATTGTGGTGCTGGAAAAGAGTCTTGAACATACCATGGACTACCAAGAAAACAAATAGGTCTGTCTTGGAGAGGGTGAAACTAAGTTTCTCCTTAGAGGCTAGGATTTTGAGGTTCCATCTCACATATTTTGGGCACATGGCTAGGAGACACAGGTCCTTGGAGAAGGACCTGTCATGCTCAGAAGGGTGGAGGGCTGTCTCAGGAGAGAAAGATCCTGGATGAGATGTATTGATACAGTAACTGGGGTAATGGGCGTTGTTGGAATTAGTGAAACTGGCTCAGGACAGGGCAGGGTTCAGAGCTGGTATACATAAGGTCGTTATGGGTCACAGGCAACTTGATGACACATAACAACAACAACAGAAACATTTCTAACCTGTGTCTTATCTGGCAAATGAATCCAAACTGTATCTTTCTCCAAGAAGTGGTCGTGGGTGCCAAGTGCTTAGCACAGAGGCTAGGTCCCTGTAAAAACCTAATGCCATTTGACAGTTCTTATGACTGTTTCTTAGGTAAAGCCATAGACTCAGGGAGAGGCTGTGTCTTTCCTAAATTCAATCCTGCAAACCCCAAATCTATTACTTTCAAAAAAAACAAATCCATTAACATGCAATGAACCAATGGTAATGAAGAAAGGAGTTCAATAGCTCTAAGAGAGATGCAAATCAAAACAACTATGAGATATCATCTCACTCCAGTAAGAATAGCAATATTTAACAGAACAGCAAACAACAAATGCTGGCGAGGTTGTGGAGAAACTGGAACCCTTATTCACTGTTGGTGGGAGTGTAAAATGGTACAACCACCATGGAAGGCTGAATGGAGCTTCCTCAAAAAGTTGCGAACAGAAATACCATTTGACCCAGTCATTCCACTACTGAGGATTTACCCTAAAGAAACCGTAACTGCCACTCAAGCAGCAGATATATGTGCACTCATGTTTATTGTGGCTTTGTTTGCAATAGCAAAGAGCTATAAACAACCCAAGTGCCCATGAACAAACAAATGGATAGAGAAGCTGTGGTATATTCACACAATGGAATACTATGCAGCATTGAAAAACAAGGAATTAATGAAATATTATGCAAAATGGATGACCCTGGAGGACATTATGCTGAGTGGAATATCTCAGTCACAAAAGGACAAATGCTGCATAGGGCCACTGCTGTAAAAGGGGACTGACATCGGGGTTGAGGGAAGACAGAGAAGGAGGAGAGGACTGATGTATATTCCATTGAAATAGCTGAGGGAGAGAACTGTTTAAAAGGGATAATATATGAGGGAGCTCAGGTGGCCTAGTGGCAAGAAGCTGCACTGCAATCCCAGAGGTACACGGTCCAAATCCACCAGACGCTCTGCTGGAGAAGGAGGGGCAATCTCCTCCTGTACCAGTCAGATCTGATTTGACAGTACACACACACACAAATAATAAAAAGTTAAGAAAATAATTTAAAAAAGGGATATATGATTGAGTATTATTGTCATGACAGGAGTCCAGATTGAAGGCTGCACAGTGGAGTGGACTTGGGGGGAGGGACTGCATAACACTGAAAGAGTTTTTCTTTTACTTTTCAAGGAGAAGAGTGAACTGGGTAGGAGGGGGTGGGCAGGGAGATAAGTGCAACAAAGAATAACTGAAAACCCTAAGTCTCTGTAAACTTTCATTAAAATTAATAAAAAAATGGAAAAGACAAATAATCAGCACTATGAATGGGGGGGGGGCGGAAGGAGTTCAAGCTGCACTGAAGGCATCGGCACAAAATGTGGCCCTAGGAATTGATGGGAATAACAGTTCACATGCTTTAACAAAAAGATGCAGCCCTGGATGTGCTCATTATTCTATTCCAAGAAATCTAGAAGGCAACGACCTGGCCAACTGACTTGAAAAGACTCATATTTGTTCTCATTCCACAAAAAGGTGATTCAATAGAATGTTGAAATTATAAAACAATATTATTAATATCACATGCAAGTAAAATCTTGCCGAAGATTATTAAATTTGGCTAGAACAGTACATCAACTAGGAATTTCTAGAAATTAAAGCTGGATTTAGAAGAGGGTATGGTACAAGGGATATCATTGCTGATGTCAGATGGATCTTGTTGGATAAACAAGAAAGATGTTTATTTGTGTTTTATTGATTTTGCAAAGGCATGTGACTATGTAAATCATAACAAATTATGAATAATGTTGAGAAGAAGAGAAATCATAGAACAATAATCATACTCATTTGGAACCCATACTTAGCTCAAAAGTTTGTAGTCCAAAAAGAAAAGGCAACTTTGCATGGTTTAAAATCAGGAAAGGTGTGTATCAAGGATATATGCTTTTTCTATACTGGTTCAATCTGTATGCTAAACAAATAACTCAAGAAGCTGGACCATGTGAATAAGCATGTGGCATCAAGACTGGAGGAAGACTTATCAACAATCTGCACTATGCAGATGATACAACCTTGCTTGCAGAAAGTGAACAGGACTTGAAACACTTGCTGCAGAAAATCAAAGACTCCAGACTTCAATATAGCCTGTTTTTTGTTGATTGCTGTTGAGTCAAGCATGACTCTTAGTGACCCTAAGAACAAAAGGCCTCAAGCCTTTCTATAACTATCGTCATTTATCAAAGTTCATAGAGTTTCCAGAGGCATGTTATTTAGGAAGTGGATGCCACTCCTGCTTCCAATATAGACAACATCTCAATATGAAGAAAATAAACACAAAAAAATCCTTGCTACTGGACCAGTAAGCAATATTATGATGTTGTTGTGTGCCATCAAGTCGCTTGCAACTCACAGAAACTATGTACTCAAACCTTACCTATCCTGAGCCTATCACATCATCTCCAACAGACCTAATTCCGTTTCTCCAGTCACTGAATCAATCCATCAGATCCTGGGTCTTTCTCTCCTGTGCTGTTCCTCCACCCTTCCAAGCATGATGTTCCTTTCCATAGACTAGTCCCTCCTGGGCATGTGCACCAAGTTTGTGAGACAGAACTTCAAAATCCTTGCCTTTAAGGAGCACCCTGTTTTCACCCTCTGTGTGACAGACCTGTTTGTTCTCCTGGCAGTCCACAGTATGTTCAAGACTCTTCCCTAGCACTACAACTCAAAGGCATTGATTCTTTTCCTGTCATTCTTAGTTATTGTCTAGTTTTCAGATGCATGGCAAGTAATTGTGAAGATTATGGCCTGGATCATGCACATCCTAATCTTCAGACTGATATCATCATTGCTCTTCAGTACTCTAGAGAGGTCCCTGACAGCAGACTTTCCCAATGCAATTTGCTTTTGATTTCCTGACTGCTGGTGCCAAGAGTGTTGATTTTGGAACCAAGCAAGCAGAATTTATCAATAATTTCAATCTCTTCTGTATCCATTATGAAGCTGTCAATTGGCCCATTGGTGAGAGTCTTTGTTTTCTTAATGTTGAGTTTCAATCCATATTGAAGACTACAGTCCTTGACCTTCTGCAACAAACACTTCATGTCCTCAGTTTCAGAAAGCAAGGTTGTGTCATTACGTTAGATGGAGAAAATATTGAAGCTGTCAATTGTACAACGAATAAAAATAACAGAATGAGAAGTGATGCATTTGAATTTTTTGAGAAGTGGACTAAATATCCAACAAACTGTTGAAAGAACAAATGAGTCTATTCTGGAGGAAGTGTCACCAAGATGCTCCTCAAAGGCAAGGATGGTGACATTTCATCTGACTTACTTTGAGTGTATTGTCAAGAGAAGCTATTGTTACATGCTCTCGAGTCGACAGCATCTCATAGTGACCCTATAAACACCAGATCTGAACCTTGTCCTATTTTGGGCTGTCTTCACCATCTTTGATATGCTTGAGCCCATTGCTGTAGTCACCATGTCAGTCCATCTTATGGAAGGTCTTCCTCTCTTACATTGACCCTCGACCTTTCCAAACGTGATGTCCTTCTCCAAAGACTGGCCTTTCTTAACAACATGCCAAAAGTATGTGAGATGAAGCTTCACCATTTTTGTTTCCAAGGAGCATCCTGACCACACTTTCTCCAAGACAGACTTGTTTGTCTTTCTCCGAGACAGACTATTTGGTCAGTTCAAGGGATATTCAATACACTTCAACTTCACAACTCAAAGGCATTGCTTCTTCTTTCATCATACTTAGTCGTTGTCCAAATTTCAGATGTATAGCAAGTTATAAAAAAAAAGACCATGGCTTGGATCAGGTACACCTTAGTCTTTAAACTGATGCCCTTGCTCTTCAGCACTTTGGAGAAGTTCCTGACGGCAGATTTTAATCAACACTATAAGCCTTCCCACCCTCCAATCAAATATGTCTTTTAATTTCTTGGCTGCTGCTACCATTTATGTTGATTGTGGAACCAACTAAGATGAATTCATTCATCATTTCAATCTTCTCTCCATTCATCATGATGTTACTTATTGGCCCAGTGGTGAGGATTTTAGTTTTCTTGATGTTGAGATGTAATCTATACTGAAGGATGTAGTCTTTGATATTCTGCAGCAAATGCTTCAAGTTTTTTTCCTCACTTTCAGCAAGCAAGGTTATGTTATCTGCATAATGCAGGTTGTAGAAGAGCCTTCCTCCAATCTTTTAATTTTATTTTATTATATTTTTTCTGTGTACCATCAAATCAGATCTGACTGGTTCAGGAGGAGATTGTACTTCCTTCTCCAGCAGAGTATCTGGTGGATTCGAAACATGTACCTCTGGGATTGCAGTACTCTTCCCCCAACCTTAATGTCACATTCTTTTTCATGATGTCTGGCTTCTTTAGTTATTTAGAATAGGTGTGGATAAAAAAAAATAGGTGTGGATAAAGGATAAAGCCGTGATGTACACCTTTCTTGATTTGAAACCATGTCTAAGTATAAGTTTCTTATAAGCACAATTGTCTGAGATTTCCATTCTTTTCAATGATGGACATTTGTTGTGATCCACACAGTCAAGAGACTTTGCATAGTCAATAAAACATTGATATTCTCTTTTGGTATTCTCTATTTCAGCCAAGATCATCTGACATCAGCAATGATACTGCCCCAGCTTCTTCTAAATCCAGCATGAATTTCTGGCAGATCTCTGTCAATGTAAACTTTTATATCACTAAAAACCTGTTCTAGCCGTTTTTGAATAATCTTCAGTAAGATTTTACTTTCATCTATGTTAATAATATTGTTCAATAATTTGCACATTCTGTTGGATCTTATATTTTGGGAATGGGAACAAATATACATCTCTTCTTGATCTTGGACCTACTGCTCTGGCACTTTCACTGAGATAGCCCACCACTGCCCATACCCTGATATCTATAAGTTTGCTTGTCTTTGGAGTTTGCCCTTGTATTGGCGAAGCAATTTGCAATCTGCTGCTTTTTTAATAGCTTAGGTATGCAAACAGCAAAAGTCAGAAAATCAAAAGGGCCGAACTCACTCATCATTTCTGAAGCTGAAGGAATTGAAGAACAAATTCCAGCCTCTAGTTGTAATACTTAAGGATGCTTTGGGCAGAATGTTAAATGATCCAGGAAGCATTAAAACAAGATGGAAGGAATATACTGAGGCGTGCAGTTCGAATCCACCAGACGCTTTCCTAGAGAAGGAGGGACAATCTCCTCCTGTACCAGTCAGGTCCAATTTGATGGTTGTTGTTGTTAAGTGCAGTCAAGTCATAGACAACTCATAGCGACCCTATGAACGAAAGACCTGAGCACTGTTCATAGAGTTTCCAGAGGCAAGCCATTTTGGAAGTGGATGCCACCCCTGCTTCCAAGCTTGTTTTAATCGGGAAGCTCCACCAAACACTGTATTCCATGGGTAAACATTATTGCACTTGGCATATCCGTGTCACAGTGTTTAGCATCACAGCAACCATGTTACCTCTGTACAGCAATGAACAGACCAGCACTCTACCACTTAGAAGAATGTTTGACAAAAACCAAGTTAAACCAGGCCTGTGGGTCGCAGATTAAAATCACCCACTTTGGGT
>NW_006399795.1:18547238-18548481 GCF_000299155.1 Elephantulus edwardii
GGGGTGGACAGGGAGAAAAGTGCAATAATGAATGATTAGGAACCCTAAGTCTCTACAAACTTCCATTAAAATTAATAAAATAAAACTTTTTAAAAATGTTTTTTAAAAAGATGGAAGGAGTATACAGAGTCACTGTACCAAAAGAAATCAGGTCGCACAAAAGAATTTCATGAAACAACATATGAGCAAGAGCCGGTGGTGATGAAGGAAGCAGTTCAAGCTGCCCTGAAAGAATTGGCAAAAAAAAGGCCCCGGGAACTGATGGCATACCAATTGACATATTTCAACTAATAGACACTGACTTGGATGCACTCATCAAGTTGTGCCAAGAAATCTGGAGGACAACCACCTGGCCTTCTGACTGGAAAAGATTCCTGTTTGTTCCCATTCCAAAGAAAGGTGACCCTACAGAGTGAAGAAATTATCGAATAATATCATTAATATCACATGCAAGCAAGATTCTGCTGAAAATTATCCAAAAATTACTGTAACAGCACATCGACAGAGAACTGCCAGATATGCAGGATGGGTTTAGAAGAGGCCGTATTACTATACTAGGGATATTATAGCTAATGTTAGATGGATTTTGGCTGAAAGCAGACAGTGCCAGAAGAATGTCTGTGTTTCATTGATTATGCAAAAGTGTTTGACTATGTGGATCACAACAAACTGTGGCTAACTCTGAGAATGAGAATCCCAGAATATTTGATTGTGCTTATGCAAAACCTACCCTTGGATTAAGAAGCAGTTGTCAGCACAGATCAAAGAAACACTGCATGGTTCAAACTCTGGAAGAGTGTATACCAGGGATGTGTCCTATTTTCATACCTTTTCAGTCTATATGGAAAACAGATCATCCAGGAGGCTGGGCTGTAAGAAGAGGAATGTGACATCAGGCTTGGAGGAAGACTCATTAACAACCTGCGTTATACAGATGATACAACTTGCTTGCTGAAACTGAGGATATGAGGTGTTTGCTGCAGAAGGTCAAGGATGGATTGGAGCTCAATATCAAGAAAACAAAGATTCTCACCACTGGGACAATTGGCAACATTATGATAGATGAGGAAGAGATTGAGATTGTTAACAGCTTTAGTTTGCTTGGCTCCACAATTAACACTCTTGGTACCAGCAGCCAGGAAACCAAAAGATGAACTGCACTGGGAAAGTACTGTCAGGGACCTCTCTAGAGTACGGAAGAGCAATGACATCAGCCTGGAGACTAAGTTGCACCTGATCCACG
>NW_006399795.1:18549511-18552117 GCF_000299155.1 Elephantulus edwardii
TGTTGTTGTTGTTGTTGTGTACTGTTGTGTTGGAACTGACCCATAGCTGACCCTCCAGTGGGTTTTTCAAATGTGGTTAATTGCACAGGAGGAGACTGCCTATCCTTCTCCAGTGGAGCAACTGGTGCCCTTGAACTATGTGCCTTGAACTACGTGCAGCTTCTTGCCACTCCAGATAAACTCATATATATAGGTATATAGATATATATAGAGCGAGATACATACCACCATGGGTTACCCATGTGTTTGGTGGCGCTCTCCGATTAAACAAGCGTGGAAGCAGGAGTGGCATCCACTTCTGAAATAGCTTGCCACTGAAAACTCTACGAACTTGGAGAAATAATGAAAGGTATTCAAGTGCTCATAGGGTTACTATGAGTCATCTACCACTAGACAGCACTTGACAACAACAACGTAGATGCATACATATGTGCTGGTATGTGTCTGCTTTTATGAACATAGAACTTGTCTGCTAGTTGCTGTATAGAGGGACTTGTAGGTTGTTGTGATGCTGCAAGTTTCCTGCTGGTATTACGTGTCAGCAGGGTCACTCATGGTGAACAGGTGTCAGTAGCGCTTTCGGATTCAGACAGATTAGGAAGAAGGCTTGGCCCTCCACTTTCGTAACCACAGGCCTTTGAAAAGCCTATGAACAAAAGAGGAACATTGTAGATATAGCACTGGGGACAGGCCCCTCAGATTAGAAGACAATCAAAATGAAAAGGAATAGCTGCAAACATCCATTAAGGAGTGGAACAAGCACTGCAATCCCAGAGGCTCATGGTTCAAATCCACCAGATGCTCTCCTGGAGAAGGAGGGACAAACTCCTCATGTACCAGTCAGATATAATTTGACGTTACACACACACACACACACACATAAAATAAAAGAAAATAAATAAAAAATAAAAAAAGAAGTGGAACATGACTCACTCTTTTCCTCCACCATTGGGTTTCTTTTGGCCCTGCTTTGTCTTCCCTGTCTTCTCATAGAAGATCAAGAGATCTTTCAGGATCAAGAGGTTCCTGGGCAAGAAACAAAAGCAGAACTGTCCCAGTCCTCAGGGGATCCAAATGAAAACAGGCAGTAAAATCAGGAACAACTCCAAGGGGAAACATTTGAGAAGAGCCAAGCCAGGTTTCTAAGGAGTCGCACACGTGATGGTGACCTCAGTTCATTAGTATCACACTATGTCAAGTCCACTGACATACTACCACATCATGTTTAAAAATGATGTAACAATCTGAGCACGTCCCATGGAACGTGTGTGGCTTTTATGCACCCATGTTTTCGATAAAAATATGAGACCTATGGTGCAAAAAAAAAAGAATTGGAACATGGTATGAATTCTGGAAAATTTCAAGTTGTCAAAAAGGAAATGGAGCCAACAATGAATGAATGGAAATCCAAAGAGTCTCTGTAAATTTTCATTGAAATTAATAATAAAAAAATTTTAAAAAATTAAATAGAACGCATCAAGATTGACATTCTAGGCATTAGCAAGCCAAGATGGACTGGCATTGGCCTCTCTGAACCAGACAATCATCTGGTGCCTGAAATGAAAAATTGTGGATAAATAGGGTTGCATTCATAGCCAAAAAGCCTATTTCAAGATCCATCCTGTAGCACAATGCCATGAACTATAGGATACTATTCATAGACATATAAAGACCTGTTAATACAACTATTATTCAAATAAATGCACCAACAAGTAAAGCCAAAGATGAAGGACTTAGAAGAGCTCTACCAAATTTCTTTTTTTTTTTGTTCTTTTTGTCTCTACCAACTTTTCTGAAAACAAATTTCTCCTTGGAGGCTAGGATTTTGAAGCTCCATTTTATATAATTTGGGCATGTGGCCAGGAGATACCTGTCCTTTGAGAATGACATCATGATTGGAAAGGTGGAGGGACAACACAGGAGAGGAAGAGCCCAGATGAGATGGATTAACACAGTAACCAGGGCAATCGGGGTTGGTGTGTCAGAATTAGTGAGATTGGCTCAGAACAGGGCAGAGTTCAGAGCTGCTGTATTTAGGGTCACTATGGGTCACATTCTGTGACTCTGAACATATCATGCTCTTAGAATGCAGCTAGCATGGCTTCAATTTAAAGTCTCTAAGTACAACTGTCATGTACAGCTTCTTTACCTGGCAGGTTCTGAGAAAAAGTCCTTGTTCTTCTTAAACTTCCACTCCAGGATTGACTTCTCGTGGATTAGTACTGCGTGTCTGCCATTTGCAGCCCTGTGCTGATGCAAGAGGATAGCTTCCCAGGAGAGATGGATGTGTCCACTAGGACTGGGGCACAATTTTTGTTTCTTGGCATAGAAATAAAAAAGATTACATTTGTGGAAAGACTCGCTAGAGAAGCTTGATATTAGCTGTGAAAACCAGGCCAGGTGCGGATGGTGGGACAGACCACCAAACTACTCATATACAAGTTCAAGCTGAAGTTGAGGAAAATTAAATCAAGTCCATAGGAGCCAAAATTTGACCCTAAGTCTGTTCCTCTCGAATTTAAAAACCATCTCAGGAACAGATTTGAGGTCTTGAGCACCAATGAGCATAGACCAAATGAGCTCTGGGAGGATATCAAGAAAATCGT
>NW_006399795.1:18553271-18553796 GCF_000299155.1 Elephantulus edwardii
AAGAATGGGAATCCCAGAACATTTGATTGTGCTTATGCGAAATCTATACTTACTTAGACCAAGAGGGAGTTGTCAGAACAGAACAAGGAGACACAACATGGTTAAAAATCAAGATGGGGGTCTGTCAGGGATGTATTTTCTCTCCATATCTTTTCAATCTTTATGCAGAACAGATCATTCGAGATGCTGGGCTGTAGGAGGAGGAATGTGGCATCAGGATTGGTGGAAGAGTCATCAACAACCTTCGTTATGCAGATGACACAACTCTGCTTGCTGAAACTAAGGAGGATCTGAAGCGCTTGCTGCAGAAGGTCAACGACTGCAGCCTTCAATATGGATTGAAGCTCAACATCAATAAAACAAAGATTCTCACCACTGGGTCAACTGGCAGCATCAGTATGGGTGGTGAAGAGATTGAGGTAGTTAATAATTTTAGTTTACTTGGTTCCACAATCAACACTCTTGGTAACAGCAGCCAGGAAATCAAGAGACAAATTGCATTGGGAAAGTCAGCTGTGAGGGACC
>NW_006399795.1:18553985-18625602 GCF_000299155.1 Elephantulus edwardii
GAAGGCGGAATGCTCCTTAGAGTCAAGGACTCTGAAGCTTCATCTGACATACTTTGGGCATGTTTCAAGGAGGGACTGGTCCTTGGAGAGGGACATCATGTTTGGGAGAGTGGAGGGACGGCACAGGAGAGGAAGACCCTCGATGAGATGGATCCATTCTGTGACTGGGGTTGTGGGAATGAGTGTGTCAGAGACGGAGAG
Organism: Elephantulus edwardii; assembly: GCF_000299155.1. Taxonomy (NCBI): domain Eukaryota; kingdom Metazoa; phylum Chordata; class Mammalia; order Macroscelidea; family Macroscelididae; genus Elephantulus; species Elephantulus edwardii. The sequence goes on from NW_006399795.1 coordinate 18,554,187, forward strand.
GTTGGCACAGGATAGAGTGGCGTTTAGGGCTCTTAACATAAGTTTGCTAGGAGTCACAGGTGACTTGACAACACATAGCAACAACTAATTTTTATACTGTTTGACATTGATCGAACATGCAAGTGATATTCTATAATAATTGGTGACTGGAATACAAAAACTGGAAACAAAGAAGGACTTGCAGTCGGAAACTGCAGATTTGGTAACGAAAATGAGAATGGAGATTAAATGATTGCATTTTGCACAATCAGTTATTGCACAATGAGTTATTCATTGCAAATACTTAAAAAAAGCACATTGTGGAAAAAAATACACATGGACTTTGCCTGATGGACTATATAAGAATCAGATTGCCTATGTCTGTGGAAAGAATTGTTGGAGAAGCTCAATATCATCAGGAAAAAACAGGCCAGGTGCTGCCTGTGGAACGAACACACCATCAATTACTCATCTGCAAGTCTAAACTGAAGCTAAAAAAAAAAATGAAAAATCCACAAGAACCAACATACGATCTTGAGTCTATAGTACCTGAATTTAAAGACCATATCTAGAATAAATGCGACTCTGGAAGGCAGTTTGTCCTTTCCTCAAAAAGCTGAACATAGAGGGAGCTCTGGGGGCCTAGTGGCAAGAAGCTACCTTGCAATCCCAAAGACGTGCTGTATCTGTGCTCAAGAAGGAGGGGCAATCTCCTCCTGTGGCAGTCAGATCCGATTCCAACCACCGTACACAACAAAAGTGGGGGGGTGGGGAAGCTGAACATAGAAATTCCATATGATCCAGCTATTCTACTGCTTGGAACATATCCCTAGAAAATTAGAACTGAGGCACAAACAGAGCTTTGTACACCAATGTTCACAGCAGCGTAGCAAGAACATGGAAACTACCCAAATGTCTAACCACAATTGAGTGAATTGAGAAATTATGGTACATTCACACCATGGAATACTATGTAGCATACAGGAACAATGATTTTGAAAATTCCTACCTAACTTGGGAGAGTCAAGAGAGCATTATGTTAAGTGAACTAACTCAGTCCCGTAAGGAGAAATACAGTAGAAATAGAAAGCTAACTAGTAAAACTATGAGGATTCAAGGTGGGGAGGGAAGGAGCAGAGAGGTGAGGATGGGTAGGAGGATAATCATAGTGTTGCACAATATGATGGGTAGAGGGAGAGGTGGATAAAGGAAATGGGTTAGAGCTGATGTGAAAAACAATGTACAGAACTATGTAAGCAAACCAGTATAAAAGAAAATTTTATTTAAAAAAAGAATAGGTGTAGGGAGCTCTGGTGGTCTAGTGGCGAGAAGTTGCACTGCAATCCTGAAGGTGAGCAGTTCAAATCCACCAGATGCTCTGCTGGAGAAGGAGGGGCAAACTTCTCCTGTGCCAGTCTGATCCAATTTGATGGTACAGCAAATTACAAAAAAAGGAGTAGGTGTGAGGCACTGGACATTAATGACTGGAGACCAGATGAGTTGGGGATCATCCACAACCACAACACTATCTGGGAGTCAGTTCTAATTCATATGGATTGAATGTCAACATTAACAAGACAAAGATTTTCACCACTGGGCCAATTGGCAGCACCATGATAGATGGAGAAGAGATTGAGGTTGCTTAATAGCTTGCTTGTTCGGCTCCACAACCAACACTTTTGGCATCAACAGGAAATCAAAAGGTGAATTGCATTAGGTAAATCTGCTGTCAAGAACCTTTCCAGAGTACTGAGAAGCAACAATGTCAGTCTAGAGAGTAAGGTGTGCCTGATCCTGGACATAGTCTTTGCAATTATTTGCAATGCATCAGAGACCTGGACAATTACTAAGAATGACAGAAGAAGAATTGATGCCTTTGAGTTGTGGTGCTGGAGAAGAGTTTTGAACATACCATGGACTGCCAAGAAAACAAATAAGTCTGTCTTGGAGAGGGTGAAACCAAGTTTCTCCTTGGAGGCTAGGATTTTGAAGCTTCATCTCCCATAATTTGGGTGTGTGGTCAGGAGGGACTGTTCCTTGGAGAAGGACATCATGTTCAGAAGGGTGGAGGGACAGAGCAGGAGAGGAAGACCCCGGATCAGATCAATTGATACAGTAACCGAGCAAGGGGGTAGGTGTGTTGGAGTCAGTGAGACTGGCCCAGGATAGTTCAGGCTTCAGAGCCTGTATATAGTCTGTACGTAGGATCACTATGATTCGCAGGTGACTTGATGACATATAACAACAAAAAAATACAGAGGTGCCTCATAGTGTTTTCAAGGGCCTGGTGGACTGCCTTATGTGTTGATCTGCTAACTGAAAGGTTAGTGGTTTGAATTCGCTGTCTACTCCTTGAGAGAAAGACAAGGTTGGAAATCTGATGCAGCGTTCCCATGAGTCAGGATCAATTAAATGGCAATGGACACAGATGGTCACATCTCTTTGCTATGGGTTGGCTGGTGGGCTAGAACCACCAACCTTTTGGTTAGCAGCTCACTACTTAACCACTATGCCAGCAGGGCTCCTAAAGTCACGGAAAGAGCCACAAAGGCTGCTCTTTGCACCTTCTTCACTCAGCAACCAGGCTGCTGTATCCCCTCCTTCCCTTTCCTTACCTCCTCCTGTGTCCCACCTGCTTCTGCTCCTGCCCTCCTGTAACCCTCCCGGGCAGCACAGCCCCACCTGCTACAATACTGAACTGGCTCAGCCGCCTAGATAAACAGGGCATTTGGGGAAATGGTCACGGGCTGTGAGGAAATGGTCACTGTGTCTGGGCATGTGCTGGCATCCACCCATAGAACTGGCTGATCCAGGCAGAGGGTTGGAAGATCCCAGAGTCTTCAGCTCAGAGAGGTTGGAGTTGGAGGTTTTACAGAAGCATTAACAGCAATAGGTTGATTTCCTGAGCCTCTCCTCTTCCGTGAAATGAATTGATGGGTGAGAATGAAACAAAATCATGCATTCAGTCAACACATGTGACTGCTAACCAAATTGTCAGCAGTTAAAACCCACCAGCCACTAAACTCACTAAACTCACTTAAGACTGACAGCCTTGCATACCCTGTGAGCGAGTCTATTTTGTTCTATGAGAAAGACAGCTGTGAGTCAGAATCGACTTAGTGGCAATGAGTTCGTTTTTTTAAAATTATTGAACAATAATGCATGTACCACAAAATCCATCCTTTTCCATTTCTAATTCAATGGTCATTATTACACTTACAAGACTGAACAACCATCACAATCCTAGATCATCTTTATCTCCACAAAGGGAAGCCCTGCACCATTTAAGAATGACTGTCCATTCTTTCCTGTCTTTTCTCTTGTACTCACTGCCCTTCATGAACCGATTCCGACTTATAGTCACCTGGTTTGTTACTGAGTAGAACTATTCTGTGGAGGGTTTCTGGCTATGGAAAGAGATTAGGACTTTCTTCCATAGTTCTGCTGGATAAATTTGAACTGACAGCTTTTAGCTTAGAGACAAATTAGTTCTAACTCACAGTGACCCTGTGTTGGTGTTGTTATGTGCTGTGAACTTAGAACTGACTCATAGCTGACCCTCCAGCCAGTTTTCAAAGACAATAAACCTCACGGGAGGAGATTACTCATCTTTCTCCCACAGAACAGCTGGTGTATTTGAACCACATTCCTGTGAGTTGACAGTGCAACTCCGTATACATTAGGCCACCGGAGCTCCCAGTGACACTACATGACAAGAGAAAAACTTGCTCATTGGATTTCCAATGCTGTATATATCTTTATAAAAGCAGATTGCCGTATTTCCCTCCCCCCAAGAGCAGCTGGTAATTTGGAACCAGCAACCTTTCGGTTAGCATCTGAGCCCATTAAGTCCCATGTCATCAGGGTTCCTTGTCATCAGTAACAATATTAAAAACAAACAAGCAAAGAAATAAAAACCATTACGTTAAATGAAGGAAGCCAGTCTTGAAAGGACAAATACTGCACAATTCAATTTTTCTCCATATGTTTAGGTTTTAATTCCCTTATATATATTTTATGGTTTTACATAGAAGCATCATATCCAGTTTGCAGATTTAATTGTTTTATTACATTCATAGGAAATGTCCAGAAAAGTTACATTTATTGAGATAGAAAGCATATTACTGGTTGTTAGGAGTTACAGTTAACCAAGTGGAATGAAAAGTCTTCTTACAAGGAGGAATATGTTTTAAAAGTTATTATGGTAAAATTGAGGTTACAAAAGTAATCTAATCCTGTTCTCGGAAAAGTAAATTTTAAGATATATGAAAACATGGCTCAATTTTTTTTTTTAAACATAACTCAGTTTTATTTAAAGAAATCGGGAGGTGTGTGGTAAATACGGGGAAATTTTACTCCATCTTCGCTTAGAGTCCACGGGGCTACTGGTGTTTATGTTAAGGAAAATGAATTCTTAACGTGAACAACGTTGATCGCGTTCCCCACTTCAGCACTAACCGGGAAATGCCCCCTGCCCACCTTAAAGGGAAGTACAGGCAATCCAACCCAGCGTCCTATGCGCACCTGCTTTGCATAACCACGCCTATCCGCTAGGCCCACTGCCTCCGCCCTCCACGTGCGGCGCGCAGCCCACGCCCCCCGTTCCGTCCCGGCGACGCTAACCGAAGTCAAGCCGGAGGACGGAAGGAACCTTATAAATAATACATCACGTCAGCAGCAGGTGGGCAGGGCCTCGGCATGTCCGGCTGAGTCAGCTTCATGAATATGTAATAAAAGGCGTGGCTCGGAGGAGATGCGGGCGTCGGGGCGGAGTTTAGATGGTGTGTGGAGTGCCTCGGGAGGCGGGGCAAGCCGTGACTTTATGAATATGCAGCACGTTCGGGAAGAACGGTAGCCGAGCAGGGGGCGTGACCCTCCACGTCTTATGAATAATAAAGCACGTCAGCAGGCGGTGGGCGGGGCGAGACCGCGCGTCCGCACTGGAGCCGGGACGGGGGGCGGGGGAATCGATGGTCGCAAGATGGCGGCGCTGAAGGAGGCTCGGAACTACGGGCTGTCGTGCGGGCGGCTGGGCGACGGCAGCCGCGTGTCGGTGTTTCACGTGAAGCTCACCGACAGCGCTCTGAGGGCTTTCGAGAGCTATCAGGCCAGCCAGGTGAGCAGCGGCGCGGCAGCGGGGCACGCGGGGCAAGCAGGGTGCGGGACCGGGCCCTGGGGGCGCGGGGCCGGCGCGGCCTTCCCGGGCACCAGGGGGGCGGCCCCGGCGAGGGGCCCAGACTCGCGCGCCCCACTAGTAGCATCCAGGAGGCTTCCGGGAACTCTCTCCTTGTCTGTAAAGCACCTGGGCAGGGCGGGTCTATGTACCTGGCCAGTGGTCCCTGGGATTTTCCATCTGTGTCCATGGAAGCGTGATGGGGTGGCTGTGTTTGCCTTATTGAGGGCACTTTCCGTCTGGGTCATTGACCATATCGGTAGGAGGTCGCTGTCGTCGGGGCACCTGTAGGGGCCTCATTGGGGCTTCCCCTCCCGAATCCCCGAGCTGGTGGGTGAGCAGGTATGGGAGGAGACTGAGTCTGCCCCTGCGTGCGGCTTTGGAGCCTGTCAGTGAGGCCTCGGCTCTTCATTCTCAGGAAAGGCGAGCTTGGGGAGAAACTGACAGCTCATCTCCAACTCCCACCCCCTCCAGGTGACCCTGCCTGACTTGACACATTGTGGGGAGGGTGAGTGTGGGGGGGAAACGGTGCTGCTTCTCTGTGGGTATGTGGGGGTCTGCTTCTCGCAGGTAGGGGGCCCTTGCTGTGTGGGCACCTGGGCGGAAATCCCGGCCACCACACCTGGCAGCCTTGCACTCTTGAACTTCTCAGGCGCCGATTTGGCCCATCTGGGGAAGCTTGAGACGTTTCAGTTCTGCCATCTGTGGGGCAGAGGGAGATGACCACCGGGCCCTATTCTCAAAGCCCATCTTGGGGCACATCTGGGGCCACAGTCAGAGCCCGCCGCTCCCATTTCTCTGTGTGTCATGGCGCCCTCCCTCCCCGCAGGGACCTGAGTTGCAGGTGTCCGGGGCCGGACAGGTCCCCGGGAGGAAGTGGTTTTTTTCAGTGCTTTGCCTCAGTATTTGGAAAGTGGTGGTGGTGGGTGTTGTCAGAGTGCTAAGGTGTTGGGGTGGGGTGCCTCCAATCTTGGGAGGCCCATCTCCCTGCCAGTGTTTGTGTCTTTGGGGTGGGGGGGCGGCGAGCTCGAGAGGAGAGACTAACTAGGAAGGAATGTGGCGTTCTTCCTGCCCTGGACTCGCTTGGCACCATGAGCCAAGCCAGGAATTTCTTCCCCTTTTGGTTCCCGGCGCCAGAGCTTCCAGGCGTTTCTTCCTTCTTCCTTGGGCAGTTTCTGTCCCAGCTCACTGCCTTGATTTCCCCTTCTGTTGAGGAGTGATCACCACTTGATTTAGAAGAGCTACTTCTCACCTTGTCCAAAGGGTTCCCCAAGATGAGGCCGAGGTGCCCCCACTGGGTAGGAGGCAGGTTGAGCCACTCTTCCTGGTGAATTCGGGCCAAGAGGAGTCTTCCTGGGCAATCCCAGTAAGGGTGGCCTTTGGATAGGAAGGCGACTGTGCTAGCTAATTAGCTGAGGGAGCCCCCCAAGTCTTAGGAATGAGGCAGATGTGGGACACGGTCACCCCGAGTCGAAGCCCTTGGCCGCCCCAATTGTCAGAGACCCAGCCTGGCATCCATCTCTGGCTTCACGGTGCTATTTTTAATTTTGGGTCTGGGTGAACTCCCATGCCCAGCCGGGTCTTCTGTGAAGGTAATTGCAGACGAGTAGGCTTGGGAGTGCTCACCAGCCAGTGCTCCAGGACTCTTTGCAGCAACTTGGCCAAGGGCTTGCGTTTCGGGGTGATCTACACTTCTATTTTTCTCTGAAGTCACTGCCGCCACCGCTGCCGGGGAATTTAATATACTCAGCAGTTTTGGGGTTTTCCTCTTTGCAGTTGGCAGTTTAGTAGGTGGAGTGTGGAACAAGGTGGCTTGAACTTCTAGGGGTTTTAGGTGGTGGGATTGGAAGAGTTGGAGAACTTGTTTGTGTAAACAGACTCCCCATTGGCTGCTGATAGAGCCTCACGTGTGCAGTCTGTCACTAGCCGTCTGTCCAGTCTCCTGTCCAGCCCTGTGGTTACGTGCTTTGCCAATCAGAGCTCGTGGGGAAGACCTTTGTGTTTTTTAACTGGGCTGAGGCTTTTATACTCAGGTGTGTCAGGGCCTGGGGAAGGCGACTTGTGTAGAACATTCTCAGTGGTTCAGGAAGCTTCTGTGCACCCTGGGAACAGACCCCCACTGTCTCTCTCCTTTAGAGGTGTCTGGAGCTGGGGCTGCAACTCTGTAGACATAGTAATCAACCGGAATGTGCTGGAAGGACGGGATGTGCTTACACATCCAGTTGCTGACTGCTGTCTTTGACTCTGGGTGACTTCTGTTTGATATAAACACTTAGTAAGTGCCGAGACAGCTACTCCCACGTTGGTGAATCTCCCTTGTTTGGAGGGGTGGCTTCCGGGTGAGAAGAGAGGAAGTTTGATGTCACCTGTGCTTACAGGACAACGTCACACTGCCTCTTCACAGTGCCCGCTGCAGGAAGTAGCCCAGCCCAGGGCATCTCCTCAGCTCCTCCTGGCTGGGTGAGATGTCTTCACTGGGGCTCAGTCAGGGCTCAGTTGGCGGGCCTTTCTCCTCACTGGAGTCAGTATGAATCGGAATTGACTCAGTGCATGTAGTAAGTATATTGCTGGTCAGGGAAACATTGAGTGTCTTGCTGGAACTGGTGGAGTCCCTGGGTGTTGGGTGTCCCTTGGATTTGGGTTTTGGCTCTACTTGAGGCCTTGGGTGAATGCCTGACCCATTTAATTCTGGATCCTTCCCCTCAGGGTTAAGGGCCCCAGTATCCGACCCTACTTGAGTTCCAGCTCCTTTTCCTCAGAACTGTAAGGGCCTCAGAGGCTGGATCCTTTTTCTCAGGGTTGTGAGAGTCCCAGGTGACTGTACATCCCTGAGTTCCACGTTATTCTTCCTCTCGGGGCTGTGGGACCCTGTTGGAATGTGTGCCTCCTGGCCCCTCTGAGCTCAGCTCCTGGATGTCAAGCGTCCAGAGACTGTTCACGCAGTAGCCCAGCAGAGGTAGTGCCCTCATCTGTGTGGAGGTTTGCATGAAACCTCTGGGGGCACAGAGAGCCAGGGCTCTGCAGATGACCAGACTGGCCCACGGTATGGGCTGACTCTGTGGGCAAGAGCCTGCAATGCTTTATCAGCAGAGAGTTGAAATAAAGCTCTGTGTGAAGACCAGACCGTAAGACCCCTTCCTGTGAGAAACCAGTGGTAGAGCTGAGAAGGGGGCAGGCTGTGGCATCCCAGGGCACAGTGGTCAGAGCAGGCAAGGTGCAGGCAGGAGGCCCCACAAGTGTCCCTGTGACTGCGTGGGCAGCAAAGGCTGCTCGCCAGCTGATGGGTAGGTGGCGCGGGGATGTCACCCGGGCACCGACGGGAGAATCCTTAATTTAGCTTATGCTTCTCCCACAGTGCAGATGCCAGCACCCCCTCCCAGGTGGCCTGACCAGAGCTGGGGCTGTGAACCTAGGATAGGTGAAGGTGGGGTGAAGCACAGGTTTGCCTGTGTTTCCTAGGTGGGCCCTGGGGGTTCTGGGTGTGGCTTCCTCCTAGCTGTAGTTCCCTGGTGTAGGGTGAAGCCAGCGTCCCTGAGACTGGGATTTAATAAATGGAGGTGGGGGCGTGGTGGTGTGAATGAAGGGGTGCTGTACTGGCCACTGTGACCTCTGACTCGGCTTCCGGAATTGCTGCATTTGCCAGCCATAATTGTGCATAAACACCACGCACTTACAAAAGCCCTCCCCCTGACTCATCAGGAAGGCCAGAGTTCACCCTGGAGCTTACTTGACATCATGTCAGATTGTGACATCGCCAGGGGACCTGCAGGAGCCAGCCAGCTGGAAAGCAGAGGTGGACATGTCCAGAGGAGCCTGGGGGTGGGGACAGTCCATGTTTAGCTTCTGTGTTTCCCTGTTCATGAATCTGTCCTGCTTTATGACTTCTTCCACAGTCTGTGACTCAAAGGATTGAGGTTGTCTGTAATGTCTCCAAGTCACTTATAGACCCCAGAGGGATGCACTTTGAGAACAGCCCCCAGACAGCCTCCCTCTTCAGTTTGGTTAAGAAGCCTGTTTCACCAAATCAGGTGTCTATGGGACCTCCTCAGTGGAGCGACTGCTCTGGAGCCTGGGCTAATTATATCTTCCACTGGCCTTGCCAGCCATGGGGACACACAGCACACAGCTCTCCTGGGTCACGCCAGCCACAGGGACACGCACCGCTCCTCGGTCACACGGGAACAGATGCCTGTGTGAAGGTGGGACGGGACTGGACATGCGGAGAGGGAAGCCGGAGCTCACTCTGGCCCATCGCTGTCACTGCAGCCACTGAGCAGACTGGTTGGTTGGTTTTCATGCTGTGTGGTGTCTGCCTTTGTTACTTTTATTTCCTGGTCATTGTCTTTGTTTTTCAGTGACAGCATGCACCTATCTTCCTTACAAAGCTCATGCTGGGGGGTGGGGGGGATAAAAAACAAACAAATAAAGCTCATGCTAATTGTCCGTGTTGTCCCTGTGCTGCAGGCGCTGGGACTTGTCCTGTTTCTGGGTGTGGCAAAGCTGAACCTACTGCAGGCCAGCTTGTTGCTCTCTTGGGACCATTGTGGTGCTGCTTGAGCAAGGGTCAAGGTGGGACTGAAGCAGGTAAGGTGGGGAAATATGAGAGGCCGCCCAGGTAGACAGTAGGCTATTGGTGTTAACGTGTAACATGGCAGGTGCCCAGGCTGCAAGCTCATCAGGAGGTGGTGGGCAAGGCTCTAGGAGTGAAGGAGGGCCTGGGCAAGCGCAGCTCCAGCCTGTCCAGGTACAGTGGGACAGTTATTGGGGCAGTGTTTGGTCATGCTGTTGAATACATGGTGTGTCCAGCTTCATCTTATTGTGGGCACACATTATGCATGTCTGAGAGTGTGGAGCTGTGCCGTGTACAGAATTGGTAGTGATTGTGCTGTGGAATGGCTTGGCCAGAAGGAGAGTACCGGCCAGTGCTGACCAGAGACCCACCTGTGGACCCTAGGAGGGCTGTATTCTTGTCTTCGTAGTCAAGGTGGTGGAGCGCAAGGAGGAGGTTGTGTGGCTGGATTGTGGCCGGGCCCTGTGGCGAGCTGTTGGGAAGTACACAGTCTGAGGGCAGGTCTGCACAGACCTGGCCACCTCAGACGCCAGAAGCCCTTCCCTCCCGACTCCCACATTTACTCCTTGCTGGGGTGGCCGTGCTCCGGGATTCCTCTTTCTGCTGGTGGTATGTCCTGGGCAGCGAGCGCTCCAGCACAAATCCCTGGGCAGGGAGGAAGCTGAGGCCTGGTTATACGTTTACCCTGAGCTCTTTGGTCAGATCAGAGGTGTGGTGTTGTTACCCAAAGGAAATATCATGACCTTGTAGTCATTAATAGCTGTCACCGAACAGTGACCATTACCTTTGAGCACCATGTCCTTGGACCAGGACGGTCCTCCTTAAGCCCCTCTTCCTGCTCTGTGGAGGTGTCCTCACCAGGAATGCTCTGTGGAGCTTTAATTTCCTTGGAAAAGCTCCCATGTGTGAACTTTGGCACGTGTGTCTCACCTAACAGTGGCTCCAGCTCCTCTTGCTGCAATTCCACTTTGAAGTTTCAGTTTGAACCCACCCATAGCCACCTTCAGTTTGACAGCCCACCTTAGGAAATGCATCTATCTTCAACAGTTGAAATTCCCTTCCCTGGTTCTCAGTTGGGTCTGTTTACTTAGTTGGTTTTTGTTGGTTGTTTTTTTTTTTTAAATAAAAAACAGTTTCCTTAGTTTCTTGAGGGTTTCATGCAGGAAGGCCAGCACACTGAAAAAGTCTTAGTCATGATTTGAGGGGCTGGATTGAATCCCTGGACCTGTAGGCTCTGGGTTAAGGAGCTGCTCTGAAGCTACAAAGGGCAGGGGGCTCAGCGAGCTTGCTCTCCCTACTGGGGGTCTGTTTCGCGAGAACTGTGGAGCAAGGGCAGTCTGAGAGTCTCCATGGGTACATAGTCCCTCTGTTGTGCAGCCTTTCTGTTGTACAGCCTGGGTAGGAGGCCATACCAGATGATGAGGAGAGGATGAGTGGTGGATGTGTGTTTAACTGTGAGTGAGTGAATGAGAGAGTGTGTGTATGTGTGTATTTCTGTGTCACAGCCATGCAGGTCCTGTGTTGGTGAATGAAGTGCATGGACCCTGCGCCTCCTTCGGGTCCCTGAGTTCAGGGTCGATTCATTTGGGGGTTGACTGCAGGCCAGAGTAGAGTCTTCGGTGAGACAGGGTCAGGCAGATGGGGTAAATGACTGGGGGATTCAGAGGGCTGGGAGTGGCTTCCTCTCCCACTTGCCTGAGGAAGGAAAATTGGATAATGTAATTGTGTGATAAAATAGAAATAAAATTTGTCACTTTTCATCATTTTATACTTCAGCAGCATTCACCCTGTTGGGCAGCCATCACCGTTATCCATTTCCAAGGCTGTTCTCCTCCTGGAGAGACCTGCGCTGTCCCCCTAAGCAGTAACTCCCCATTTCCCCCTCCCTCTGTCCCTCAAACCAAAACCAGAGTAACTGCCTTCAAATCTCCTAGCATGCTCACTGGCTCTGTAAGGCAGAGGGGAGCTGCCCTGTGCCTTTCTGAGGCTGTAAATCTTTGGAAGTGGATTGCCTCATCTCTTCTCGCATAGAGAGGCTGCGGGGTTCGACCCTCTGCCCTTTTGATTTGTAGCTGATCTGTAACCACAGTGTCACCAGGGTCTCTCTAGGCACCTCTAAGGAACTGCGGTTTCTGTGTATTTGTCTGTTCCACTTTTTATCAGTGAAGTCATATAGCTTGTAACCACTGTCACTGGCATACTTCACGCAGTGTTTTTGAGGTTCATCCATGTTGTAGTGTGTATCAGGAGTTTATTCTTCTTGTTATTATTTATTTTTTTAAATTAAAGTTTTTTTCCTATTCTGCCATAGTCTTTTTGTTTTATAGTTGTCATTGATTAGGGTAATTAATGAAATACAATGTCTGATCAAACCTTGGAGCTCTGGTAGCTTAGTGGTAAGGACCCGTGCTGCCAACCCAAAGACATGTGGTTCGAATCCACCCGCTGCTCCACTGGAGAAAGATAAGCAGTCTTCTCCTGTGTGATTTGCTTCCTCTGAAAACTCGCTGGAGGGTCGGCTATGGGTTGATTCCGACTCAGTAGCTCATAACAACACACACTCAACCCCTTGTTGTATATTGCCTTTCCTTCTACCCAACTAACCTATTTATTAATTTTACACTTTTTTACTGTCTCCTTTCTCGTCGTGTTAGCCCTCCCTCCAAGACTGATTTCTATCTGTATGTAAACCTTTCCTTAGCTTTTCATAATGGTGGTCTTATACCATAATTGGCCTTTTGTGACCGGCTTAGGCACTAGCATAATTTATTCTAGATTCATCATGTTGCACACTATTTCACAAATTCTTGAACGCTCGCTTTTAGTGATATTTATTAATATGACTTTCTCCATAGTTTTCTTAGTCATTCCTCTGTTGATGGGCACTTGGGTTGTTTCCAACTCTTAGCTATCATAAATAATGCTGTAATAAACAGATGTAAGCATATTTGTTTGTGTCACATCTTTTAACTTTTTTTGGATATATAATCATGGGACTGCTGGATCGATTGGTGTTTCTGTTTTCAACTTTCTAAGGGAGTGCCAAACTGCTTTCTGTAGTGGTCACACCATTTCATGTTCCCATCCATTCTTCTTTTGTGGTTGAATAATACTCCCTTATATATGTGTGTGTTTATATATCTATACACACCCCCCCATGTAATTACTTGGCATGCGTCAGAGAGTTGGACAATGACTAGGGAGGATAAAAGGAGAATTAATACCTTCAAGCTGTGGTGCTGGAGAAGAGTGTTGAGGGTACCATGGACAACTAGGAGAACAAACATGTTCGTCCTAGAGAGGGTGAAACCAGGCTGCTCCTTGGAGGCAAGGATTCTGAAGCTTCGTCTGACATACTGTGGACATGTTGCCAGGTGGGACCAGTCTTTGGAGAGAGACATCATGCTTGGGAGAATGGAGGGACAGTGCAAGAGAGGAAGATGAGATAGATTGATTCAGTGACTGGGGTAATGAGGGTAGTTGTGTCAGAGACAATAAGATTGACACAGGATAGAGCAGGGTTTGGGGCTGTTGTACATAGGGTTGCAGGTGACTTGAGGGCACATAACAACAACGATCTGGTTTGGTTTTTTTCTGCCTCTTGATTATTGTGCAGCAGTGGTCACAGATGTACAGGTTATGTTTGCATTCTTCCTTTCAATTCTTCTGGTATTTACCTACGCCTGGAACTGCTGGGTCATATGGTATTTCTGTGTTTAACTTTTTGCGGAACTGCCCCACTGTTTTCCCCAGTGGCTGCACCGTAGCCGAGGTTCCAGTTCTCATTTCTCCATGTCTATACCAACATTTGACATTTTTTGTTTCCCTGATATTAGCTATCCTAGGGGCCGGGGAAGTGGTTCCCCTTTTTTAAGATAAGTTTTTAGGGGAAGTTCCACTTCCTGCTGTGACCTTGTGACACTCTCCCCATCACATGTACTCCTTGGATGGTCCCGGAAGAGGCCTCTAATATGAAGGTGCTCTCTGCTGAGCCCCAGGATAGGGAGGCTGGGTTGGGAGTTGCCCCATCTGTGGCAGCACTACACGGTCCATGCTGTGTCTCCTCTTTGCAGGTGAGTGTCAGAGTCACCAGGTGGCTGTGTTTGCACAGGGGAAGCTGAAGCCCTACACTCTACCCTTTGTTGCTGTGAGGCCGCCTTGTGAACTACAGACTCTACCTACGGTCAACAGACAGAATCCCATGCAGTCCTCTACCTGTCAGCTTTAGGGTTGGAAACAGGCTGGCAAGAGATCTGGCCTGCAACCAGTCACTGTTAGTAAAGTTTGAATGGAATAAAGCTTTCACCTGTTGACAGCTGCTTTCACTGTCATGGCAGTTGAATCAAGACTGGGCCCAGACATTCAGGGGTCCTTTTAGTCCAGCTCCTTGGAGTCCCCTTCAGGATTGGTGGAGGTTAAATCAAATCTGAGCTGGGGTCCCACCTTGGACTGGCCCTCAGGGCTGCCCAGAGTATCTGTGTCCCCTGCAGATTCCTGTCACTCCTGCCCTGAGTGAGCACTGTTTCCCCAGGGTCACTTTACTACAGGCACCTGTGGGAACCTTCTGGAATGGAAAATCGAGCCCAGATGTGCTAGAAAGCAGAAACCCTCCATGGAGCTGGTAGAGCAGGTGGCTCTGTGCTCTGGGCCCCATGTGATCTCAAGAATATGTTTGACCTCATCAGGTGTGTTGGACAGAGATGGGGCTGCTTACATCTCCTGTGTCCTCTGTAAAGTGTGCTGGCCTGGTTGAGGGACCACAGCGGGTGCTGATACATCCCTTGGCCAGAACCTCAAGAGAGCTATGTCTCAAGAGGCCTGTGGGTGTCTGAACAGGCCCCCACTTCCAAGCTGCGATCACTGTGTCTGCAGAGTTGGACTGCCATCTTATTGGTGATGTTCTCTCTTTCCATCATCAGTGTGATTACTGAGCGGGTGGGGATCAAGGTTAGGGACCCATCAAAGCACAAGAAGTCCAGGAACTCTACCAGTGAGTGCACACCTCCATCATCACTGTGCTGGAAGAGACATGACCTACATGGATGGCACTTTGGGGTTAGGCTGACCTTTGGGCACTCCACTCACTGGCTCAAGGCTGCACCCTGTGCAGTAACTGACACAAGAAGACTCTAAAGACGTGGGACATAGTTCAAGGGACAGAGAGACCAGTGGTGAACTGTGGGCTATGTTTTTGACAGGTTGCCTGTGGTGGACAGAGAGAACAAGGCCCAGTGGGCCTCCTGGTTAGGGTAAGGTCTTTGTAGCGTGAGCCCTGCTAAAGGAGCATCTCCTGCAAGTGTCCAGGGTGCTGAGGGCATGGGCAGGCCACCGTGCATAGACTGTGGCCTGCATTGACCAGAGGAAACAGCCCCTGTCCAGTGAGGACAAGACGCTGCTCTCCTGGAAAGTTTCTAAAACTGATGATGTTAGTAGCACCTCCTGTTGCAGTGGGACAAAATAGAAACCACCAAGAAGGCAGGAACCGTGTCACAGAGCGGTGATGATCTGAGCACATACTGGCCCAGGCCAGGCCAGGGTAGGAAGGGGCAGAGTGTCTGGAGATGGTTTCCTCCACATCAGCTACCGTTTGCGTATTTATTCAGCAAGTGACAGCCTCGTCTCAGGTTCTGGCCAAGCACTTGGCTGCTGAGCTTCTTGTGCACCTGGTGTTCTGGAATGCTCTGTGGAGATCTCCATCTGTGATGGGCATAGTCATGGTGCAGCCTCCCTGGTGGCTTCCTGACTATGGTGAGAAATGTAGGCGTTGGACCTTCCTTCTGCCTTGAGCAGACCTGCATTTTCAGGGTGCCTCTTTCCCTGGGACAGGTTTGGGCTGCCTGTGTGCTGCTGGGGACACAACCTGTGACTAACCAACTCCTGTGTATGTCTGGATCCTTGGTCTCTACTCTTAGGGGACCTGCGCCTGGGGTGTGGGAATCTCTGATACCTGGGGACCTCAGGTGTGACCTTGAGTTCCTTTTTATAAAGGGTGGTCTGGAGGCTCGAATGTTCGGGTATTCACAGCTGCTTGTCCACTTGGCAGGTGGGTAGAAGGAAGAAAGGCCTGGAGATTCACTTTAAAAACTAACCAGTGGGTGAGTTCTGGTGGCCTAGTTTCAAGAAGCTGCACTGCAATCCCAGAGGTGCGTGGTTTGAATCCACCAGATGCTCTGCTGGAGAAGGAGGGACAGTCTCCTCTTGTACCAGTCAGATCTGATCTGATGGTACACACACACAAAAATTAATAAATTTTTTTAAAAAACAAAAAAACTAACCAGTGAAAATCCTTTGGGTCAATAAGAAACTTTATCCACTGTTACTCGCTTTGGGCATGTTGTTGAACTCAATCATTGAAGAGGGAGCTCTGGTGGCCTAGTGGAGGAGCTGCCCTCCCATTGCAGAGGCTTGTGGTTTGAATCCACCAGCCGCTCCATCAGAGACAGATGGGCCATCAACTCCTGTATGCTATCATTGAAGGAGGACGTCCTGTTTGGTGTAGGGGTCCATGAAGGGCAAGGGTGACCCTTAAGTGAGATGGATTGGCCCAAGAGCCACAACATTGGGCTTGAACCTCCTGGCATTTGTAAGGATACAGGAGGGCTGGCAGTGTTCATCGTGTTCTGCCAACAACTACAACTAGAAACTAGATGCCAACTAATAACAACTACAGCCTGAGGCTATAAGATAAGACGAGGGTGTGTCCCCTGGGACTCCCTAGCAGCTGGGATGGCCCACCCTACCCCACAGGGGTTTGGGGCATACCTTGATGTCACAGAGCCCTTGGCTCTCCACTGGCCCAGGATCTGGTGAAATAGCTAAAGGATGCACCTTTGTGAGGACTCTGACCCTGTGCCCATGTCTGAGCTTAGAGTGGGCACTTTTGCTGCTTCTGGTCCCCAAGGGGGCTATCTTATATTTGTCTGACATGTATAAATGGGGTACCCAGGGAGGGGAGCAGTGTATCTCTGTCTTCACAGTGATCAGAAGTCCCACTTGTGGAATTTGATGGCATCAGTGGGATAAAACATGCATACATGCATGGAACGTGGTCCAACCCAGGGCATCCTTGGGAAATCCCACAACTCCTGAAGCTCACCTTTGGGAACCCTGTTCCTGACTCTGAAAGGGCTTTTTGTTTACTTTTGATCATTGTACGTGATTCCTGCTCATGACTATGTGACAGGAGGGTCATCCCCAACTCAGGCCACCTCTGTCTCCTGTCCATCCCTATGTGCCTTGCCGGCTGGCCTGTGGACAGTGATGTCTCTGCTCTGCTTATAGGATGGCGCTGTGCCGTGGCTCCTGGCCGACAAGCCGGGAAGCCCTGCACTGAGATCTGTGTGCTGATCCACAGCTAGTTAGTGTCCCTGCTCTGGAACAGCCCCAACCTGAGCATGTGAGGGCCTTGCTGGATGTGGGGGTGTAGTTGCTTCCCCTTTTGATAAGAGGGTGAACATGACACCTTCAGCTCTGCACGTGCTATCAGGAGAGAGCCACAGTCTGCAAGAAATGGAGAAAAGTGCGCCATGTCATTGCTGTCACTCAGCATGTGCGAGAAATCTGTGACCCAGGAGTCCAGAGCAAACGGAGCAGTGGCCGTGCCACCTCTCCTGCTCGCAGGGGCCCCGTGAGCTCTGTCTGTGCAGGCCCAGCTCAGTCTCGCCTCCCAGTGTCTGGTGAGGATTGGCCGCTCAACCCTCAGAACCACTCCTGGCCTTTCTCAGGCCTGACTGGAGTTGCCCCTCCTAGAAGCCTGTGCTCTGGAGAATGGGCATTTGCCCAGGATCTGAAAGAGGGAGAGATCCCACACAGGTGGAGAGCGCTCCCTGAGGGGGTGACACATGCATGGCGTGTGAGCAAGTGTGTGGGCATTGACGATCCTGCAGCTGCTGCATGTCACTGTGAACAGGCCCAGAACGCAGCCAGTGGTGGCTCCCTCACCCAGGACATGAGTCAGTCAGCACTGTGCAGTGGGCCTGCACACCTGCTGCAGTGACTCCTTCCCGTGACCCCTGTGCTTGGCAACCTGCATCCGAGAGGCCTCTCAGTTTTTACTCTTGGTTTGGCTCCTGGTGGGATTTCTTATCTGTGGTGCTGTGGGGAGTGACCAGTCCCAAATGCTGGCTGACCCTGTCCCCAGTCAATGAGAGGAAGAAGGAGTGGTGGGTGGACAGGACCTGCCTACCTAGAAATTCCCCCTTCACCTTCAAACGTGCTGGGTGTTTGGGGTGTTCTGACTATAATGCGCTGACAGGCAAAGCAGTTTCATTGTTTGGGCTGAGGTTAACTATTCAGGTACCAGGACTCTTTTGTTAGTCTTTTCTGTCCACAGCTGCAGTCTGGCTCCCACTGTGCTCTGTGCCAGGTGTCGCTGGAGCCTGCTCACTCAGGGTGCCACTCTCCACTAGGCTCTAGTGATGTCCAGGAACCTGGCTGGCAGGCACAGGAATACCTGGCATCCGGAGAGTGTAAAACCCCTGCTCTGCCGTGACAGGTCCCTCTATGCTATGTGACCTGATAAGGGGCTGAGACAGGCTGCAGCCCCACAGAGCTGGCTGTTGGCTCCACTCTGTAGGTCAGACAGGCCGGGCCCGGTTGTCTGGTGACTTTCTTGAACATGATCCACACCCCGAGCTGTGTGATGTTCCAGAGCATGGAAGCAATGTTTGCTGCTTTGGGGGGTTTTGGGGTTGTACCACTGTATATTAGAAAACCATCCTGTTTGGGAGCTGGGAGCCTCTGGACTTTGTGAAGCCCAGTGGACAGGCAGACCCGGAGTCCAGCCCCATGTTCTGTGTCAAGGAGCATCCGTGCATTGTGTCCAACCCTGTCCCCTGAGGAGGGCTCGTGTGCAAGCATTGGGTGTGTGGGCGTGTGGGCTTGGGGCCTATGTATTTGTGGACTTCTGTTTGTCGGGGTGCCAGCTCTACCAGCTGCCAGGGAACCATGTGCTAAGACTCTGGACCTCCAGACAGTTTCTTAGAAACAAAAGCAGTGGAGCCTGTCACTTCCAGGAAACTGTGGGCAGGATTTGTTGCCTATATAAGGGTCATGCTTCCAGACAGAACTGGAGCTTTGGAAAAACACGTCCACTGACATTGCATGGGCTTGCCAGTGACACCGTGGCTGTGGTCCTGTGAAGCATAAGGCGTCCTGACGTTATCCTTTGCACACCACTCCACCGCCACTGGGTGGCACCATGATCCCACAGCTCCTTGCCACCTCTCTTGCCTCGTGTGTGGCATCTCCAGCCCCAGAGCTTTTCTCTGTGTTTGCCACAACACCCACAGTTGAGATGTATGGACAGCAGGGAATGTAGCTCACATTCCCGCCAAACAGCTCCCCTACCCTGGGAGAGTGGGTAGCAGTGGTCTTCCTGGATAGGCCCCTGTGAAAATGAAAACTGATGTGCCTTGTAGGGACCTGTCTTCCCATAAGGGCAGTGGCATTTGTCCTGCATCTGAGGCTGTGTTTTCCCACTACTTTGAGCCTCAAGGCCTGGCACGTGGAGCCGTGCATAGTCTGTGTGGTCCCTGAGATAGCCTCAGAAGACCTCTGTTCTCACCCCCAACCTGTGCTGTGACCAGTCCCTCTGTGGCATCTGTCTCCCTCACAGACTGTGTACCCACCACAGGCCCCATCAGAGGCCCTAATTTACTTGATGCCTTTGAGTCTTCCCAGGACCCAGAAGGGTGTGGGCCTCCTGTTTCTGTCATGGGGGTGGGGGGACAAGGTCTGGGGTTCAGGGCAGACCTACACATCTGCCTGGTACCTGTGACTCCCATGAGGTTACATGGTATCCAGGGGTGCAGGTCCCTAAGTTGGCTCCAGTAATGGAGGTGACCTCTCCCAGCCGACATCAGGATGGACTGTTGTTCATAGAGAGCATGCTGGAAGCTCCTAAAGATGCTTCTTCCCCTCCTTTTGGCTAGAGGTACAGTTCTCTCTGGCTAGGTGGACACCCCCCGCCCCCCAGCCACACTCCCCCCCCCCCCAGAGTTCAGGCCAGATTGTCACTGCTCCACAAACACGTGCTTTTGAACTTCCCGCCTGTTCAGTGTCTCTATATAATGGTCCACAAGTGTCCTCAGAGGAGATGGCAGGCTGAGGGTCAGGTGTGTGGTGGGCTTGGGAGGGCAGGCTGATCCGGGCTGGCATTCCAGGCACGTGCAGGCCCGCAGTCCTGCCTCAGCTGCAGTCCTGGAACTTCTGTTTGGGGGAGGAGGGTGAGGAAGAATGACGATTCAGGAGAGTTCCATAAAATAGACTTACTAAAAAAAGAAGGCTTAGCTCTGTGACACAGAGCAAGCTCCATAGGAACAAATGGAGAAAATCCATGTCATCATAGTTAAGAATTTCTGCTCTTCAGAGGAGTGAGCGGAAAGACCGGCCACAGCCTGGGAGAGAGCCATGGCCTTTGAACAGCTCACTGGGTCATGTATAGAAAGAACATGGAACCAGCAGGTGCTCTGCTGCGGAAGAAGGGACAATCTCCTCCTGAATCAGTTAGATCCGATTTGACAGTACACACACACACAGTAATAAAAAGAAATTTTAAAAAACCCCAACATGGAAGATGCAACAGTGAGATGCCCAGCAGTTTCGCTTTTGCAAATGGCTATGACATTTGAACACACAGCCTTGCCAGAGGCACACAAAGACAATTTGCACTGAGAAGATGCTCTCACACTCAGTCTCAGGGACCATTGTGAGATGCCACCTCTCGCTGGTGTGGAGGTGGGTGGCCAGAGCCCTCATTCAACCTCATCGCAGTTGGATCTTTGATTCTGTAGTTTCTTCCCCACATGTTCTTGTTGGTTGCTCTTGAGTCGCCTCTGACTCAGCCCTTCAGTGCGACCTGGCCCTGTGCCTAATTATAATCTTACATCAAACACCTGAGTGTCCATGACCCCGCAGTCTACTCCCGAGTGTTAACCCAAATGGCATGGCAACACATGTCCATACGACAGCCTGGAAGTGTTTGTTTCCAGGAGCTCTGTTCACTGGTGCCCTAAGGGGGAAGCAGTCCATCTTTCTCCCGTTGGCAAATGATGGATAGGAGGTCATGTTTTGCGAGCAGTTTGTAATGAACTGTGAATGGAAAAGTTGAAGATTTGAACTCACCCAATAGGCTCACAGGAGAAAGAGCTGGCAGTCTGCCTGCATAAAGATTATTGCCCAGAAATCTCCTGAGTGACAGTTCTGCTCTGTAACATGCAAGGTCGCCAGGAATCTGGATTGGTTCAGTGGCAGTAGGCTTGCTTTGGTTTTCTAGGGTGATGAACACTAAAGAGGAATGAGCGCTGGTCCTCTAACCAGCAACATGCAGGACCCTCAAGTATACGCAGAATGTGTGTTTGGCTGAATCCACATCTCAAAAATGGCTGGTCCTGGACCTTAGACCCCATGAGTGGGTAACCTGATGTGGATGGGATATAACGAAGGGTGTTGAGAAGGGGAGAGGGTCTTGGGCTCTCTGGATGGACTTGGTGTCATTACAGTGTTCTCACGGGAGGGAGGTCTCAGAGACCCAGAGGAAGATGGCCATGTAGTGACAGAGGCAGAGGTGTGACCAAAGCTCAGAACTGCCTGGAGCCACCAGAAGCTGAGAGAAATGAGGAACGGATCCTCCCTGGAGCCGTGGGGAAGTGTGGTCCAGCAGACCTCCTGAATTCAGACCGTGAGGGGCTACAGTCTACTGGCTAGAGGCACCCGGTGTATGGTGATTTTTCATAGCAGCTACAGGAAATGGATGTAACATAATTCTTCTGAAATGACTTCCTGGAAAAGACAAACCACAGGGACAGAACATAGTCCAGAGTGCTTGAGGAAGGAATGCTGATAGGTGGGTTCACACTGCTGAGGGTCTTTTGCTAGCCAACTGAACGGACGGGACTTGTGTGGGCACCCGGGCGGAAGTCTCAGCTGTTTTGTGTTTTTGTGACCCTTGGCTTGCATCACGGCATCATCCTTCAGCTCACAGTAGCCTCCTTACCTGTTCCTGACCAGAATTGGGGGACACGCTGCTATGACAGTGACCCAGTCGTGTTTTCTATGCCTACTGAAAGGACCCTATCCTCTTGTCCTTCACCTTGTCTCAGACAGGACCTGGTGTCCCTTCTTCTGGCATGGCCCAGACCTTTCTTTGAGTGTGTGCCACCCTCTTGGGTGGGACCTTGGGGGTCTGCACCTTTGTCCCAGGCAAAGTTTTCACATGTCGATCCTAGGTCTCCTCCTCCCTGCCGTTCGTGGATGGCTTGTCTGAACTCTTCACAGCCTCACGCCCTGTGGGAAGCATTCCAGGGAGTCCGGGGAGGGTTCCAGAAAGGCGTTTCTCAATTGCGTGGGCTTTACTGGAAAGGGTGGGAGACCTGCCAGGCAACTGGCGGCCAGGGCTTCCCAGTGGGGCCGGGACTTCTTCCCTCATGCCCACTTGGCCCCAGAGTGCTCCCAGCTGTCTGATGTTCTTCTAGGAACTGAGTTCTTGGGCTCTCCTGGGGGAATGTGAAAGTATGAAGGGGTGTAGGGATTTGGGTGCCCCGTGTGGCAGGAATTTAGTCTCACTGATGAGGTCCTTCCAGAACTCTGCTTCTCCCCAATACCACAGCTGCCCTATCCTGGCTTCTTGGCACCTAGAGGGTCAGGTGACATCTTTGTTACTAGAACCTGTGCTTACAGGGCCCCCTGGGGGGACTTCGTTGAACTTCAGTCCTGTCATTGCCCTTGGCCAAA
The DNA here is from genome assembly GCF_000299155.1 of Elephantulus edwardii. NCBI lineage: Eukaryota > Metazoa > Chordata > Mammalia > Macroscelidea > Macroscelididae > Elephantulus > Elephantulus edwardii. Next base: position 18,576,641 of record NW_006399795.1, read on the forward strand.
TATAGATGACACTCGGGGCTAGAGTGACATAGAGCTGGCTGTGCTGTGGTCTGGCTTTGTATAGGGGGGCTACCCATGTCACAGCCAAGCCCTCAAGGACAGCCTTGTCTTTTCATTTCTGTGCTGTGTGTCTGCGGTCCCCTCTCATTTACATTCTGCTGTTGCATTAAAAATAATGAGCAGTGTCACTTGCGGCAGCTCGTGTGCTTAAATGGGGCTGTGCAGATGTGAGCCCTGCGCAGGCCCCCGTACATGTCTGTGGGGGGAATGGCCCGATGTCTGCCCACAAGTGAGGCATAACACAGTATGGGCCGCCTGTATGCACAGGCTCTGACTTGACCACCAAGAGAAACAGAGTTCCAACACCTGTTACTTCTCAGACAGACCTCTGAAACGTGATGCTGAGGGCAGGAAAAAATCAAGTGCACATCTGTGTTGCCTGCCATCCTCCTGACGGTATCTGATGGCATCCATGACTGTGTTGCCCACAGTGTCAGAATCTCTGCCTCTGGCACCCACTCCTTGGCTGCAGCCCCAAGGGGCTGTTGGACCCCAGGGCAGCCTCCCTTCTGTATGCCCTGGAGAGATACGCCTCTCACCCTGACCCCATGGTCCCTGAGTCCACATTGACGCTCCTTTACTTTTTTTCTAGGACTCCATCTCACTGAGGCCATCGATCCGCTTCCAGGGAAACCAGGGGGTGAGTCCTCCATGATTGTACCTGGGCATGGTCACACTCTCTGTTCTGGGCACACGAGTGGGTTGTACAATGCCAGCACTGTCCCGGGGCCGGGGGTCAAGGAGAGTCTCAGCACTGCCCACTGCTCTGTGGGTGCCTGGGAACAAATGGGTGCACTTGGCACCACTAGGCCAGGCTGCAGGGTAGTCCTGCCAGGGAGAGGAGTGGGGCAGGGGTGGGCTTTCAGCTCCATATACATACAGAGTCACTCCCCTGCCTTTCGGGTCAGCAGTTCTGAGAGGGGGCCTGGGCCTGGTGGGGCAGTAAGGGCCACTCTTAGGGTCCCATGGGGGCTGTGGGCCCTTGAAGCCCTGTTTGACCTGTAGCTGCTGCTGGCCAGACCTAGGGCCACAGTGCTGGCTGGAGACTGATGTAAGCAGCCACCGGGAGGCTAGCGGGGAGGAGCCTGTGCTTGGTCATAGGTCCCACTGGGCTTGCAGAGGGTGAAGGCACAGCCCTGTCTGCCTGTGGTGACTGCAGATGCTCCTGGTACAGGACCGGGGCTCTTAGGAAGTCGGGACTGAACCTGACGCGATGCCAAACAAGCTCTACCCACATTCAGCTGTGGTAGGGATCAGGCTGCATGGCCCACGAGCAGAGCGCACCCCAGCAAATGGAGAGATCAGGGATGGACACAGTCAGTGAATGACAGGGAGGAGCCAGGATGACGGGTCTGAGCCGGTGAGGGTCAGACTGAGGCCGAGGTCAGAGCAGGCAGAGGTGCCAAGTCCTCCACAGTGTCTCCAGCCTTGGCAACAGTGATTCAGAGGGCATGTTGGGCTCACTTCTGCTGCCTCTTGGGTAACCTTAACCATAGACCCTCTGCTGGCTAGGTGCATTTCGAGCCCAGAGAAGTGCACATCCCCTTGTACCTGTGCTGTTTGGAGCAGAGACATTGGAGATGACCAGAAAGAGCCTCCAGGGCGGGGACTTGGAGCCTGGGGTGGAGAAGGAGGGCAGCCAAGTTTTAGGCCTAGGAATGCTGACCCGGTCCACGTTTGGGTACTGAAGGAGGAGGAGCAGGAGGAGGACAGAGTTTCGCTTTTGGAGATGACATTTACGAATATCCTAACGGTGTTCCTTAGGAAGGGTATGTTTAAATTTTCTGGAAGATTATTGGGAAATAGAAATAAACAAACTACGTGAAAATCACCCTGTCACAAGTGAATAGGTGCCTCCTGTGATGTTTTCAGCTGGACCCATGACCCCTGCTCCCCCTACACTTTCATCCCGTCTCATTCACTCCCCCACCTGTGTCATGAGCCCCCAAGGAGGGTGGTCGGACTGCTTGAAGCTAGTTTTAAAGGAGCTTGAAAGCCCTGACTGGAGTTGGATGCTGGTGACTGGTGGGCCAGGGCTCCATTGTGACATCATGGACTCCCAGGTCACACTTGCTAGGCCAGGTATCCAGAACCAGCCAGATGTACATCCACAATGAGTGTACTTACTGCTGTTGTGACTCTTAACCTCATCCCCCATAACCTAGGGGAGACCAGCAACTGATACTCAGAGGGCTGTCACACACAGACTGATGAAAGTGCTCACAGGATAATAAAAAGGTCACAGTGACACCTCACCCCTACTCTTTTCTGCCACCCACACCCCCCAGGTACCACAGTCCTTGGACTGATGGAAGGGTGAAGGTGCCACAGGTGAACTGGACCTTAAGTGCAGGGATGAAGCGAGAGGGTCAAGGAGTGCAGAAAGCCACTAGTTCACTTCGGCCCCTGTGGGATCTCTGGGCCTCGTGCTCCCTGCATGGTCATTCCATGTAGGAGTCAGGTGGAACCCTGAGGCAGCTGCAGGTGTAGACACGGACTCTCCTGCAACAGTTAGAGACCTGAACTCTTAACATTTGGGTGATTCATGTCCACTTTCTGATTGCTGAAACAAAATCACACCTATAGGGCTCCCTGCGACAGGGCTGCCAGTGTGCCTGCCAAGAGGGAGCTCGGAGTGGAGTCTGAAGATTGTATGAGAGAGAGAAGGGCGCAGGGGAGTGGCGGGAGAGAGAGAGTGAGTGAGTGTGTGTGTGTGTGTGTGTGTGTGTGTGTGTGTGTGTGTGTGTTTAGATTAGACTGACCTGTGTGTGTGTGTGTGTTTAGATGAGACTGACCTGACCATGACAGGGACCCTTTTCATGGGGCAGACTGTGGGCTTGGTCCCATCGTGGAAAGACTGGCTTAACTTACATGGTCAATGCTGTGGTTTGTGGAGGGCAGCCTGGCTCCAGTGTGTGTGACCCCATTGGTCTGCCCTGCTGGGACAAGGTCAGGCTCCAAATCCAGCCAGGATCCTGGTGTCAAGGGTCACTCAGTGACAGGAGGTGTGTTCTGAAGGGAGATAGCCTCGTGCTTCCTGTGAAGGAAGGGCAGTTCATAACAAACCTCAGGTGACAGCTCCCTCTGCCACCCCTACCTGCAGCACATCTGCGTCCCTCAGCCCGACTGCCCGTCTGAGGCCCGAACCTTCTCCTTTTACCTCTCCAACATTGGCCGCGACAGCCCGCAGGGCAGCTTCGACTGTGTGCAGCAATACCAGTCCAGGTGAGACTGCCCGCTGTGCCCTGCCGTGCCCCATCCCACCTTGAGGGCAGCAGTACCGGACCGTGCACTAGCTTGCCTCACTCCGCCCTGACCCTACCTCTCCAGGGTGGACCCTCCGTAGGCCTTATCAGAGCTGGTGGAGGGGGCAGCACAGAGCCCTGACCCAGACCCCCAGGTTCCCTGCTTCCTAGGGGAGACTATGCCCTGCTGGGCCAATCCCTCTGCATCCCTGACCTTCCCTCCCTGTCCTCTGCTGTGTCCTGCAGCCACGGGAATGTCCACCTAGACTGCCTGGGCAGCATCCAGGACAAGATTACAGTGTGTGCCACCGATGACTCCTACCAGAAGGCACGGCAAAGCCTGGCACAGGCCGAGGAGGAGACTCGGAGCCGCAGTGCCATCGTCATCAAGCCTGGGGGCCGATACCTGGGTGAGGAGAGCAGGCAGGGCGGGGCCAGATCTCCGAGGAGGAGTGGAATGCCTAGAGTGTCGCCCTGCACGACATTCAGGTGCCCCTGGACCCTGGGATACTGGTCCCAAGATCTCTGCTAGTGGCTGCACAGGAGCCCCTCCTCCCATGCCTTGGGCGCCTGTACATTCAGGGAACAGTGCTGGATGGACAGCGGTGGGGAGCTGGTCTTGGGCTTTTCACTCAGCCCTCCCTGATGACCCCCATTCTTCCTGGGGGTGGGTGGGCTGGGCGGGGTGTCAGTCCCCTGCCCCTTGGAGAGGCTTTGGGACTCCATTATTTGGAAATAATTTCCATGAAGCTAAGAAATACAGCGTCCAGGTGTGGCACAGTGTGTATATGTGTGTGTGGGGGGGTATGGAGGTGTGAGGAGCCATCTCTCACCACCAGGTGGACCTGAGTGGGGAGCTGGCTGGGCTTTGGCAAAGAGGAAGGGCCTCTGAGGGGTGTAGGATGCTGTTCCGGAAGGACTGGGGTGGTGAGAGAGATCTCGGGGGTTTCCTGAGCAGACTGTTAACTCTCGTTATATCCATGTTGGAGCCACATGCTCCAGGTTCCCACGTCTGCAGACATCTGTACTGGGCTGCTGGGGAAGGCAGGCTGTACCCCAGGATCCTGAGAGCAACTCTGAGCCCCCTTGATGTTCTGTGACACTGAAAAGGGTGGGTGGGGTGGGGCAGTACCCTTGCTTTGGAGCCTGTTTTTCTTTTTTTTTAAGCTTTTTTTTTTTATAATTTTAATCAGCATTTACAGAGATTTTGGATTTCCATTCTTTCATTGCTGTGGAGCCTGTTTTTCTTGTAGGTCAAAGACACCTTTTTTTCTTTTTTAAAGGTCATATAAAGTCCAGAAATTTGTCATCTGCTTATGGATTCAGAGAGTAGAAAGGCACCAAGGCAAAGACCCCTTCCCCCATCACCCCTTAGAGCTGGGTGTTTGAGGGCTGGGACTTAGACCACCATGGCAGAGCCATTTGGGCCCCTAAGCCTGTCAAGTCACACATACATCATACATGTCTTGTGTCACTTACATGACTTCACTTCAGGCACTTTTATGGCAGCTACTACTTGCTGAGTGTGCACTTTCCGTCAGAAGACAGCACCCTCACCCCAGGCTTCCCACTCAGTGCTCCCGCTGCCAGGCCCTGGGCCCGGATGATGCCTGCCTCCTGCCCCTGACCTAACGCTGACTCTCATTTCAGGCAAAAAGGTTCATTTCCGGAAGCCTGCCCCAGGGGCCACAGATGCTGTGCCCTCCCGGAAGCGGGCCACCCCCATCAATCCAGCCAGCGCCCTCAAAAAGAGCAATGCTGGGAGCGCTGGCGGAGGGGTGTCCCAGCGGCCCTTCCGTGACCGGGTGCTGCACCTCCTGGCACTCAGGCCCTACAGGAAGGCCGAGCTGCTGCTGCGGCTGCAGAGGGATGGCCTGGCGCAGCCGGACAAGGACTCCCTGGATGGCCTCCTCCAGCAGGTGTGGGGGACATGGGACAGACACTCACTGGGTGGCCCTCTCAAGCCTGTGCATGAAGGCTCACGGGACAGGATAAAGGGCTATTGAGGAAGACTGCGGGTAGCGTGTGGGGTCCTTCCTGGGGCCTGTCTGCTGGGATGCGGTGCCTGCATCACAGCCACCACTGCATTGGCCGGCCACCTAGCAGGAGCTTGGCAGTGCTTGACAGGGTGCGTGCTAAACCTCCAAGCCAGACTCTGATGTGGATGCAGGAGTTGGGGGATGTGCCACGTCTTAACACCCTCAGGTTTCCATTTGGGACAGATTCAGTGATCTCTGTAGTACAGGCAAATATTCAGACACAGTGCTGCCCAGGACCTGACCTCCCAGAGTCTGGGTGCACGGTGATGCTTCCTGTAGCAGAAAGCCCACACTGGCACACAGGCACAGCCTGTTACACGGACACCACTGTGCGAATGAACTTATACGCCAGTATGTCAGCAAGATGACACACTGTTACACGAATGCTGTTACAAAGGCGCTGTTAGGACGTGGTATGGGATACCCCTTAGGTACTGGCCCAGGCTGAGGACACCCACCTCTGTTGGGGCTTCGGGCATTGAAAACAGCGGCCTTGCAGCTGTGGCTGAGCCTCCTCTACCTGTGTGTGGTGTTTGGGCTGAGCCCAGTGTCCTCCAGGTGGAGAACAAGGGGCAGGGCCCCAGTATCTGACCCAGAGCGGCTATTTCTCCTGGAGGTGAGGGTGGGTGATAAGATACTCATGTGGCTCCATGACACATGGTGCTCTCAGAGGCCATGCAGAGCATCTTGAAAGTGGCAGGCCCATCGAGACATCATGGCTGTGTCCTGTGGGGGCCGTGCTGGTCCATCCTAGGAGCTCCAGGGACCACTGTGAGGCAGAGGGGGGACTGGTACCCAGAGATGCCGAAGGGCTCGCACTGATGTTCCAGCACAAACAGGCCACCTGCGCTCTCCAGCTGTGCTCTTCCCCTTTGTTCCTGAAGAGGAGAGGCGCCTGTGCACCCATGTGTATGTCCCTAGCAGCCGTGTGCGGTAGAGACCAGCCCTCTGACTTACTGGAGCTGGCTTCGTAATGTCCTGGACACCGGGCATTGGTGATAGCTGAATGGGCACAGCTTTCTGGGAGGTAGCAGCACCTGCTCACGCTGCTAGGCTCCCTGCCTGTCCCCTCTGTTCCTGCTGGCCCTGGTGGGGTGACAGGACTCCATCATGCAGGGCAGAGCGGGTAGCCTGCCCAGGTTTCTGGCCCTGTATAGACCAGGCTCCTCTTCCAGAGCGTCCGGCTGAGCATGAAACGCACACAGGCCAGGAGGCGTGCTTGCCTGAGCGTGCTGAGTGTGCGGCTCTGCCGGGAGCGCTGGCAGAGCACACCACGGTTGCCGGCTGTTACGTCTTGGCCCCCTGTGCTTCCCTCGGGCACCGTCCTGCTGCACAGCACCTCCCCAGTACAGGGATGCTGGGACCGCAGTGCACCCCCAGGAGGAGGGCAGCAAGCATGCGGTGGGTCGTGCTTGGCCTTTGAAGACATTCCTGGGGGAAGCAGCTGGTTGGGGGTGCTGTCCTCAGAATGGAATGATTGTGGAAAATGCTGCTGCAAGGTGCACAGTGGGCACCTGGGGCCTCGTGGCCACCCCGTGGACTCCTGGCTCACTGCAGCCTTTCAGTGCAGGCAGTCACATCCTCTACACTGGCCATGGCGCCTGCTTACTGCCCTGCTCTAGGTGAGCATGGACCCGGTTGGGGTGACAGTGTGACTATGGGTTCAGACCGGCCTCCAACGTGCCCATTGCTAGTTCTGCCTCAGGACCAGAATGGGAGGAAGAGCAGATGAGATGACAGTTTCACATGGAGATGGTGATCCCTCCTGGCCACTGGCCTGGGCTCCTGACAACCAGTGTGTAAGACCTGAGGATAGGGCTGACACATGCGAGGGGACCAGCCTCAAGGCAGGGTGCAACCTCTCCTCTTCCGTTTCGGCCTCCACCTCCTCTCGCCCCGTCCCTGGTTGAAAGTGGCATCCTGGCCTGTTATAGGTAGCCAACACGAACACCAAGGATGGCACGTGCACACTCAAGGACGCCATGTACAAGGACGTGCAGCGGGACTGGCCCGGCTACTCGGAGGGTGACCGGCAACTGCTCCAGCGCATGCTCGTCAGGTACTGACCCTGACCACCCTGGCCCCAGGACCTCCTTACCACTAACCCCAAGAGTTCTCCCTTATTCTGAGGGTACCCCAGAGATGACCCTTGGGGCACTAGGGAGGCTCTCCCATGGTGTCTGAGTGGCCTCCCAAGGCCCCTCCTGATCCAGGCTTGGATCTGTTGTCAAGTGTGAGCATGGGCTGGGGAGGCAGCAGCGGCTAAGGCAGCGTCCACAGGTCTCTTGGGCCTCCCTTCACTGTCACCCCCCTTCAACCCTCCTCTCTGAACCTGTACCTGAGACTCGGGCCCTTTCTGGTGCTCCTGCCTGCGTGCTCCAGGGATACGTGGAGGTGAGGGAGAACAGCACTCCAAGGCAGCACTGCGCCACGCTAACTGACCATGTACCTGGTGCTCTGGGACGTGAAGTGGGGCGTCCATGGCTCTTCGGAGAAGTTGGAAGGGGGCCCAAGCAATTAGCATCTTTCTTTTGAGCCAGCCTGGGTTGGAGGAGCCACTAGGAGAAGCAGACGTACTCATTAGGCCTTAAGTGATTTCTCAGTGTTGGGAGCTGTGTTAGGGTTTCTCAGATTCAACTACTGAATCGGCACTTGCATCCTGAGCACAGTCCAGTGCGGGTCCCAGGGAAGGTTGAGGGGAGAGCGGACCCCAGAGGAGAGCTCAGAGGTACAAGGTCTTCATAGCTGCATGATTGATTATGTGCAGAATTAAAGACAGGACCCTGACTTGCCCTCTGTCTTGGGGAGACATGGCTCTTCAGCATCCCTCTGAGGGTGGAAGCCCCTCCTGCTGTTGTGTGCACGGCAGTGGTGGGGTTCTCATCTCACAAAGGGATATTGCTTTTCGTTTGCTTTCTTCTCGTTCCAGTTTTATTTTGTTGTTGAGAATTACTGCACTACAGACCAATTCAGTGACATTGTTCACCTCATTTTAAGGACATTGTGAAAAACAGTAAACTTTATTGACGTAATTCACAAACCACACAGTTCACTCATCTGAAGTGGTATTGAGTTCATTCACAGTGTTGTCCAGCTGCCACCTCTGTTTAGTTCCAGAGCGTTCTCATCGCCCCAAAAGGAGATCCCTTACCAGCAGTCACTCTATTTCTTCTCTCCAGCCCCTGGGAATTCCTAATCTGCTTTGTGTCTCTAGGGGTTTGTCCTGGTTTTTCATAGAAGTGGTTTAGATGCTGCATGGCTTTGTTTCTGGCTTTTCTCACTCAGCTTGATCTTTTCAAGGTTCACACATGAGAGTTGAATACTGTTCCGTGGAGTGGATGGGCACGTCGTGTCCATTGGAGACTTGGACACGGATTGTTGCCCTCTTTTGAAGTCTGTGAATTTGCTGCAGTGAATGCTCATGGACATCTTTGTGGACTTACATTTTCATTCCTCTTGGGGCTCTGCCTAGGTTACGTGATAACTTTGTGTGTAATAGTTTGAGGAATTGCCAGGCTACTTTTCACAGAGGCTGCACCGTGGTTCCTTCCCACCAGCCGTGGGCACCAGGGTTTCACTTTCTCCACGTCCTCGTCACCACCTGTGATTGTTTTCCTGGCTGTGGTCCACCCCTTGGAGGTCAGCTATTAGCTCACTGTGGTTTTATTTGCATTTCCTAGATGATTCATGCAGCACTAATGAGCCCATTATTAAATGTGCTCGGCTCAGCCTCTAACCAAAAAGTTAGATGTTTGAATCCACCTGAGTGCTTGGAAAAAAGGCCCAATCATCTAATTTTGGGAAATCCGCCGTTGAAAAGTCTGTGGAGCAGTTACACTGACCCAGGTCGAGTCCCCATGAGTCAAGTTGACTGACAACTGCTTTTATTTTTTTGTTGTGAAAATATATAAAACCCATTTTTACCTTAGTTTCTAGGCATAATGATCAGTGACACTGCTTCTGTTCCATTCACTTCATCTCCCTGGGCCGCCACCTTCTTTTTGATATTTTAAACTAACTGTTGACCCTTTAGTTCTATAGTTCTTTTAAGTAGCACAATAGTAAGTAAAGATTGTCGTGGTTAAGTACTGTGCTACTTCAAATGAAAATCATTAATAGATTAATAGTAATCTTTACTGTTTGGGATAAGGTAACTTCAGAGAATAGCTTTATTTCAGGGTTTGAAGAGTAACTCAAAGCCATGCATGGTTTCGGGGACTCTTCCAGACTCAGCAGGTGAGTCTGGATTCATTGAAAACATCAAGTTCTAGTCCACATTTCTGCCGTTTTTTAATAAGAACGTCTGTGTTGTGTTTCTAGTCAGAATATTCAGTGGTGGTAGCGGGAGACCACAATCTAGTAGTCATCCAGTTTTTGGTTTTAATGATTGAGGAGAATCTTGCTGTGTGCTTGATGGATATTTGCACATCATCTTTGGAGAAAGGTTTTTCCCAGTCTTTTGCCTTTTGCTCACACTAAGGGTGGTGCTTTTGTTTGCTTAGCCAAGTTCTCTCTCCCCTTGAAGGATGCCGTTCTGCTTGCATGCTGTCTTTTCTTCCAGGTCTCTGTCCTTGGTGACAGAGGCTGCCCCAGGATTTCCCTGGTGCTTCCCCTTTAGAGGACTCTGCTAAGCCCCAGCTCCTGTGTGTCCTCCCCCAGGTGTGGTCCTCAACCTTATTACCTGTCTTCTGTGACAGATACGACTCTGCCCTTCTCTTCGGGTGGCATTACTGCCCTTGAGGTTCTAGGCTAACCGGCTGTCTCCAGTGCAGACTGCAGGACGAACTGTGCCTTGCAGCAGTGTTCTGGCAGTTGTCCAACCAGCATTAGTGTCAGGACAGAAGAAATTTCTGGGAGTTAGGGTCAGTGTCTGAGGACCTGCCCAGCGAGGCCAACTCCAGGGTAATGTCACTCTGGGCCTTACCATCTGTGCTGTGCAGTTTGCTGTGGGGAGAGGTGGGCTCAGGGGATGGTCCCCTGCACCTGCTACCCCCAAACCATTTCTTCTTCCCCAGGAAGCTGTGCCAACCACAGGGCACCAGTACCTTTCCCGGGGATCCTGCCGCCAGCCCTCCAGGGGAGCATGGGAATGCCACCTCATTGCCACAGGTAGAACTGAACTGAAGAGGAACTCATGACTGTTCCTTGAAGGGTCTCACATGGGAGCCAGTGGGCCTGGAGCAGGTGGGGGACAGGAGAGGGGGCCTCTGAGCCCCCACATTGCCTCTAGCTTCTGACTTTTGCTATCTTGGCCTCCTCTTACAAGCCCAATGTGTTTTCACTGACGAACTTTCCAGCACTTGAGAGCCACCTGCTAGAATAGCAGGGCACTCTGGTGGCCTTGTGGGTAAGGAGTTGGCTGCAAACCGAAAGGCAAGTGGTTCAAGTCTAGAAACTTCTACAGGGGAGAAAGATGTGTACTCTTCTCCAGTGGGATTGATTTATAGCCCCGAAAACCGCTGGAGAGTCAGCTGTGAGTTGGTTCTGGCTTGCCAACAGTAAGTTATTGGCAGAGTAGCATGGCAGGACACAGGAAGGGTGTCAACAGGTGCTCAGTGCCTTCTCAGCCGCTGTCACAGGTTCCTCATGGTAGACCTGTGTCTAGGCCCAGGCCAGGGACACTGGTCACTAATTCTATTAAAGCCCTTGATGACCTCGAGCTTGTCCTGGTATTGATCTAGTAGTCTGAGTAGTGAACGTGGAGGTCCAGAAGGTTCTAAGTAGCATGTGTCCCTCAGCTCCTTGACCCTGTGAGGTCAGCTGTCCACCTTCTGCAGGAAAGATGCTGAGCACAGCAGCAAAGTACACAGCAGGCCCCCAGGGGGCGCAGCTCTCCCTGAAGCCCGTTACCGCTCTCTTCTGGCTGCAGGCGTCTATTGGGCCGGTGTTTGGGCGCCACCGTGTGGCTGTAGTGAGCCCTGCAGCATGCACTGGCTTTCCCAGGGTCTGGGAACTGGAACAAGGCTTGTTCCCACCCCACACACTGCTGAGACCCAGGTTGCCCCATGACACCCTCACCCCCTTCCTCCACAGAAGCGGCCACAGCTCCCTGATTTCATCGACCCCCTCTCAAACAAGAAGCCCCGGATCTCACACTTTGCCCAACGCAGTCAGCCTACCGTCAATGGGAAATTGAGCACCCCTCATGACCGCCACACCCCGCTTCTCCCACTGCCCGAGCCCCCACGGCCCCACGATCCACTGGCCGATGTCAGTAACGACTTAGGCCATAGTGGCCGAGATCCAGAACCCCCTGAGACAAGTGGCCCAGGTCCCACCGAGCGCCTACACCCACCCTCATCCCCGGACTGCACCCGGCCCAGCAGGCCCCACAGCAAAGCCAAGAAGAAGTCCAAGAAGCATCGGGATAAGGAGCGGGGCCCCCAGGACCAGCAGCAGGGTTCACAGCCTGATGGGGAACCTGCAGAGAGCTCAGGAAGCACCCTCGGAGCCTCACCGGAAGCCCCAGGTAGAAATGGGGGTGATATGGGAGTTTCAGGCCGGCCCACCACGCTCCACCCCATGTCTGTATCCAGCTCTCCCTTAAGCCCCAGCCACATGCAGGGCCCGAATGCTTCCTGCTGGAGGTTTGGGGTGCCTAGAACAGGGCGTGTGGGCGAATGACACAAACTAGAGGAGGAGACTTAAGGCCCTACCGTGCTACATGTGGCTGAGGCCTTGAGGAGGCCAGTGGGACTGGGAGGGGGTGGTGGCCACAGGGAGCAGAGCGGAGGGAAGAGCCCAGCCTGGCTATGGGTCCCTTGGCCTGCTGGGTGGTGACAGCTCATGGTCACCTGTACATGCTAGGCATGCCAGGCAGGGGCCCGAGGAGGAGTCAGGAAATGGCAGGGCTGCAGGGAGGGTGGGGATCAAGGGTCCATAGGGATAGTGGGCTGGGGGAGAACATGCACATATGTTCCTGATGTCCTAGAGACCCCTGGCCTTGGAGATAAGAGGTAGTGGAGAACAGACTGCTGGGGCGTGGTGGCTTCAGATGAGCCATGGGTCAGACCACTCAGGCAGGGCTGGGGACCAGCATCACTCTAGAGCCTATGCCTCAGTTTCCTCATTTGCTGAACGTACCTAGAGACCACAAAGGGTTAAAAAAGTGACATGTGATGTAACCTCCTCTTGGCCTGAGCTCTGCTCAAGTGTCAGGTGACCATAGCAGCATTGGGCTTGCTAGGAACCCGAGAGGGAGTGGTGCTGTTGTTGGAGCCACTCTTCCTGGGCTGTGTGGGTCCTGTCAGAGGCCAGATGCCCCTGCACTGGTGTGGTGCAGGCCATCTGCTCTCCGCCCACTCCCCTCCCAGCATGCTCAGTAGTGCAGCGAGGCCCACCTTCCCACTTGGCCCCACTGCCTGTCCCTTGTGGCTTTGCAGCTGCACCCGTGCCTCAGGCTGTGGTCTGCTTTCCCTTCCTCCTCCTCTTCGTGGGGCTTCTCCTGAAACTAGCTTTTCACTGTGGGATCCTCAGCCCATGAGGCCTCATGACAGCACATCTTTTCCTCACAGGGTTGAACGGTACTTGTCACAGTACCAGTGTCCCCACCTCAACCTCGGACACACCTGACTACTTTCTGTGAGTATGATGAGGCTGTCCCTTTTCACATCTGCTGCCAGGGTGCTTTGGTGGACAGGCTGGCCTGTGAGTGAGTGCCAGAGACACACTGACAACAGAATGTGTTCATGCTGGCTCCTGACCAGGCCCCTGCACCTCCCAGAGAATCACCCTCCAACATACACTGGAGGTGAGATCCAGACCCCTGGACTGAGCTCTCACTCTCTTCCCCCAGGAAGTACGCAGCCATCTCCTCCTCAGAGCAGCGGCAGAGCTACAAGAATGACTTCAATGCTGAGTACAGCGAGTACCGAGACCTGCACGCCCGCATCGAACGAATCACCCGGCGCTTCACGCAGCTTGACGCCCAGCTCCGGCAGCTCTCCCAGGGCTCTGCGGAATACGAGGTCAGGCACCTCCCCAATGCTGCTGTCCCCCCTCACTGCCCATAGCCTCCTGCCCTGGCCTCTTCCCCAACCACAGCCTGCTGTGGGAGCTCCTGGCCCGCCACACTCTGCTGGGCACATAGGGAGGGTCTGTCAGGCAGGTGACTCATTCTCTCTCTCCTCCCTCCAGACCACACGTGGACAAATTTTGCAGGAGTATCGAAAAATCAAAAAGGTATGCCTGCTGAGGGAAAGAACTGAGTTCTGGGTTTCCCCTCTTGTGCCCTGATGGTCCTTATTGCATCTAGATCATGTCCACATGGCAAAGGGTTTTTCGCTGAGGGCCTGTCCTGTCCCTTGGCCTACTCTATACCTTCAGACCTGGTGGGGTTACCTAGGGTCAAGGCCCAGCTCCCTCCTCTGAGATGCTTCTGTCACCCCATCATCAGACGGTGTTGGCTCTGGTCTCTGAGATCACAAACCCTCTACTCCTGTCTCCTGCAGACCAACACCAACTATAGCCAAGAGAAGCAGCGGTGTGAGTACCTCCACAGCAAGCTGGCCCACATCAAGCGGCTCATCGCTGAGTATGACCAGCGGCAGTTGCCCGCCTGGCACTAGCCCAAGGTGCTGGGCGGCGGGTGCCGTCCAGGGACCAGTGGCCTCATTACCAGCCTCATGCACCCACCTCCCCACTGTACGGACCCTGTGGACAGTGGGACCTGGGGGACAAAAAGTGGGGAAGAGGATTTATTTAAATAATAAATACAAGGACACATGCATTTCTGAAGCCACGATGGGACACTGGGGTCCTGAAGAAATGGGCCCCTCCATGCTGCCTGTGGCCGGAGATGAGCTGTGTACCTTTTCTAGTTTTATATGGACAGCCACTTTTAGCTACTGCGAGGAGACTCATCTATTTTTATACGAAAAGCCCTTTTTCTACACCTGTGCCTCCCACCGCCACGGCCCGGGGCCTGGGGTCCCTTCTGCAGTGTTACCACCTCCCCGACAAGTGCTGCTCTGAGGGCTCCGAGTAGGTGTTGGGGTGCACGTTTCTGAGGAGCTTGGCCCAGGGCCACCGTACACAAGGACACCCCACCAGACCCACTGCGAGATCATCTCTGGCCAGCAGAGACTGCCTCACCCCACCTGCGCAGCGTCTTTGGGGGTGGGCGGGGCAGCTATTTCAGGAGGCCCAGCTGACACGGAGCAGCTGCAGGGCTTAGGGCCGGTGGGGCCCAGTTGGCCCTGGAGGTGCCACGCCAGTGTCCCCAAGCTGGCCTATTCCGGGTGCCCAGCTGCCGGCAAGAGGACGGTGCAGAGTGCCGCACCAGGTGGCTGTGTTGACTTCTCCATGCTTCCCCCCCCCCTTTTTTTGCTGCTGCTGCTGCTTCTGTTTGTCCTCTAGGGGCTGAAACCCTCCGAGGGGCCCCGGGGGGTCCGCACTCAGGGAGGGGCTGGGAGCGCGGCTTCGCGGGCCCCACAATTGCTGCTTTGTTGCTGTGCCTAGTGCCCCTAACCCCGCGGGGGCCGTGCGATGGCGTTCCATGGGGACCCCGCTGAGCCACGCGGTGGGGTCTGGTCCTGTCCTGTGTGGGCCGTCCTCGCCACTGCCGGGGGCGGGGCCTGCCGGGGCGGGGCTAGGGCGCTGGAATGTGGCCACGCTGGTGGCGAGGGAGGCGCCGGCGGGGTGTTCCCGCCCCTCCAAAGCCCCTTCCTGCGGGATCCCTGGCCCCTGCGGAAATGCAGACCCCCGTGTGCTTTCTCTTTGGAGAGATGGCTGGGCGATTGGAGAGTTTTGCTGCCCCTTGGGCGCTCCTGGGAACCAGCTCCTAGAAATCTCAGTTGAATTTACCTTTTGTTGGTTTTTTGGTTTGTTGTTTTTTTCCCCTCCTTTCAAGGAATGATGAAGCTCAGAGAAGTTTTGTGCTTCAGGGGTTGGCGGACAACAGTCCTGGCCGATTAAATAGGGTCTAACTTATTGATACTGTTCTCTCCCCCACTTCCTACTGCGGAGAAAAGCCACTTTGAGCCATGGAGTTGGTGTTTACAAGAACTTTTCACTTTTGCCAAAATGTTACCATTGAGAGGCACCCGTGTCTTCAGTTTTCCTAATATTTTCTTAAAAGAGCTAGTGTCCTTTTTGTACACTAAACAGGTGAATGCTGAATTTTTCAACCTACAATAAATTTCACTGAACTAAACTGTGGCCTGGGCCTCCAGCCTGTGTGGTGTCTGGGCAGTTGGGGCAGGTTTCGGTGACACTTGGAAGGCAGTGGTGGCAGTGGGCCACACGAATGGTGGCTTGGAGTCCGTCCTTGTGGCAAAAAGGAGCCATAGAGAATAGGACTGGGGCACAGTCGTTCTCTGATAAAAGTGGCCTGGCTGCTGACATTATTCTTTCCTACCTTTTGGGGTGGGGGTGGCCCCATACCTCTGATGAGGGCCCTGAGGCCCAGAGAGCCTCCCAAGCCCAGGCATTATTGAGCGTCAAAGAAGGGTGTGTGCCCCCACTTCCCATTCCAGGTGAGGTGCCCCAGGGGAGTTTGAAGACATGAAGGCCAGCCCTGCCTGCTCAGGATCATGGGGATATTGGAGTTGACTTTATGAAGGAAAAACACGAATCAGCTAGGATAAAGGCCCCAGCACTTTTCAGTCACGTGGCTCTGGGAATCAGTGGGCAGCCTGCTTACCATGGCCTTGGCTCCAGTTCTGAGGCTGCCTGGAGTCAGAGGCGCGGGGGTTGCAGCCAGAGGCTGTGGGGCAGCGTGTACAAATCCTGCTGATAACGTCTTTGTCCTCAGGCCCCATGTCTCATCCTAGACCTCGTTGCCCCTGCCCTCCCACCACCTCCCCCAGGCTCCCATTGCCCTTCTCAGCAGTCAGTGCTAACTCCCCACCACCACCACCACCACCACCACACACACACTGCAGCCACATATGTCCTCCAACTCTCTGGGCCTCAAGGGGCTTTCTGGGCCCAGCTCTACCCCTTGCTGTACAACATTGTGCTATTATTCTGCCTGGCTTTGGGGCACAGCAGGGACTGGACAGCCCCACCTGCCCTCAATGGTACTGAAATGAGCCTGATGACCCCATATGCCATGAGAACAAAGAAGGGCCTAGCTGTGTACTATCCACCAAGCCTGCTTTCCTAGAGAGGCCCTGACCTTTCCAGAGGCAAGTCTCCTGGACTCCAGGTCTGTGTCCGACCTTGTGGGTCACCTTACAGTGTCAAGTGACTGGAAGGAACAGACATAATCTTGTGATGCTATCCCTCACCCAAAGTTTTAAGACTCTTACAAGGGAGCAGCCTGGCTAGTCCCATCTCTTATGGAAGAGTCCTCTGGACTGGATCCTGGGCCTGTATCTTTTTTTGTACGTGCTCCTTTGACATCACATGTGGCCTCAAGTTCTCCTTCCTGTCCCACGTCCTAAGGCCCGTACAGTTCTACTTAGATTGTGTGTAAACTCCTCTTCGTACTTCAAAACGCTTTTGAGTACCCCCTCCGAGAGGAAGGGAAGCCTTCCCAGCCCTCCCCAGGTGCTCTGACCCTACCTCTGGTCCCTGTCTTTGGATTGGAGTGACTGAATCTCCTTCTGGCCTTTCCTACTCCCAGAAGGGACTCTTTTTAGGGTCTAGGCCTGGACTCAGGGCCTTGGAACCCTCTTCCCCCAAGGCCAAACCTCAACCACACTCGTTTCCTGCAAACATTCCCAACTATCCACCTTTTGGGTCAGCTCCAGTCGTGGAAACTTTCCGGCCTCCTCCGGCCGCTTGTTTTGGAAAGTTCCTGGGGGAGCCGCCTGCCCCAAGGCTTCCCGCTGGGTTCCCACGCTCCCTTATCGCCTGCCCGGCATGAGGGGGGCGCAGCTGGGCTGGCCTTGCTCCTCCCTACCGCCTGCTGGCCTCTGCTGCCCGCCTGTCCCTTAACCCCCATCTTAGTCCACCTTCTGCCAGTCTTGCTGCAAGTGGGGAAATAGAGGCCACATAAGCATCACCACACTACCATCTAAACCTTGTCAAGGCAGATGACTTAACAGTCCTGCAAACCCTGAGGTTGACAATGCTGAATTTTTATCTGATCCCTGAGAAACTTCCCACCCTTTGTGTCCTGGAAACGGGCTTACTGCAGAGAACCAGATGCCTCACGTGACTGAGATAAGCCTCGCAGATGCCCCCTTGTTTACCCAAGATCAGGCCAGACCCAGGCCCTACAAATCCCCTTTCTTGACCTCAGCAGTAACCAAAGGGCTGGTTCTTCCCCCGCCTCCCCCCTCCCAATCTGGCAGACACATCTCCTAATTCTCCTTCTCCAACCCCTAAACTTTATTCTTTAAGACTATCTATCCCTCCTTCAGGCGAACCCCTGTCAGGATGGCCGACCTCAGCAAAGAGCTGTCTGTCTGAATCAAGGTGATCAGGCCACCATCTCTGCCCAACGACCTCCCTCCTCAGGCCTTCCCTCTGGAGCCTGCATTGGAAAACCTTCCACATCTCCATTCTCCAGTCCCTTTTAGGTGTCAAGAGAAAACGGCCTCCCTGAGCCTCGAATTTTCCCGCAGATACTGGGCCTTTGCGCTCTCCAGGATGGACTCCCCTCACCCCTGCTAGAGTGATCGTCTTGTTCCCTTTGTCCCCTTTCAGGCCCATCCAAATATTTTCTTTTGGCGAAGCCATGGGAAGCCTTGAGGAAGGCAAGGGGGAGAGCGTGCGGTGGGCTCTGCGGCGTGTGAGTAAGAGGGATGAGGCAGCCGGGGCCTGGAAAGAGCTGACACGGGATCCCAGTTACGGTTTGTCCCTCTGCTCTTTCATCCCGCTTGCTGCCTCAGTTTCCCTCTTCAGATCCAGGACCTGGAGCTCCCACTCTTCACCACAGGCCCGATTTCCGGGTCTGGCTACACCCCCTCCCCAGTGCGTTTTCTTGGTTCTCTCTGCGAGTAGCGCACGCGCCTCGAACCCCCGGCGACAGCGACGCCCCCTCCTCCGGGGGCGGGGCGGGGCGGGGGCGGGGGCGGGGCCGCGGTGCTTTTCCCCCCCGGAGCCTGCGCGCCTCGCATCCGCGCTCTGCCCGCTGCCCGCGCTGCTAGGAGCCGGTGAGTACACCCCGCGGATCTCGCCGTCCCTCCTGCCCGGGGACCGAGGCCGCTCGCCCGCGTCCTCGGCTGACTTCCCGCCTCTCCCCCAGCCTGCCGCGATGGAGTTTGTGGTTGAGAGCCCGGACGTGGTCTACAGCCCAGAGGCCATCGAGGCTCAGTATGAGTACCGGACGACGCGCATCAGTCGCGAGGGTGGTGTCCTTAAGGTGGGTGGCCTGGGGGGCCGCCCAACGGTCCGGCAGCTAGGCACGGGGGGCAGGGCCGGACGAAAGCGCCCCAAACTCACGGTGCTTTCCCCCTAGGTACACCCCACATCCACGCACTTCATCTTCCGGACCGCCCGGCAGGTGCCCCGCCTGGGGGTCATGCTCGTCGGCTGGGGCGGCAACAACGGCTCCACGCTGACCGCCGCCGTGCTGGCCAACCGGCTGCACCTCTCCTGGCCCACGCGCACCGGCCGCAAGGTGGGGGGCCCTGCAAGGAGGGGATTCCACAAAGGGAGAGGTCTCCGTGGGGAAAGGGACTCCTTTGTGGAAGGGAGCTGATTCCACAGGAGTTACTTCTCAGGGAAAGGGTGATCATCCCACTGAGTTTAGGAGTTTCTGCAGGGTGAAGACGTATCCACAGGGGGAAAGGAGTTTTATAGGGGATAAGAGGGGGTTTGGAGGTGTCTCCGCAAAGCAGGAGTGGATTCCAGGGAAGGAGAGCCGGAGCTCCATGGGGGTCCGTCCGGGGACGCGGCCTTCGCGGGGGGAGCAGATTCCACCGAGGGGGAGGGGGCGTCTCCGCAGGGGAAGGGGCCTCCGCGAGGGGAGTGGTCTATGAGAGGCGGGTCTCCGCGGGGCGGGGCCTCCACTCAGCCGTCGGCGCCGGCTCGGGGGCGGGGCTATCGCCCACTCAGTCCCGCCCCACGCCCACCGCCCTCCCTGCCTGCTGTCCGCAGGAAGCCAACTACTACGGCTCGCTGACCCAGGTGGGCACTGTGAGCCTGGGCCTGGACGCCGAGGGCCAGGAGGTGCACGTGCCCTTCCGCGCGCTGTTACCCATGGTGTCTCCCGACGATCTGGTGTTTGACGGTGCGTGGGGCGGGGGGCCGGGGGCAGGGCAGCGCGGCTGGCCTGGTCCCAAAGGACCAAGCTAGTGGAGACGAGCTTGAGGATCATCCTCAGGCTGGGACATCTCGTCGCTGAACCTGGCCCAGGCGATGCGGCGCGCGCAAGTGCTGGACTGGGGGTTGCAGGAGCAGCTGTGGCCGCACATGGAGGCGCTGCGCCCGCGCCCCTCTGTCTACATCCCGGAGTTCATCGCAGCCAACCAAGGCACGCGTGCGGACAATCTTATCCCGGGCACGCGTGCACAGCAGGTGCTGCCCCCTCTCTGTTCGGCCTTTGTCCTTTGTCTTCCGCCCTCCCCTTTTTACTCTTCCTGGTTTTTTGCGCGCCCTACCTTCATCATCACCTTTTATTCCCTATCGTCACCTAATCCTTTATGCCCCCCACTCTGCATGTATGTATCGGGAGACCAAAGGGGTGGGTGCCTCTCCTCCCACCTTCCCCCCACCTTCCCCTCAGCTGGAGCAGATCCGCAAGGACATCCGAGACTTCCGGTCCAACAAGGAGTTGGACAAGGTCATTGTGCTGTGGACGGCGAACACTGAGCGTTTCTGCGATGTGGTCCCCGGCCGAAATGATACAGCTGAGAACTTACTTCGAACCATTGAGGTCGCCAGTCGCCTGCTGGGGCAGGGAGGAGCGGGACTGGAGCCTGCAGCTCCCCCTGCTGACCACCACTGTGCCCACCTCCACAGGTGGGTGAGGAGGTGTCCCCGTCCACGCTCTTCGCTGTGGCTAGCATCTTGGAGGGCTGTGCCTTCCTCAATGGGTCCCCACAGAACACATTGGTGCCGGGGGCTCTGGAGCTCGCGGCGCAGCACCGTGTCTTTGTGGGTGGGGATGACTTCAAGACTGGCCAGACAAAGGTGAAGTCGGTGCTTGTGGACTTCCTGATCGGCTCCGGCCTCAAGGTTTGAGGGGCAGCAGTGGGGACGAGGCTAAGAGGGGAGGGGGAAGGCTGGTACCCAGTGCTGATGGGGCCCAGAGAACACCATGGGGTGCTTTGCCAACTGCAGACCATGTCCATTGTGAGCTACAACCACTTGGGCAACAACGATGGGCAGAACCTGTCGGCACCATCCCAGTTCCGCTCCAAGGAGGTCTCCAAGAGCAACGTGGTGGACGACATGGTGCTCAGCAATCCAGTGCTCTACGCACCTGGCGAGGAGCCTGATCACTGTGTGCGTGGGGACTTGGGGACTGGGAAGCAGGGGTTTTGCTGGCTTGCAGAGAGCCCCTTAGAGAGACTTCCTGTGCCCCCCAGGTGGTGATCAAGTATGTGCCGTACGTGGGTGACAGCAAGCGCGCGCTGGATGAGTACACATCGGAGCTGATGTTAGGTGGCACCAACACACTGGTGTTGCACAACACTTGCGAGGTGCTGGAGTGGGGCCCAGTGGGAGGGGAGGGGCTCCTTCCTGTGTCCCCGCCCACTCACTGGCCCATCCCCTAGGATTCCCTTCTGGCCGCGCCCATCATGCTGGACCTGGTGCTGCTGACTGAACTGTGCCAGCGCGTGAGCTTCAGCACTGACGCAGACCCCGAGCCGCAGGGCTTCCACTCGGTCCTGGCATTGCTCGCTTTCCTCTTCAAGGCTCCGCTCGTGCCCCCGGGTAGCCCTGTAGTCAATGCGCTCTTCCGCCAGCGCAGTTGCATCGAGAACATCCTCAGGTGTGTGCACGCGCTGTGTCCTCTTTCCTCCATCCACACAGGGCTGGAGGCTGAGGACACCACTAGTCCAAGTTCAGGCCCTACTGAAACCCCCCTCCTGTCCCCAGGGCGTGTCTGGGGCTGCCGCCTCAGACCCACATGCTGCTGGAGCACAAAATGGAGCGCCCGGACTCCGTGCTCAAGCGCACAGGACCTGGGGCTTGCCCTGGGCTGCGCAAGAAAGGACCGGCACCAGCTGCCTCCAACGGCTGCACTGGTGATGCCAATGGCCATCAGCAGGCTGAGGCCCCTCAGATGACCACCACCTGAGACTCCAGTCTACTGACGTCTCTCCATTCCTGTTCCTGCTGCCGCAGGACCCCATTCTGCCAAGCCCCACCTTAGACAATAAAGCTGCCCCACTGTTAGAACCAAGTCTCCCTACAGGTCTTTGGTGTCCGCATCCTCAACCTCTTGCTATTCCTGTCTTGGGCCTTATCCTTAGAAGTTTTCCATGTTCCAAAACCCAGCTATGGCCCTATTTCCTGGAAGCTCCCAGTACCCACAGCGCCTCTCCTGCCCCTAGTCCTCCAGATGGGGAAAGGGGTGTTGTGCACATATCAGTGAAAAAACAGGCGACCCGGCTACCAAAACACAAAACCAAGTTCCATTTATTGATTCCCCACCCTGCGCCCTGCCATCCGGGGGAAGGCTGGGCTCCAAGAAGCCCCCACTGCACAAAATACAAACGGCGGCAGAAGGGCAGTACAGGAGAGCTTGTCTCTGAGGTCCTTGAGGATTATTTTAGAAAATTAGAAGTCCTTTGTGTGGGCTGTAGAGCCTATCAGGCCTCTGCCTGGGGACCAGGCTCCAGAGCTGTGACCTCTGCACCAGACCCTGGCTTGAGGGTCAGGCTGGGCAGAGGCCAGGGCCCCCATCACACGCTCATAGCCATCCCGGGTGAATACTGCGGAGAGAGGGGGCCCGCGCGGGCAGGCTCAGCTCTGGCCTCAGCTGGGACCCGCCCCCCTCCCGGGACAATGGGGCGGACGGGGGGAAGGGAGGGGGAAGAGGCAGAGATGCAGGGGAGGCCACCCTGGGGTCCCGGGATGGGAAGATGGGCTGGGCGGGAAGGGGTGGGGGAGATTAGGGGTGCCGCGGCCGCCCCCCCACCTGGCCCGCCGCGGTCACGGTCTTGCTCTGGCCCCCCGGCCGCCCCGCCGGGGTCTGCCAGCCAGGCCCCTCCGGCCCGACGCCGCCGCGGGGGGGGAGTCGACGCAGTCGCTTACGCTTTCGCTCGGGAACGGGTGCAGGAAGGTCCCGGCGGCCGCCATCTCGCCGTCGTCCCGCGGGGTGCCCGGGGCGTTACTCAGGCCGGCCACGGCGCCGGGGGAGCTCTGGGGGCGGCTGCGGTCAGCCGGCACCACGCCCCCGGCCCCGCCCTGTGACGCCCCCGCACGGCTCCGCCCTCGGAGGCCGGCCCCCTCGGCGATGCCCTGCCCACACCAGGCTTCTCCCCAGTCCCCCTTTTGCACGCACGCCTGGCCCATCACAAGGGGTGCAGCCTCACCTTCGGCAACCCGTCCATCTCGCCCGAGCCTGTAGAAGGACGGAAAGATGGACATAGCTCAGATGTCCGTCCGCAAGCCGAGCCTCCGGATCCTTCCCCAAGCTCCGCCCCCAGCTGTCGGGCCCAGGAGCGGACGCAAGGAGACTGGGGTGGGTCACGTGGGCAGGGGCGCAGGGACAGGGGGCTAGGCCTAAGAGCCTGGGAGGGGATCCGACCCAGGCAGGGGACACAGCTTGGCAGGGTGCGTGTGTCACTGTGCACAGCCCTCTGCCACAGTCCCACGTGGGCCCCAGAGCAAGCGCCTAGGAACTGGGGCAGATGGTCAGGGGACGCGAGCCATGATGGGGTCCCGCATCGCCCGCTCACCCAGGGATCCGTTCACGTGGTGCGGCTCCATCGCGCTCATGGCGGCCATAGGACCCTCGGGGCCAGGGCCAAGCGGGAACTATGGGCAAGGGGGCAGGGTGGGGGTCAGGCAGCGCCCAAGAGTGCAGACCCCAACTCTTGTAGCCCGCTCAAGCCCCTCCACTCACATTAGCCCTGCCGGTGCCTGGCCCCATGGGGTTCATGATGGTATACATGTTCTCGCTGGAGTTGGAGTCTGGAGAAGAGGTGGGCACAGTGAGGAGATGCAGGCCCAAGGGTCGCCCCTCCAGCCCTGTCCTCCCCTCGCCCAGCCCTACCTCCAGGGCTGGCCATGATGGGTGTTCCAGGGGGCCCACCTCCTCCAGGCGGTCCCTGCACATAAGACAGATGGGGAGGTAAGTAAGGCACCCCCTTCTGCCCCATCACCCCATCAAGGGTTGCTCCACTCACCGTGTAGCTGCCAGGGGAGGAGGAAGAATAGGGGATCTGTGAGAGAGAGCAGCTGTGAGCTGTGAACACTGACAGTTAGGGGGCACCCAGATGCCCACCCACCAAGTCTTGGACTCACCGAGTTGCCACTGGGGCTGGTCCATGGTCCCCGAACTCCTGGGCCCCTAGAAGAAATGGTGGGTACACTCTGGGGCCAGGCGGGGGTGCACAGCACTCCCCTCTCACCATTCACAGCCATGGGTGCTGACTACAGCTCTGGGCCTCAGTTTCCCTACCCGACACACAGACAAAGCCATCTCCAGGCCTCAGGCCCACCCCAGCACAACTGTCATGAATCTGGGCAGTGGCTCACGTGAACACACATGCTCCTGGGGCCTTACATGTTCAGGGTGGGCAGTCCTGGGCCAGCAAGGGGGTTGGGCAGGGGCCGAATGCTGCCTCCGTAGCTCTGTCAAGGTGAAGGGGCCATAAGTAGGGGGATGGCAGGTGGGAGGTGGCCCCTCGGTAAGTCCTCCACCTTGGACAGCCTTACCTGGGGACCAACACCAGCCATGCCCCTGGGAGGTGTTACTCGTTGCATTGAGCCTCCAATGCCTGGATGCCCTGGGGTGGGGTCAGAGAGAAAGGGGTTCAGACTGGGACCACTGTCTCTGTACTGGGAAGTGTGTCAGGAGCTGAGGTTCTGATTGGTGGGGTTGAGCACAGCACCTGTTATGTACCTACTCACCTTGTGCACGTGGGGAGGGGTCCATGGTACCAGGGAGGAGGGGCTGGGAGCCAGGGAGCCCAACTGGAGGCTGTGAAGGGGTGGGACAGTGATGAGTCTGGGGTGTTCCTGCCCATCCAGCCGTGGGCTCCCACCCCCCATCCCTCTCTCACCTGACTTGGCATCCGCAGGGTGGGCCGGGGGCCCCCTGGGAACCGCGGTGACATGAAGGGCTGGAAGAGGTGATTGGGGGGTCAACACCTACCCCCAAACTTCCCCGAAGCTACCCTGTTCATCCTTGCAGGGTTCCCCAGGCCTGGCAGCCCCTCTACAACCCGTGGGACACTTGACGTAAGAGGCAGAGTGGGCAAGGGAGGCTGTGTGTGTGACAGGGGCTACACGCTCTTACCTGGCCATGAGGCCCCATCATAGGGATGTTGGGGTTGTGGGGGGGCGGCTGGGAGCTGGGGGGGCCCTAGGATGACAGAACCAGGAGGGCAGGGGGAACATGATCACTCCAGAGTCCTACTATGCCCTGCAGCCATGCCAGAACAGCCAAGGAAAGACCACTGTGGAAGTGGGGCGGGTGGGCAGGGCAGGTGGGCAGCCCTGCACCTTGCTCCCTTAGAGGAGGGTCCCCAAGTGGAGGAGGCTCTGCAGCCCCAGGGCTCCAGTAACCCCTCTCGCCATGACCCCAAGTACATTTTGGTTATACTTTAGCCTGAGAACTCTCTGTACTTGACTTCCTCCTGCAGTGGTCCACTAGGGATCAGGGGCCTTGGGGCCCCAACTTTTCAGACATACCTGGAAGAAGCCAGGTGCCATGGCATCACTGGGGGCCAGGCTCCCCATCACAGGACTGGGGGCTGCTGCAGTGCTCTGCAGAGTAAGGGAGACAGTGAAGGGCAAATGAGGCTTGGTTCCCAGCATGCCCTTTCTTCTCTCAGGGCAGGGACCAGGTGGCTCTGCTGATGTGCCACATTCAGGGCCTCCTGTCCTGACACACGCATGGGCGAGTTCGTGGGGGCAGCAGGCCTTACAGGAAGAAGCCCTGTTTAGCAACAATGGACTGGACTCATGACATGGGGTTGCCAAAGTCCCATAGGGAGACCAGAGGTCTGGGGCTGAACCTCAAAATTCTCAAGCTTGAGGAGCCTGTGGGTCTAGAGTGGTCCCCACCAGACACTAGGCGGGGAGGGCCTCTGGGCAGAAGGCTAGGTCAGAGCTGCCTAAAGACCCTGGTCTAGTAAACAAGCATTTATTCTTTACATTGAAGCATCTGTACCCTTTGTGGGCTCACAGTGGCCCCGTGCTGCAGGGTAGACTGTCCTCCACTGGGTTCTCAGTGGTTGGCTTGCTGGAAGCAGATAGCCCAATTTTCTTCCAAGGTTCCTCTGAGTTGATGTGACCCTCAAATCTTTTGGTTTAAGAGCTGACTGCTTCATTTTTTGCACCACTCAGGGACTCTTCACCCTCTTAACTATGCAGGTTGGCCTCTTCCTAGCTGGCATGACAGCCTGATGAGTGGGGTCCTCAAACCCAACCCTGTTGCCACTGAGTAAATTCTGACTCCCAGAGACCCTTCAGGACACAGCAGAACTACCCAGCGGGTATCTAAGGCTGTCCTCTGTAGGGACGTAGACCACCACAGCACGTAGGCACAAGTGGTGCCTTGAAGCACAGCTCGCTCTATGCACCCGAACACTGGACTACTGCGCCACTGGGGCTCCTTAGCGCTACCCCAGCTAAAACCATCCAACAGAAACACAAGTCAGTAGCAACTCAGCAACTTTTGGTTGGTTCGTTGGGTCAGACCTCCAATCCGGAGGTATCTTAGGTTAGGAGAGTGGTAGACACTGAGTCTGGGGGGCATATTCCCAAGGGTCTCTGAGCCCTCTGTTGTGAGGGAAGCCGAATATCAAATTTACTAATAGTAGACCAAATACTATATCAGGAAATGAGGGATGCTTAATACAAGCTGAAGGTCACCTTGTGGCACTAAGGTGTTCCCTAAGAGTCAACATTGTTCTTAGTTTGTGTCAACTGAATCCCTCCAACCTGAGATTAGCATAAAGAGGAACTTGGCCTTATCTGTAAACGACTTCACCATTATCCTTTGTTTTTGTTTTGTACTTCCTTATGATTTTACTTTATTTACCTTCCTTATGATTCTAAAGAAATACTCAGAGAAGCATGGCTTGGGGCCTTCAGTCATGGGAACTGTTGGCCCCCTGTTTTTCACACTCTCTGTTCTATATCATTCTTGGTAGTCTGTCTCATTATTAATAATTATAAAATTATTTCATTCTTTGGGACCCTCGGTCTGCAACACTGTTGTCTTCCACCAGGCTGAGGATCTGTTCTGTCACCACTGTCGCACCCGTGCCCAACAGTACAGAAGCCCTGGATCCACATACAGAGTGAGTGTGTGAGAGTGTGTGTATGAACAGTGCTCTGATCAGAACAGAACCTCTGCTGTACAGTGTCCCTGAAAACATCCTCTCTCCCCCTCCTCAATTGTAGCCCAGTTCCCTCTGACCCTTGCCCAAAGCTACCTAGTAAGCGCTCTACCTTGGAGCACTAAACTGGGGGTAGGACAGGGGGCAGCCCCCACAGGTCCACATGATCCTACGGTCCAGCAAAAATCCTGTGAAAAGCATCCCTATGGGAGTGGAGCATGGCTGAACATGCCCCCCAGGTCCCCTGAATGCCCCCCAACACCGTGGCCTGACTAGAGATGCCCACCTCAAAGGCTGGAGCACCTCAGAGCCCCAAGTCAGCTCCCACGAGGTACCCCATGAGCTAGTGGGGTGAGAAATCCCCCTTCAAGTTCAAGTGGGCTCAAGGGCATTTCCTGGGCCAACAAAGAGTTGTTCAGGAGAGTGTAAGTTGTGTAGGCCCCCAGTCCCCAAGGCACCCCAACTTTAGGCCCTGTGGATTCATTCTGGCCTATCCTGCTCCCACTCCTTCTGCACCACCAAGTGGTACAGGCCAGACCCCCCACGTTAATAATCCTCAGAGGCGCCCCGGCCCAGGGCTCCCGTTGCCATGACGACGGGCTGGGCGTGCTAGCATTTCCTGGAGACGCCAAGGTCAGGCCAGAGTCTGCGAGCGCAGGAGACGGGAAGCCGGACCTGCAGGGGCCCCTCCCAGGCAGCAAAGCCAGGCAGGATGAGCTCCCAGCTTCCGCCTGTGCGTGGGGACCCTGTATCCTTGTCCACCCCCCTTCTCTCAGATGCCCCTGCACTGCTGTGGCAATCTGCACACACCCGGGTGAAGCACCTTGTTCCAAAGTCTGGCAGAAAGGGGGTGTGCAGGGCCAGGAGACCCCTAAGAGAGGCATAGAGGGGGCTGGGGCTCAACCAAGGCCCATACAGAAGTACCCACTGACCAAAGAATTCCAGACACCCTCCACTCAGGGCCGAGGGGAAGCAGTGCACCCAATGGGGAAGAACAGTAGGAAGGCCCCAGCACACTGAGGAGGGGGCATCTGCAGGAACACAGGTCCCCTAACCTTTGCGATTTCACCAGCCTGTGTGGGGTGGCCCTCAAAAATCCACGCCCCTGGGGAATCCTTAGGGGAACAGCATTGCAGACTTAGCTAGGGATGCAAAGGCGCCAGCAAGGGGTGACCACAGTGAGGAGGCCAAGGGGCTGCCATCTGCTCCTGCCCCCACCAGCCTCCTCTCCAGGAGGGTCTTTTACAGCCCCGACCCCCTCAGCCCTGTGGGAAATTGAAGACAGAGAAGTCTCGTGGACGAGTATGACCGCAGGTGTCCCCAGTGTTCTTGGAGGTCCCTGTCTTCAGGCTGGCATTCAGCCCAGTCAGCTACCCAGCCGCCCGAGGAACTCAGAAGGGAGGACAGCAGGGGTAGGCGGGAAGGAGAGGACACACGGAGCCACCCACTGGGAGTGACCAGGGCCCCGGGCCACACCCCCTGTGTCCGCCCACCAGGCTCTGTCCCTCTACACTCACGTAGTCCTGGAAAGCCTTGGCCTCGCTGGAGTGTTCGCAGGCCTCTCTGCGGTCGGGGGCGGCGCAGTACAGGTCCCAGAACACACTGTGGGCAGGATGGGCGGTGGTCCCTCCGGGCCGGCTCCGGCGTTCCCCCCCCCCCCGCCCTCGCGCCTCCCCACCCCTGCACGCACCACCACCAGGAATGCAGGAACCCAGGGGGCTCCCCCAGCGTGATGTTCTTCTCCCATCGGATCTGCCAGGAGAGAGAAGGCAGGCAGGTGAAGGGAGCTTTCTGTGTCCCCACCTGTGGGCCCCCCAGGGAGCAGGAATCTGGGCAGAGAGGGAGGGGCCACCTTTGTTATACTCAATTCCGGGGTTCTGGGGCAACCCCATCCCACCAGTCAGAGCTAACAGCAAAGGGGCCAGCTGGGATGGGCGCCCCTACCTCTGACAGAAAGGTCTGGGCCGACTTCTGGGCTCCTACGTGCAGCAAATACTCATAGACGTACAAAGCCAGCCTGGGGTGGAGGGGAAACTGGGGATCAGACTCAACAGGGTCCCCACTCCCAGCCCCTCACTGTGCCTACCTTCAAGCCTTTTATTGCCATGTCCCATCATCTGGTCTGGGACGCCAATACTCCCTTCACAGGAGAGGGCAGCCGACCACCACCAGCCTGCAGGCTTCCCCCCACTGCAGCCCTCTAAGAAACCTCCACCTCAACCTTCGCTTGAAGACAGAATTCTGTTCAGTTCAACAGCTTCTCAGGGTCAAGGTCATGGCCCTATTCAGGGTACAAGAGACCCACAAGCCACTTCTCAAGAGAGCTCCCCAAGACATGCCTCCTTGGCTGCTACCCACTCCAAACCAACTCCACCTGAGGGACTGGATGGCACCAGCACCAGAACAACCCTCCCTAGTCCGCTGTCCATCCTCAGCCTCCACCTCCAAGTCCCTCCCGCTGCCTAACCAGGCCCCACAGCTGTGGCCTCGGACTCAGCCCTGTAACCCAAGGCTGGGCCTCCCCAGGGTTGGCCTGAGATTGGGTGCTGAAGGCAGCAGGCAGCATGGGGCCCTTGGGGCCTCTTCTCACTCAGGGCTGCCTCCCTCACCTCGCCCCAGGCCGCCCTCCCAAACCCTCCCAGCTGGCAGGGCCCCATCTGAAAATAACCTTCTCCTGACTCAGTCCTGCTCTCCCGGCCCCTCCCAGCCAGACTCCTTCATTAGTGCCTCCCTTCCCAGCACCCTCTTAGTTCTCAGTCCCCCAGAGCTCCAAGTCACCTTAAGGCAGCTCTTCCTGCCCGCCTGCCCCCCCCCCAACATTGATCTCTGCCTTTCAACCTCTCCCACCCCTCTATTAGTTCATCCATCTGGCCACTCATCCTTTCTGGAACACTGGCTGAGCACCTCCTTAGGCAGTGGTGGGATCCTGGTCTCCTGCCCTCCAGGAAGTCATGCTCTTATGAGGAGGGGGAGGAACAGAAATGGTGGAGCCTGGATGGGGGTTACAGTGAAGGGGGAGTCCTGGTGGGATGGAGCAGCGCTGCTAAGCCAAAGGTTGGGGGCCTCCGGTGATCTGAATCCACCAGTGACTCCGAGGGAGGATGGGAAGTCTCCTCCTGATGCAGTTTATGGCCTCTAACCTATGGCGGCGCAACCAGCTGGGCCGCAGTGAATTACCCAGTGAAGAGAACTATGGCGGGTGGGTCAGTGATGGGGGCGTGGTCTAGGTCAGGGCAGCACGGCTAGTGGGGCAGGATGGGGATGGACAGGACAACTTCCCAGGCTGAGAATAACTGGTGACCAGTGTCAGCCTCTGCAGGTTTGAGGGGGACGGGATCAGGGAGTCCAGGGCTACAGAGCCCTCAAGAGCACCTTCCAGCTCAGGAATCCTCAGATTCCAGGCCCCCTTCCTCCCTCGGCCTCTGGCGAGGATGTCTTCATTCCCAGAGACGCCAGCTTTGGGGTATGCTGAGGGGCAGGCCATCCTGGCGAACCTAATGCTTTAGGGATCGGAGTGGGCGGCACAAAAGGCCACGGGTGAGACAGCCAGAGACACAATTAAGAGGTCCAGGATGGAAGGGCGGGGGATGAGGGGACAAGAGAAGGGGTGGTGCCTTCTCCACATGCCCCCTGCTCCACTGTTCAAGAGCACCCCTCATGAGGCTTCGAACAAACCCCAGACCTCATTTCCCTAGGCTCCCCTCCTGGTCCCTGGCTGCCACCACGTCTCTCAGTCCTTAGCTCCCAGTGGTGGCCTCCCCTCCCATCCTGATAATACCTGGAGCAGCCACCATGCGTGGAGTCTTCTGTCTTATGACACCCACCCACCTCCCCACATCTGATGGGTCAAAGATGCCGCCTGCTTGGCCTGAGGGGGATGCTTAGTCGAGGTGTGGACATGTATCTGCTCCAGGACCTTTACACCTGCTGTCCACCCGTGGGGGGCCTTCAATGTTCCCAAGCAGCGACCTCCTTGCCCCTTCCGCCCTGTACCTGCCACAGCCTGCACTGCCTGCCTGTCGCCCTCTCCCCCTGGGCCATGAGGTTGAGGGCACTGTCTTGTTCTCCCTCCCCTCAAAGCTGGGGTATCTTGAACACCATCTTCACAGAGACTGTGTCAATGAAATATTTTATTCCGAGGATGACAGCTCAGAAAAGTTCTTGGTTTTTTTGCAGATCTGCCCTTGCACACTAGTACTTTTATTTCTGTACCAGGAGCTACAACTCAAGAACTACAGGGGGGTGGGCTCTGGTGGTCTAGTGGCAAGAAGATACACTGCAATCCCAAAGGTGAGCGGTGTGAATCCACCAGATGCTCTGCTGGAGAAGGAGGGACAATCTCCTCCTGTACCAGTCAGATCCGATTTGACTGTACACACACAAAAAAATAATTTTTTTAAAAAAAAAAGAACTGCAGGTGGCTTGCTTTTAGAAGACTGCATTAGAGGATACAGAATTTGGGGACCTCTACGGCTGTCCCTTCAGTGAGAGCTTCCTCTTAGGGGATGCCAGGTTAATGGGCGAAGGTCACTGCTCCAACTCTCCAGCTCAGCATCAAGACAAGTGGATCCCCATCCCACATGGGCCCCTCCTATCATGTGGTCTTTACCCTAAAACCCTGCACCAGCAGCATGTATGACCTGGAGGACACGGGGTATCTGTACCAAGAGTTCTGTAAGGAGCAGTAAGGAATGAAATGTACCCCTATCCAATTACTGACAACTATTACACCCACTCACTTATGTGTTGCTGTGATGCTAAAAGCTATGGCACCAGTATTCCAAATCCCAGCAGAGTCATCCAGTTTCATTGAAGCTTTTAGACATGACAGACTAGGAAGAAAGACCTGGCTACCTACGGGGAAGATCAGTCACTGAAAACCCTATGGATCACAGCGCGTTAGTGTCTGATACAATTCTGGATGACGAGCCCCCTAGGCTGGAAGACACTGAAAATATACATTGGCCACAAGCACAGACTTAGTGCATATGGACAACAGTGAAGATAAGATGGGCCGTTCCATTGCATGTGGGGTTGTTACGAGTTGCAACCAACTCAACAGCAGCCAAGTACATTATAATGGGGTTCTCTGCCCTTCATTTCTGGATACACACATGCACTGGTGGTCTGGGGACCCCTTATCCCATCACCTCATCACACTTCCTTATCTGCTGTCACCTTGTCTTACCCATCTTGTTAGTCCCTCTAATGGCACTCCCCAAAGCCTCACCCTGACACCTTTACTCTCAGTCCAAGCCACACCTGTCCTGTCCTCTGCCCACTCCAGCAGTCTAAGGGACCTCAAGTCTTAAGTCCTGTCACATCCTCCCTGCCTCACAACCCTCTGTGGCTCCCGATTCCCTCACCCTTCTGAAACTGCCTCCTGCCCTAGGGTCTGCAGACCCCCATAAGCCCCATAAATCCAATGATCCATGTACCCACACAGCCCCCAAAGGATGTCCTGGCTGAGTGTGGGAGCCCAGCAAGACAGGGGACAGGAAACAGTGATCCCTGGCTCGCTGGATTTGTGAACAAACTGCCTGGAGGAACTGGGCAGCTGCAAGCCAACAGTGGGAGCAGGATGTGAGTTGCCTGGCCCACACCATTCCTGTAACTGTCTCAAACACACGCAAATGTGGGAGCAAAAGAACATCACCCTCAGCACACCCCACTCCTAAGAGCAGAGTCCCAGGGGCCACAAGGAAGCGACAAAGACGTTTCGCCTATGCAGTCACCTTATGTTACCACCAACCAGCCAAGGCCAACGGTTAAGACAGATGTGCTGATTAGCTCTGGGTAGCGGCACCCTTGGGGTGATCTGCAGGCTGGAGATGTTCACAGTTCCCCCTACCCCCACCTCCCTACAGCCTTCTCTTTGTGCCCCACCCTCACCTAACCACACTCCCTGCCTGATGTCACCACTTGTCCAGCTGAGAGCCCTGGAAGGCAGGCCTCTGGTCAGTACCCAGGACCTTTCTGGGTCAGGCTAGGATGAGGAGGGACATCCCCACCACAGCTCCACCCCATGGGTCTCTATAGGTGTCAAAGGGGGTTGGGGCCTGGGGCCAGAGGGAGGGAGGAAGGCGAAGGCTGGTGTTAGCTGCCTTCAAGTTCATTCTGACCTATGGTGACCTTATATGTGCAGAGGAGAACTAACTTTTCCAAAGAGTTATCAAGGAGGTGACCTTTCTGAAGCTGATCACCAACACTTTCTTCTAAGGCACCTCTGGTGAGTTCAAATCATCAACCTCGCAGTTGGTTGAACACAAAGCATTTGCCCCAGCCAGAAACTCTGAATGGAAGGGAGGCCTCACTTAAGGAGACTAGAAGGTGAGAGCAGGTAAGGAAACACCATTTTAGATAGTTGGGGACCCAAGCTAGTCCACTTTACCCCACTTCTCTGAGGAGGAAACCAAGGCCCAGACAGGAAGTGGCTGGGCCAGGGGCTGACACTTCCTGAGGGCTGACTGTACCCAGTTTCCATCCTCAGCCTGTCACTGAGTCCCTCTGAGAGTTCTCAGGGCCAGGGGCCCATGTCTCAGGTCAGGATACTAAAGCTCAGAGAAAGCCTCTCGCTAGCAGGGAGCCCCACGCCTCAGGGCCGCTGAGCCCCTCAACCTTGTCAGTGAAATGAGGGAACTCAACCATCATTTTCCAAATTTCCATTAGCAGCAGAGTCTGTCTTAAACCTAGGGTTCACAGAGGGAGGCCCCTATGCATGAAACAAGGTGGGTGAGTTGGTGGGGGGCACAGGATAGCTCTGCAGAAGAGACCTTCAGCTTCCCCACCCAGAGCTGAGACAGTGCCTGGGATCCAGCATCCTTCAGGCGCCTCTGTAGGGCTGGTGGAGTGAGATTCTTCTCTAGCTGGACTGCCACCTCTCTTGGGATGTCCATCAGGGTCAAAATGCAACTCAGAAACCCAAGACCTCAGCTGAAGTCTACTATTCCCTGCTTCTCTCATCTCCATGGATACCACCTCAGTCCATCTAGTACCCAGACACCTTTACTTACCCACGCCCTCCATAGCAGACTCATGTGACCACAAGGTGCCCTCCTGGGTGGCTCCTCCCCTAGCTAAGTCCTACCCCAGGGCCTTTGCACAAGCTTGCTCCCTGCCAGCAGTCTGCACTGCTGATAGCTCCTATTTCACACGCCTGTCTCCACATCCCCACTCTGCTTTCCTCACAGCACATCTCCAAATCTGGCATTGTCATAATGATTTTCTAGGTACTTTGTTTCTCCTAGGATGCGATCTTCTTAGAGCTGGGGATCTGCTTCCCGACGACAACCACACCAGAGTAAGTGACCACCTCCACAAAGTAGGGGGAAGCAGCCAGAGCCCAAGGTTGGGTGGGGATGCAGGGTTGAGGCTGTCAACACCAAGACTCCTTGGGGAAAGTCAGCCTAGGCCTGAGAATGGAGGAGCAGCATCCTAGAACTGTGCCCTTGAGCAAGGGAGCCTGACAGGACAGTGACCGTCCAACATCTCTTAGCCTTGTTTTTGGATGACCCTGTGGTTAGGCAGCAGGAGGAACACACATTCTTTGGGGTCAGCTCCAGGAGGACCAGGAAGGTCTCAGGGACAGATGTCACAAAGGCATCCAGGGCTGTTCTTCACCTATGCTTTGGAACTCCTCAAGATGCCCCACACCCACCTAACTTACAGGATCTTTTCCTCCTGAAAGCCTTAACATGATTCGTTAATAAAGTGACAAACCAGTGGGGGCCCTTGAACTGGGAAAGCCACTGTAAGAATCACTTTCCCAAGTGTCAATTTGTCACATGACCCCCAAATCTTAAGAGAGGCACTGTGATCATGCCTGCAGTTTTCAGGGACTGATAGTGAGCCAGGCAGAGGAGCCAAAGCCCCACAGCAGGTCAGGGAAGGGTCGTCGCCCCTCCCCCGACTCTGGAAGCACCCAGACTGCGGCAACCTGCGCATCCCGAAAGGGCTCAGACAACAACGAGCCCCTGGATGCAGAGGCCGCCAAACTCTGCAAGGCCTTGGGGGTCCACTGAGCCTGCCCCCGCAGCTGCCCTAGGAGGGCAGGGTGGACAGGTGGCCAGTGTTCCTCCGGCCTCTCCTGGCGCAGAGCTTCCAGATCCGCCAGTCCCACCCACTGGGAAAACCCCTCCATCAGGATGCAAGAGGTGGTGCCCACCTGGTCCCGCACATTCTGCAACCCCCAGCTAAGGGGCTCATGCACCCCCCTAAACTGCGGGCCCTCTCAACTCTCATACCCTTCAGACCGTTTCTGCCGCCTTAAATCTCGCGTCCCTCGGGACTGGCACCCCTAGAAGTCGTGTGACCTCTCAAGTCCCTCGGGTCTTGGGTGTCCCTTTAATTGTTGCAACACTTTGAGTCTTTCAAGCACCTCATCTTTCGCGCCCCCTCAAGTCTCCAGCCTCCTCGCAACCCGAGATCTGTGTTCCCCCATCTGCGCTCCTCAGGTCTTCTGTACCCTCAAGCCTTGCGCCCCCTTATTTCTCAAGCCACCCTAAATATTACGCCCTTTGGGTCCCTCTCGACCACTAAACTCTTGCGACTCCTCGCCCCTCGGGTCTCGCGCGCGTCCGCCCGTCTCGCAGCCCCGCGCGTTCTGCGCGCGCCCACCGCCCCGCGCCCACGTGCCTCGCGCGCCCGCCCTCCCGCCGCCGCCGACGTCCGGGCCCACGGAAGTCCCGTACACCGTGACCCACTCACTTCTCGCGGGCTTGGCTGTCGGAGGGCACGGCCGAGCCCTTGCCCCCCTTGGCGTACATTCTGCTCCGCGCCGTCCCGCCGGGCCCACACCTGTCAAGCGGCGCCGCGGACCGCGCTCGCCGTCGCCATGGCTACCCCGCGCCCCGAGTCTCACAGAGCCCAGACTCGCGCACCCGACGCGGGCATCTCCCGCGCGGGGGAGCTCGCAGCGGCGGCGGCGCCAGCTTCGGCCCGTGCGCGGGTTTTATTTTTTTTTTTTTTCCTCTAGCTTCCCTCAGCGCCGGCTGTTCCGGGAAGCGCGCGCCCCCCCTCCGCCCGCTTGCGCGCGCCCCCGCCCGCCACCACCTCCCCCGCCGCCCGCGGGCGCCGCTCTTAAAGGGGCGATGGCAATGAGCGGGCCTGCCGAGGACTCGGCCTGGGCGCGCACGCGCGGTGCCCTCGGTAGGGTAGGCGGGAAGAGGTGAGCGACTACATAACAGCACGGGCACGAGTGGGGACGACACCACCCTGGATCAGAGAGACACCCACGCTTAATCACAGCTACACGAATAAACACGAGTGGAGACAGCTACCCCAAGACGTAGTTACACACAGACATAGACCACACTGGGGACATAAGCAGGTTGGCCACCCAGGGCCAAACATACAAAGGGACACATCACAGCAGCAAAGGCATGAGTAGGGACTGTCACCAAGAAACACACCAGGCCACCCCCTCCCCCTCTCTCAGAGCAAGAGTGAAACCGGCCAACTAGAGACACACATTTAGTCATCAATAAGGGACACTAGTGGGGCCAACCACCTAGCAACACAATCACACGGAGGTGATTGCAGTTAAACCCCACTCCCCCCATTTCAAATAGTTACAAGTAGGATCAGCCACCCAATTACTGTACACTCAGAAACACACACAGTAGTGTCACATACATCACAGAAGTCCGGATGGCCACACGAACCACTGCTCAACCACTGTGAGGTGCACAGACCTACCTGACACGGATAGGGACCACGCACATAGCTCACTGGGGACACATGGCCCCCACGCAAAGCCTCGGGACATGCATGATTATCACCCCAAGCCCACAGGTTCCTGCCTCCAGCACACCCAGACCCCTGCACACAGATCCACACATGCCCGGTCACGCCTATTGACAAAAGCGGGTGCTTTGAAGGCTGCTCACTAGGCGGCCGGGTCACTCTGCTGACTACACCACCCAGTTTCAATTTTGCTACCTGTAAAGTGGGGGCATCCCACCTTTAATTGCGCCCTGCATGGGTGCAGATGGGCGTCAGCTTCCAGGTGGTGCTCAAAGAAGTGGGATACATTGAAAAGGTGGACCCTCCAGGAAAGGAGGTGCCTGGACACCTGTGGTCGCGCGCAGAACGGGAGGAGGTGACTTGGTTGTCACTTGTGGGCATGTTTCTGTCTGAACGTGGCCATTGAAGTTTTCTTGTGCATGGGCGCGCGCGCGCGCGCGCAGAAATCTCCACGTTGTGTTATCTTCCGCAGTCATGAGGGTCGAGTTCACGGTCAAGTTTCCCAGACTCTGTGCGTGCCTGCCTGCGGGTGCGCGCGTGGACAGGGTGTGGCTTGCGGAGACCTATGCTGTGTCCCAGGTCGCGTGTGGGTTTTTGTCTCGATAGGAGGGCCTCCTCCCCACTCCCAGCCAGTTTCCCAGTAGGGATCCCCCGCAGAGGCCGCCCCCCACCCCGGCCTTCTGGAGAGCTGCAGAGGAAGGGAAGGGCGGGCGGTGCAAGCCCGCCTCCTCCCCGCTGGCGGGGCCCAGCTGGGGGCGGACGCCGGGCGGCCTTCCCACTTCCCGTCCAGCCACCGCCCCCTCCTCCGCTTCCTCTACTTCGGGCGCTAAACCAGGCGGGCGAGGAGGGGGCGCCGCACAGGGTGCAGATGCAGATGGGAGAGGGGCTACCCCGGGCTCCTGGCCACCGGGAAGCGCGAGTGGGCAGTGCTGCCTACTCTTAGTGACGACTGCTTCCACTCTCGCTTCTCCAGCAGGGCACAAAAGGTGTGGCAAAATGCGAGCCACAGCACTTGGGTGACAGATGCCCCCTGGACCCTCCCTAAAACCCCCATTTATCTCCTTAAAGCTTTGTAGGTCCCCCTTCCTCTCATCCTGGCTATGTGTCTTGGATAAGCCCTTGGCCTTCCTCCGAGTCTGGGACTAGCCCACAAACATCTATTGAGTGTCTGCTGTGTGCAACCAGGGCACGTGGCTAACTCTCGTGGAGGACAGATCAAAGCCCGTCAAGGTTGTCGTTTCTGCTAGACGGGGCGGGGGTGGAGGCGGCGGTAGTCCCAGGTGAGCAGATCGCGTACGTTGGGGCCTACCGGCTCCGGGAGGGTGGAGGACGGCTGCGCAGCGAAGGCGGCGGGCACGTGGGGGAGGCGCGGCGGGCGGGCGGGAGCGAGAGGCGCCGTTCCCATGGCAACGGGGCCGGGTCTCCAAACACCGCCGGCGCCAGCGGAAAAGTCGGCAAGAGCGAGCCCGGCCCCACGGGGCGGCGGGGAGCCGAGCCGCGCGCACACCAGGCTCGGGCGCTCGGTTTGCGATATCAGGCCCCAGAAAAAGAGTCGTGCTGCACCACCCCCCACGGGGAGGATGGGGAGAAAAGGGAAAATGTGAAAAATAAGGAGGCTCATTAGTCATCAGGAAAATGCAAATCAAAACCACAATGAGATACCACTTCACGCCTACGAGGATGGCTAGAATCAAAAAAGGCAGATAACAGCAAGTGCTAGAGGATGTGGAGAAATCCGAATCCTGACCGGTCACTGGTGGGGATGCAAAAGGGTGCAATGTAGAAAATAACCTGGCAATTCCTTTGCCACAAGACCCAGCAACTCCACTCCTGCAGAGGTATTTACAGTAACCTAAGGGTCAAAAGAACACACTTGTCCATCAGGGGACATGGGAAAACACAGTATGGTCCGTCCACACAATGGAGTATTGCAATGTTCAACTATAAAAAGGGATGAGAGAAAAGTAAAAAAAAGGAATGTGGCAGGATATCGGCTGCTCCATGGATGAACTTGGAAACCATCATGCTGAGTGGAAGTCAGACACAAAAGACCACAGATTGCATGATTCTATTGACATAAAATATCCAGAACTGGCAAATCCACAGAAATAGGAAGTGGATTTAGTGGTTGCCCGTGACTGGGGATAAAGCGGTGGAGGATGGAGTTGCTCGCTGAAGGGCACAGGGTTTGTTTTGTTTTGTGTTTTTTGAGATGAACATATTCTTGAGCTGTAGTGATCATTTGCACATTACTGTGAAGGCCTAATAAATAATTACATACTCTAAATGGGAAAATTGTATGGTATGTGGGTTATATCTCAATAAATAGAGCTTCTTTCAAATATATAACTAGGATGTGGGTCTGAAAATGAAGTTGCAGAATGTTTAACCAAAAGCCGAGAGAGGTCCAAAGGCCCTGAGGTAGGAAAAAGAGAGAGACTGGTGCGATCAGAGCAGAGGGTTGTGGAGGGAGATGTTGGCATGGGGGAACTTGGAAGGGCCAGAACATGGAAGTAGTAGTACATCGCTGTTGTTGTTATGTGCCATTGAGTTGCCTGTGACTCATAGTGACCCTATATACAACAGCTCTGAACTCGGCCCTATCCTGAGCCAGTCTCACTGACTCTTTCTTATACACCTAATCCCACTGCCCAGTTATTGTGTCAATCCACTTCATCTGGGGTCTTCCTTTCATGCTCTATCCCTCCACCCTTCCAAGCATGACATCCTCCTGGTTCTTCCTGGTCATGTGAGACAGAGCTTCAGAATCCTTGCCTCCAAGGGGAAACTTGGTTTTACCCTCTCTAAGACAGACCTATTTGTTGTTTTGGCAGTTCACTACTCTTCTCCAGCACCACAAATTAAAGGCATCAGTTCTTCTGTCATCTTAAGTCATTGTTCAGCTCTCTAATGCCTAGAATGTAATTGATGGCCTGGATCAGGTGCACCTTCGTCTGACATCATTGACTGACATCATTGCTCCACAGCCCTCTCTCTGGAGAAGTCCCTGACAGAAGACTTCCCCAATGTAATTTGTCTTTTGATTTCTTGACTGCTGGTGCCAAGAGTGTTGATTGAGGAGCAAAGCAAGTAGGTGTTTGAATTTGATTAAGTAGAGAGGCAAGGTCTGTGTCATGATTTTAAGAAGCTTTCCCAGGAGGACCCATGGGGAGCAGCGAGAGTTGGGACCGTCAGTAGAGAAGAAGCCCTGGGTCTTGTGCCAGGGCAGGGGTCAGAATTTAAGCAAAGGATCCAGGGAGAGGGTAGTGAGAACAAAGGAATCAAGCTGGGATCCCAGATCTACCACCTCCCTCCCTGCCTCCTGCTGCCTAGTATGGCCCTTTGGAAGCTGCAGCAGTGGGCCAGGTGAGGAGGTGGTCTCAGACCAGTAATGGCGAGTCACACACCACAGTCATCCTCCAAATCCCTAGCCCCCAGGGATGGGGGGCCATGAGGAGGAGGCTGAGGAGTAAGCTGACTGTGCTTCTGGAGCAGGAAGTCATTTTGGAAGATGGGCTGAGCTGAAAGCCCTCCTTTAAGCCCCTCCTGTTCATCTCCCAAGCTCATCCTGGGGACCTGTCTTTTTGGCATGTGCTGGCCTCCAGCCTGGAGTGCTCTGTCCCGGGCTCCTTGTCTGGCCTGCTCTTGCTCCTCGATAATACCTCTGCTGAGAAGGAATGACACAGTGTCTTCCACAGTGGGTGTGGGCACAGCAGAAACTGTGAGGATGGTGCAGGATTGGGCAGGGTTTCCTTCGACCAAGCTGCGGGGCACGAAGAATCCAAGTCTATTCCAGGGCACCTCACAACAACAATAACAACAGATCTTCCTCTTCCCCCGGTGGGTCCACGCTGGACTCTTCTTCCTCCCTCCCCCATTACTGGCTCCCACTAGTCTTTGGTGGATTTCTAGCTGCAATCATAAAACGAGTCATCATCAGTCAGCGGATCCGCCCTCTCTCCCAGCACAGGGGTGGGGGTCCCTTGCATATTTATTCCCTGAGACCACTGGGTGCGGGAGGAGATGGGGGCAGGGAGGGTGGTTTTCCTTCCCGAGGTAGGTGGCAGCAGCCCCCCATTCCTCCTTCAAGTCAAGCGCTTGGAGAGACAGGGGTGCGAGGTGGGGGGGCAGCCGGCGAGGGGGCAGGTCGCAGCTGGGAGCGGGGTCTGTGCTCCCAGGCCTTTCCTTTCAGACGTTGTCATTAAGGGTAATTTTCTAAATGCAACACAAAAGTTAAAACCCAAACAACACCGAGAAGGGAGCAGCAGCTGGCAGGGGGCGGGCGCAAGGGGGGATTCCAGAGTAGGCCTGGGGGAAGAGCAAATCTCTCCCTCTCTGGCTCCCATCCAGGGAGCCAGGGGCGAGAGGCATGGGCGGAGGGTCCTTCAGACAGCCCGAGTCCTTCAGCAGCCATTAACCTCTTGGAGATTCCGTTTTTCTATTCTTGAAACGCCAGGACGAGTCATGACGATGAAGGACGGAGGTCTGATGATTTGGATTTGAATTCTGGCTACAGGATACCTGGTCCCGCTGCGTGGCCTTGTGTGAGAGCAAGGGTTTCCATCCATGCCCAGCATCATTTGAGTTTCTGTTGGGAAATAGACTCAGGATGCAGATTTCAGGGCACGTGTGGTATCTGGGAATTTACCCCAGGAAGCCCCGTAGGGTTTAGGAAATCGAGACCGAGAGGGACACAGCCCTGCAGGGGGCACCAAAGAGCAGGTGACTGTGGGCAACCAGAGCTCAGTTCTGTTAGGAACCTCTGCATCCTTCTGAGTCACGCGTTATAGTCCCAGCCGACAAGCTCCTAGGGGCTTCTGGGCAGAAAAGAGACACAACAGCCCTTGGCTCAAGACCCTCAACCCAAGTGCCGGCCTGCCTTTCACACCATCTCCATCTACCATGGATTTCAACCCACTTCCCCGCTTCCACGCAAACCCACAAAACCACCACTGGAGGCCCCCCGGAGTAGGAGCCCTCGTCATCATGAGGGGTCCTGTTGCGACCAGCTTTCACCCAGGAATCCTCCCAGTTCCTCCCTGAGGGCGCTGGCAGGCATCTCCCCATGGTACAGCTGGGGAACCTGACACCGACAGCCCTGCCTTGACTTCAGACCCTCATTCTTGGAAATTGGAAGCATTTTCCAGAAATCCAAGGCCTGGAGAAAGCAACAGGGAGATAAGGGGTATCTCTCCAGGCCAGCCCCGTGAATTTCACTCCAGCTGGACTTCCTACATCCAGTTTCTACCTCCTCTGGCTGAGGGAGCCCACGTTCTGACTGAAGCAGGACAAAAATATGCAGGGAACAGCCCTAGGCCCCGATGGATGCCATTCCTAAGAGGGGGATCATC
The DNA here is from genome assembly GCF_000299155.1 of Elephantulus edwardii. Lineage (NCBI taxonomy): Eukaryota > Metazoa > Chordata > Mammalia > Macroscelidea > Macroscelididae > Elephantulus > Elephantulus edwardii. The sequence continues at coordinate 18,618,442 of NW_006399795.1, forward strand.
TGATGGTGCAGTCTCTGAGGTCCCTAGTCAGACCCATTGTGATTTCCCACAGTGTCCCCCCTTTGGCATCCCTGCAAGACGTCTGGCTTCTGTCTCGAGTCTACACCTCTTGGATACCCCAAGTGCCCCAGAATTCTCCATTTAGAATCAACTTCTAGGGGGCAAGTCTAACTATGCCCAGGGCACCCTCAGTCCCCATGGCCCTAGTGTAATCCTCTCAGCAGTGCTGGTACAGCCTCACTGTGCATGGGCAAAAGCTGAAGCTCAGAGCAGCAAAGCGACTTGTCCAAGGACACTCAGCAGACAGTGAAGGCTCCAGGTCTCGGCAATGCCTTCCCCTCGTCTCTTCTCTCCAAAGCTTAGGTGGCTCTACCTTGCTGGCAGAGGAAAGCATTTCTGGACTCCCGGTGTTCTCCAGCTGCTGTAACAAAGTTCCATAAACCAGGGGGTTGGAAAGAAGAGGACTTTGTTCTCTAAGTTCTGAGACCAGAAGTTCAAATTCAAGGTGTCAAGAACTAGTTCTTTCTGGCTCCAAGGACTAGTCCATTCCATGCCTTGCTTCCAGCTTCTGGTGGCTGATGGCGGTCAGTGACACTCCTTGGCTTGTAGCCCCATCACTCCAATCCCTGCCTGCGTTGTCACATGGCCTTTTCCTTTCTATGTGTCTCTATCTAGCTCTCTCTCTTACCAGTCAAGCAGGACTTAAAAGAGGCCGTAGCATGAGGGAGATCATTGCTGATGTCAGATGGGTCCTGGCTGAAAGTAAAGAATACCAGAAGAATGTATATTTCTGCTTTACTGACTATGTAGAGGCATTTGACTGTGTGGATCGTAACAAGTTGTGGCTGACATTGAGAAGAATGAGAATCCCAGAGAACTTAATTGTGCTCATGTGGAACCTATACCTGGACTAGGAGGCTGTTGTGCAAACAAAGCAGCGGAGCACTGCATGGTTTGGAATTGGGAAGGGAGTGTGTCAGGGCTGCATTATCTCTCCATACCTATTCAATCAGTATACTGAGCAATATCCGAGAAGCTGAACTCGGTGAAGAGCAGTGTGGCATCAGGATTGGAGGGAGACTCATCAATAACCTGTATTATGCTAATGACTCAACCTTGCTTGCTAAAAGTGAGGAGGACTTGAAGTACTTGTTGCAGAAGATCAAGGAATGCAGCCTTCAGTAAGGATTGCATCTCAATGTCAAGAAAACAAAGATTCTTATAATTCTTACCACTGGACCAATATGCAGCATCATGATGGATGGAGAGGAGATTAAAACTGTCAACAGCTTCATCTTGCTTGGATCCATAATTAACACCCTTGGTACCAGCAGTCAGGAAATAAGGAGATGCATTGCACTGGGAAAGTCTGCAGTTAAGGACCTTTCCGAATTATTGAGGAGTGATGATGTCAGTTTGAGGATTAAGGTACCTCTGATTCAGGCCATGGTCTTTCAATTACTTGCTATGCATCTGATAGCTGGACAATGAATAAGAATGACACAAGAAGAACTGATGCCTTTGAGCTGTGGTGTTAGAGAAGAGCACTGAACATCCCATGGATGGCCAAGAGAACAAACAGATGTGTCTTTGAGAGGGTGCAGTCAGAGTGTTCTTTGGAGGTAAGAATGATGAGGTTTTGACTCACATACGTTGGGCATGTTGCTAGGAGGGGCTATTCCTTGGAGAAGGAAATAATGCTGGGAAGGGTGGAGGGTCAGCAAAGGAGAGGAAGCCCTCAACGAGGTGAACTGACATGGTGACTGCTGCAATGGGCTCTTGTGTGTCAGGAAGAGTGAGGATGGCACAGGATAGAGCAGGGTTCAGATCTGTTCTTCATAGGGTCACAATGAGTCGTGCTCAACTTGATGGCACCTAACAGCAGCAACAACAATCATCCAGAATGTTATCTTCCTCTCAAGATCCTTCACTTAGTCTGCAGCAATCCTAGGGAGCTCTGTATGGAGTCCTGCAACTAAGCTAAGGGCTGTGCTCCTCCAGTAAGATTTACCACCTCAGAAACCCAACAGAGGGGTCAGCTGTGAGTTCGTTCCCAGTTGATGGTAATGACCTTCTTGAGTTTTGAACAATGACCCTTTCCCCAAATCAGAGTTGAGGAAAATCAGGTCATATTTACAGGCTTTGAAGGAAAGGGCATACGCCTGGCTGGACATTTTTGCAGGGGACACAAGTCAGCCCCAATAGATCTTTAAAGCCCTCCTCTCTCATTTTTTTTTTTTTTTTGCTTGTGGTCACTTTGACAACATCCAGGTCCTTCACACTTCAAGGCTTTGTTATGGACTGATCCACTTGCCTGGGATAATCTTTCCTCATCCTTTCTCACTTTTGGTTTCCATTCTCAGCATCCCTTCCCCAAAGTCCTCCCGTCCATGGTTCATTTGCTTTGTGGAACTTTCCAAGATATTTACTGTTTATTTTTGCATGTCAATTGCCATGTCCCCAGCCAACTGTTAGTTCTGGGTGTCACCTCTTAGAACTCTGCAGGGCACAAAGTTCTTAATGTTGTTGTTATGTCCTATTGAGTTGACTCAATTCATAGAGACTCTGTGAGCAATGGTTCTGAACCTTGACTTAACCTGAGCCATCTTTCCCATTTCCAACACACCTGACCCCATTGCCACATGGGGTCATTATGTCAATCATCCTGTCAAGGAGTCTTTCCCTCTTGCGCTGACCCTCAAGGACTGGCCTCTCCTGACACCATGATGTCCACATATATGAGATGGAGTTTCACCATCCTTGCCTCCAAGGAGCATCATGATTTCACCCTCTCCAGGACAGACCTGTTTGTTCTCTTGGCAGCCCCCAGAATCTTCAATACTCTTCTCCAGCACTGCAACTCGAAGATAGCAGTTCTTCATCTGTCATCCTTAGTCATTGTCCCCTTTTCCAATGCAAAGCAATTGAGAAGACCATGGCCTGGGTCAGGTGCACTTATCTTTGCTCTTTTTCACTCTAAAGACATCCTCGACAGCAGATTTTACCAAGGCAACTTGTCTTTTTTATATTTATTAATTTTAATGAAAGTTTACAGAGACTTAGGGTTTCCAGTCATTCATTGTTGCACTTTTCTCCCTGCCCACTCCCTCCCCCCCATTCACTTTTCTCCTTGAAAAGTAAAATAAAAACTCTTTCATTGCTATGCAATCCCTCCCCCCATGTCCACTGCACTGTGCAGCCATCATTCTGACTCCTGTCATGACAACAGTACCTAATGCAACTTGTCTTTTGATTTCCTGACTGTGGGTGCCACGGATGTTAATTGTTAATCCAAGTAAGATGAATTAGTTAACAACTTCAATCCTTTCTTCATCTGTCATGATTACTGTCTATGGGCGCAATGGTGAGGATTTTTGTTTTCTTGGTATTGAGCTGCAATCCATATTGAAAGATGTGTCCTTGATCTTCTGCAGCAAGCGCTTCAAGTCCTTCTTACTTTAGACAAGCAAGGCTGTGTCATCTGCATGATGCAGGTTGTTGATGTGTCTTCCTCTGATCCTGATGCCGCACAACACAGCTGTTGTTATATGCAGTTGAGTACGACTCACAGCAACCCTACAAATAGCAGATCTGAACCCTGTCCTATCCTGTGCCATCCTCATCATCTCTGACAGACTTGAACTCATTGCTATAGTCACTATGTCAATCCACCCCGTTGAGGGTCTTCCTCTCTTTCACTGACCTTCCACCTTTCCTGGCGTGATGTCTTTTCCCTAGAAATACCTCCTTCTAGCAAAATGGCCAGAGTATATGAGATGGAGCTTCACAACCCTTGCTTCCACGGAGCACTCTGGCTGCGCTTTCTCCAAGACATATGTTTATCCTTTCGGCAGTCCATGGGATATTTCGCGTTCTTCTCAAACATCCCAATTCAATGGTACCAAGTTTTTTTTCTGTTATCCTTATTGATTGTTCAGCTCAAACACGTTGTTGTTGATCATAGCCACCTATGAACAAAAGGCCTGAAGCCTTTCTATAAGTGTTATCATTTATTAAAGTTCAGAGTTTCTGTTAAGCTAAAAATAAAAATGGTGGTTGAAGCTCAACTCAAAAAATCCTATGTCAGGACGTTTTCTGAAATCAGAAAATCCTTTGTCAGGACATTACCTAAAACTAGAACTTAGAAAACCCTATGTCAGGACATTTTTCTGAAACCAGAACTCAGAAATCCTATGTCAGGACATTCCCCAGAACCAGGTTTCCAAGACCAGAAACTTTATGCCCCAATGAACCACCGCAACGACCTCATATAAACCCCCTGAGCCCAACCCCCAGTGCTACTCCCCTTGCTGAGTAGCCCGGCGTGCAATAAACTCTGAGAAATGTTTCTACCTCCGCGTGGTTCTTGGCTTCGATCTGAAATCTTTCATCTGGTGCTGAACTTGGACAGGAAGATACCAATCCCTCCTGGTTGACTGGCCCTTCAGGCTCCTCCTTCCTAAGACCCTGCCAACACAGCAAGAGGTACCTTACAGGTAATCAGAGATTCTAGGATTTTACAAGTCTATCTCGCCTCGTGTTCTCTGTCTCGAAGCCCAGGCCTGGACAAGAAGACTCTCCCATGTCCCTTCCCTGTCAAAGGACACTTTGACCCAAGTTGGTGACTTTTCCGTGGAGTCTTGTCTGGCACAGGAGACGCTCTCTGCCTTTCAGACTCCTTCCTCATCTCTGCTACTCTTTGCCCCTGTCATGGGCTCCCACCTGTCTAGGCCATCTAAATCTACTCCCTTAGGCTGTCTTCATTCAAACCTCTTGTCCTTGGGATTGGAGGAATATGTTAAACAAAAAAATGTATTAAACTTTGTACCCAAATCTAGTGATAGTACCATTTAGATAATGGAACTCCTTGACCTAAAAATTGAAGCTTTGATTTTATTATCCTACAAGATCTTGATAATTTTGCAGGGGAATTGTTGTAAAGTCAGTGAAATTTCTCAAACCTTCTACCTCAGATCTTGGCCCTCCCTCCTTCAATCCTGTTCAATCCCACCAAGTTCTGGCTAAAGATTTCCCTGCTTCTCCTGTTTCCTCTCTCTCCTCTGTATCACCATAAATCCTCCTAACCCACAACATTTATCACCTGATTACTCTGACTTCCACCCCTCTGACTCAGTCCCCCTCCTTATGTTCTTATCTGCGCCCTCAGCCAAGCGCCTGGTTCTAGTCCTAGAGACTCTTCAAACCAAACCTCTAGCTTCACTGACCCTCAAAAAATCCCTTCTTGTCCCCTCTGCTCACAAGCTTGTGATGAAACCCACCCACGCCCTCTGCACTAAACTCTTCTATCGGATCCCTAGCCTCCCTCTGTCCCTCCACGAAGTAACAGGAGCTGAGGGTACAGTCGTGTTAGTATCCCTTCTCTCTCACTGATCTATCACAATTAGAGCAGCGCCTTGGCACCTTCTCCAGAGACCCTGACACATACACCAAAGAGTTTCAGTATCTTACCCAGTCCTACGATCTTACATAGCATGACCTGTATTGATCTGCCTCCTGACCACTGCTCTATAAACTATCAAGAACACACCCTCCTCAGGGGTTTTCTGCCTCTTGCCATTGCTGTCCTGAACAAAAGACACCGGAGCAATTTTAAGTAGGTAGCGGCATTTCTCCTCTCTCAAATCTCCTGCCTTCGTCATGAGCAGACCTTCCTGTGAAGACCAAAAGTAATTAAAGAACACCTTATTCCCCTGAGTCTCTCTCTCTCTCTCTGGAAACCCCCACCACTTATCTCTCCCTCATCATAGGAGTCAACCAATTCTGCCCTTCTCGGTACCCTCCACTGGAAGAGTCTCCTCCGCTACCGTGATACTCTTTTATTGCAAGAACATAGCATAAATGCAGTATCAGTTAAATAATACGTCTCAATAGCCCTAAAATGGGACAGTTGAGTTCAACACTCTCAGGCACTGAGACAATTTCTACTAATGCAATAGCGAATGGTCAAAAATCCCTTTCTTTGTGTTCTGCTTTCTTTCTCTTTGTCAAAACCGCCACTTAGCAAATTCTAACTCTTTCTAAACCCTTTCTCCTTCCTGATCAAAAGCTTTCTCACTTTTGGTCTGTTTGATCGCCAAATACCTCCTACCCTCCTGCCTGATCTACCACCAACACTGCTATACACAAAAGCCCCCTTCCTTTTCTCCCTCCAGCCTCTCTCAGCCTAAAACTGCAGCTAAAATTTTTATCCTAAGCTCGTATCTAATATCCCGGTTAAAAAAGAAATCTTAAGGGAGCTCTGGTAGCCTAGTGGCAAGAAGCTACACTGCAATCCTAGAGGCATGCGGTTCGAATCCACCAGATGCTCTGCTGGAGAAAGAGGGGCAGTCTCCTTCTGTACCAGTCAGATCTGATTTGATGGTACATACACAAAATAATAAAATAAAAAAATTTTAAAAAATCTTAAACGAATCTTCTGAAACTAAGACATCACCTTCCTTTTCAAACCCTAACCCTCAGATAAAACATCATCTCTCTTTTTTCTGACCCCACCTAGTAAAAGATCCCACATATCATCCCCCCAGCCTCCAGACCAAACATTACAGATAAAGGGATAAAACTCCTCTGCCTCTCCCCGCCCTCCTCCCAACTGCCCCCCCCCGTAACAGCACATTACCCTCTATCAAAATTCAGCCACCCAGTCCCTATAAAATATAAAATCTATCCAGCAGCACTCTTTCTTCTCTTTCTCACCAAAACCTATTTTTCTCTTTTCAAAGTAAATTCTAAAACAAAGTAAAAAAGGTTTAAATATTATAATTTCTTCTGTTTTTCTACACTTGATCTTAGCCAAAATTTCTTCTGTTTTTCTAACTCACTCTCTGTACTGATAAGCTAATGCTTCCTCTCAGTAAAAGAATAATTTAAAAGAATTTTTTACTTTATTAAAACAAGTTTAAGAATTTTATTTTATTTCCTTTTCTCTTATTTTCTGCCCACTTCAAATTTTTTAGCCAGAGTTCAAAACAAAAAATTTTTCTTTCAAATTTATCTTTTCCTTTTTGTTTAAAGTTTTATATAGCAATAGTTTAAATCTCATACATTCTCTAGGACTAAAACCAAGGACTATAAAATTCATTACAGAAAAGCTAGGAACAACACTAGAAGTCCTAATCCACAACATAAACAGTCTTCCCAGTA
>NW_006399795.1:18634162-18635266 GCF_000299155.1 Elephantulus edwardii
CAGGCGACTCGATGGCACATAACAACAACAACAACAACTGGTGCCAAGGGGTGGTGATTGTGGAACCAAGTAAGATTAAGTCCCTGACAATTTCAGTCTTTTCTCCATTTGTTTTGATGTTGTGTATTATCTCAGTGTGAGGATTTTCGTTTTCTTGACATTGAGATGCAATCTATATTGAAGGCCATATATAGTCTTTGATCTTCTACAGCAAGCCTTTTAAGTCCTCTTCATTTTCAGCAAGCAAGACTGAGTCATTTACATAGGTGCAGGTTGTTAATGAGTCTTCCTCCTATTCTGATGTCACATTCCTTTTCATATTCTGATGTCACATTCATGTTCATAAAGTCCAGTTTCTTGAATGATTTGTTCAGCATACAGATTGAATGGGTATGGAGAAAGGATAAAGCCCTGACATACACCTTTCTTGATTTTAAACCATGCAATGTTTCCCTGATCTGTTCAAATAACAGCTTCCTGGGCTAGGTGTAGATTTCATATGAGAATAATTAGATCAACTATGCCCTGGACATGCTCATCAAGTTGCGTCAAGAAATTTGGAGGACAACCACCTGGCCAACTGACTGGAAGAAATCTATATTTGTTCCCATTACAAAGATAGGTGATGCCAGAGTGCGGAAATTATCAAACAGTATCATTGATATCACATACAAGCAAGATTCTGCTGAAGATTATCCAAAAACAACTGGAACAACACATCCAGAGACAACTACCTAAAGTGAAGACTGGGTTTAGAAGACGCTATTAGGGATATTATAGCTAATGTCAGATGGATCTTGGCTGAAAGCAGGGAGTACCAGAGGAATGTCTAGCTGTGTTTCATTGACTATGCAAAAACATTTGATTGTGTAGATCACAACAAACTGTGGCTGGCTCTGAGAAGAATGGGAACCCAGAACACTTGATTGTGCTTATGCAAAACCTGTAATTGGGAAGGGTGTGCACCGGGGATGAGTCCTATCTCTATAGTTTTTCAATCTATATGTGGAACAGATTATCTGGGAGGTGGGTCTCTATGAGAAGAAATGTGGCATCAGGATTGGAGGTAGACTCATCAACATCTGCATTATGCAGATGACACAA
>NW_006399795.1:18635521-18637387 GCF_000299155.1 Elephantulus edwardii
CAACCAACACTCTTGGTACCAGCAGCCAGGAAATCAAAAGACTAATTGCATTGGGAAAGTCTTCTGTCAGAGACCTCTCCAAAGTACTGAAGAGCAACGATGTCAGTCTAGAGACTAAGGTGTGGCATGGTCTTTGCAATTACTTGCTAGGAATCATAAAGCTGGGCAACGACTAGGGATGATAGGAGAACTGATGCTTTTGAGCTGTGGTGTTGGAGAAGAGCATTGAATATATCATGGACTGGTAGGAAAACAAAAAGTTCATCCTAGAGAGGATGAAGCCAGGCTGTTCCCTGGAGGCAAGGATTCTGAAGCTTCATCTGACATTCTTCGGACATGTTGTAAAGCAGAATCAGTCCTTGTAGAGGGATGTCATACTTGGGAGGGTGGAGGGACAGCGCAAGAGAGGAAGGCCCTTAATCACATGGGTTGATTCAATGACTGACTGGGGTAACGGGGATAGATTTGTTGGAGACAATAAGATTGGCACAGGATAGAGCAGGGTTTAGGGCTGTTGTGTACATAGGGTCGCTATGAGTTGCAAGCGACTCAACAACACATAATAGCAACAACAACATGACCTGGTTCTGACTCAGCCACATTTAATTTGAGTTTGTGATAAAATCTTGATAAATAAGTGAAGAGGAGCAAAAAAAGAGAGAAAATCAGGAATGAGATGAGATGTTTACTATTTATAATAAATAGGATGTTAGGGAAATCTTAAAAAATAACTAAATGTTCTGGATTCCCATTCTTCTCAATGTTAGTCATAATTTGTTACGATCCATGCAGCCAAATGCCTTTGCATGGTCACTAACACACAAATAGACATTCGTCTGGTATTTTCTGCTTTCTGCCAAGATCTGACATCAGCAATGATGTTAACATAGTAGTCACTCAATAACTATTTGTTGCTGAATACATGAGCTTAATAAAAATGACTCAAGTCCCCTCAGTAGTATTGGGTTATGAGGCTTCCAGCGCCCTGAAGGGGCTGCCAGGCTGGGGGGGCGACACTGAGAATCACTATCCTGCGTGGTGGTTGTAGCGAGAGGAGTTCGAAAGGTTCGGGGTACATGTGGACCAGCAGTTCCAGTTTCGGACACAAGATGGCAGCAGAGACTTGTGGGACCAACGAGGGACCACGGTGAACACTGGGTTCCAGCAGGTCCTGCTCTGTGCGATCTGTCAGCAGCTCATGAGACCTTAAATTTCACCTTTACGGATCTTGTTCACCTGTCTTGATTTCTGACATACCCTGAAGACGGCTTGCAAATATACTTTAACCATAGGGATCTCTGGTGACCTAGTGGTAAGAAACCACACTGAAATACTGAAGGCATGCAGTTCAAATCCCGCAGCTGCTCCACTGGAGAGGAATGGACAATCTCCTCCCGTGCAATTAACTGCCTCTGACTATTGATGTATTTGATTTTTTTAATGACACAAACGGAGGCACTACCCACCCAGATCTCTTTCTGGGGTGGAAAAATCTGGTTCTAGCTGCCCGCGCCACCCGAGGAGGGGTCACAGCGTGGAGAAGACACAGATGCTGTTTCCGTCTAAATGCCAGCTGCCACCACGGCCTACCGCCGGCAAGACGGAAAGTATCGAATCATATTTGTGAACAAAGAGGACCAGGAAGCTGCAAGCAATGTAGAGCTGGTGGATGAGGACCCCAGTGATCCATACAAGTAGCCTGGATTGATGTTGCTAAAATGCAGACATTAACTGGGGCTGCTGGTGCCTCGGAGTAATAGCCTGTGGGCCTCCATACACAAAAACCAACTCAAGGTGGATCATGGACCTAGGACTAAAACCAAGGACTATAAAATTCATTACAGAAAAGCTAGGAACAACACTAGA
>NW_006399795.1:18639002-18647960 GCF_000299155.1 Elephantulus edwardii
AAAAAAGTAACTCATTAAAATAAATTTAAAAGAAAAAGAGAAAAAAAAATAGCCTGTGGGCCCTGTGGCCAGAAGTTCAAATCAGCCTTGCCCTGCTTCCGCTAAAACACAGAGGATGCCAAGGGGTCAGACTGCAGACCAGTTCCGGGTCATGCAGGAATGCGCACAGACATACCCAGACCTCTATCCCCAGAAGGAAGATGACGATTAAGACAAAAAGCCAGAAGGTCCGGAGAAAACAGCTCCGACCAATCCTACTGCAATCAAAAAAGATGATGAACATCACAAGCCTGTGCTCCACTCCTTCCGTTTCAGATTGGACCTAATAAGTACATTTTTTTAAAAAAAGGGAAATTTATATTTTACTGTCACTTATAATCAGATGGCAATCAGACATATAATTTTCATATTTGATCTTTCTTTTTGTAGAAAAAAAGAAGAAAAAAAATTTAAACAGCTGACAGCTGATTTTCAGTAAATATGATTAGTTCAGTTCATTAATGGTGGCTTCAAGCTTTTCCTTATTACCACTAGAAAATTCACTGACCTTTTGCCTCTTTTTATAAAACTGAAACGTTGGCATGCATTTGACTTCACACTCTGAAGCAACAACCTGACAGTCATCCACAGCAACTTCGAGGAACACCACATTGCCATACTTTGCAGACAGGGAATGATAAAAAGGCTTCATTTTGCAAGGCCCACACCATGTAGCTGAGAAGTCGACCACTAGAGTTTTTCTCCAGAACCACTGAGGCATGCTGTAAAATCTGCCTTGCTTTCGATCTGCTTCACCATTTTGGCCTTCAGGGTCTGATAAGTGACCATAAGAGCTTGGTCTACAAAATGCTTTTCTGTCACTTTCAGACAAACTGTCTTTCCTTCTTCTGTTCTGTGCACTGTCATGTACAAAGTAACTTATTTTGAAGATCAAGGATCTTGGCTCTTTTACATACACTGAACTGAAGGGAGGGGGGATCCAAAACGGGTGGTTATGTATGTGTGTCTCATGTTACCTATCTGTGAATGTAGCTGTCACGTTTGATTTGTTGCTTCTCAGATTGCTCTGGATGTTACTAGTTTGAAATAATGGTCTGAATATTATCAGCAACAACAACAACAACAACAAAAAGTTCTTATTTTAAAATGAAATATTTGGTCCTTTTTATCCACTTTGACATATATATGAAGCACTTGAAAACACTGTGGCTTAGATTAGGCAAACTGTCTAAAAGAATTTCCTGCCAAAACAAAGGCTGCGCTGGGCGGTGATGCTTTGCGCCTCCAATCCTTCAACGCTCCTGCGCTCGCTTGGCCCAGGAGCCGGAAGCGGGTGCAGGAAGTCCTGAAGCGCGCTGCTGGCCAGCCGATGCGCACCCGCTGCGGCCCTGAGCTGAGTGTGGAGCCCCCAGCAGAGACAGTAAAGATGACCAGGTCCCATACCTTCCAAGCTTACCTGTCCAATGGCCACCGCACATACAGCTGCGTCCACTGCAGGGCTCACCAGGCCAACCACGATGAGCTTGTTTCCAAGGGTGGCCCCCAGCCACACTGACATCCATCCCGTCAAAATGCACAGCTTACCCAAGATGCACCACCCGTGACCATTTCATGGCCATGAAGCATCTGATGGTGAAACTCTGCTTCTTTGCAGTCCTTCTAGGGAAGCCAGGGCCAGGCCTACCTCTTCAACCCGCAGTGAATGTGGGCTGTGGTCCAGCAGAGGAGGCATTCTCCTGACTGGCTTACACGCGGTCGCCGACATCTATTGTGAAAACTGCAAAATCACCCTGGGCTGGAAATAAGAGCGCGCCTTTGAGAGCACCCAGAAATACAAGGAAGGAAAGTTTATCATTGAGCTCGCCCACGTGATCAAGGACGACGGCTGGTAGAGGGGCTGCTGTGTTCCCAAAGACTGGTTGGTGAGACTGTTAAATGGAAAATATGGATATGGTGACAGAAGATGGAGATAAAATGATAAAATTTTGTACAATTAATAGTGAGTCATTGCAAATACACTTTTTCTTTTTTTTTTAATTTTATTGTTTTTGTGTGCGTGTACCATCAAATCAGATCTGACTGGTACAGGAGGAGACTGTCCCTCCTTCCCCAGCAGAGCATCTGGTGGATTCGAACCGTGAACCTCTGGGATTGTAGTTGCAGCTTCTTGCCACTAGGCCACCAGAGCTCCCGAAAATACATTTTTTTAAAACATAAAAGATGACTGTGCACATGGGCCTAATCTAATGAACTACACCGGAATCAGATTGACTGTTATGATGGAAAGAATTGAAGGAAATGTTCAGTAACAACAATCAAATCAAGACAGAGACACTTTCTTGTAAAAAAAACCATAAGACCAGAGACTAAGAACAAAAAAACCATAAGATCAGAGACTAAGAACAATTATCAATTACTCATGTGCAAGTTCAAACTGAAGCTGAAGAAACGGAAAACAAATCCACAATAATCAAAATAAGACCTTAAGTCCAGCCCATTTGAATTCAAATACCATTTCAAGAATGGATTTGGTGCATTGAACCCTAATTACCAGAGACCAGATGAGTTGTGGGACGACATCAAGGCTATCAACCCTGAAGAAAAGTCAATATAGGGGAGCTCAGGTGGCATGGTGGCAAAGAAGCTGCTCTGTAATCACAAAAGGCATGTGGTCTGAATCCACCAGATCTTCTGCTGGAGAAGGAGGGGCAGTCTCCTTCTGTACACAATAAGAAGAAAAAAAATTATTTTTTTTAAAAGAAAGGTCAATATAAAGACAGGGGAGGAAGAAAAGACCAAAATGGATGCAAGAAAAACCTGAAAATTGCTCTAGAACATTGAGAGACCAAAACAAAGGAAATAAATGGTAAAGTAAGAGGTAAGCAGAATATTTTGAAGGGCATCTCAAGAAAACAAAGAATTATAATGAAACGTGTAAAAAGCTGGAGTTAGAAAATCAAAAGGAAAGAATATGCTCAGCATTTCTCAAGGTGAGAGAACAGAAGAACAAAGTCAAGCCTCAAGTTGCAAAACAGTAGGATTCTATGGCAAAATCTTGAATGATGCAGAAAGCAATAAAAGAAGATAGAAGGAATGAATATAGTCACTGTACCAAAAAGAACTGATCTACTTTGAACCATTTCAGCAAGTGGCATATGACCAAGAATCTGTGGAAGTGAGGGAAGAAGTTCAAGCTGTGCTGAGGGCACTGGGAAAAAATAAGGTCCCAAGAATTGATAGAATACTAATTGATATGTTTCAGAAAACAAATATAGCCCTGGACGTGCTCACCAGTTTATGCCAAGAAATTTGGAAGACAGCTGCCTGGCCATCTTACTGGAAGTCCCCAAGGAATGTGATCTGGCAGAATGTGGAAATCACTGAACACTATCTCCAAACCTTTTCAATCTTTATGCAGAACAGATAAGGTGCACCTGATCCAGGCCATGTTTTTTTGTGATTATTTGTTATACATCAGAGAGCTGGACAATGACTAAGGATGACAGAAGAAGAATCAATGTCTTTGAGTTGTGGTGCCGGGGGAGTCTTGAACATACCATGGGCTGCCAAGAAAACAAATAAATCTATCTTAGGGAGGGTAAAACCAAGTTCTTCCTTGGAGGCTAGGATTTTGGTTTTTTTTTCTCTATAATTATATTTTATTAATTTTCATAAACATTTACAGAGATTTTGGGCTTCCACTCATTCATTGTTGCACTATTCTCTCTACCCTCCTCCCAGTTTGTTCTTGTCCAAATGCCACAGTGCTTGTCAAAGCCAGTTCTGATTAATCTTCTTTGTCAGTGTGTCCTTTGCCATTCCCTATCACTCCTCCCTGAGAGAGACTTCACCCTGAGTCATAAGGAAAAGGGGATGGCGTATTCTCTTAGCTACTTAGGATTTTGAAGCTCTCATACTTTTGAAGTCTCACATACTTTGGGCATGTGGCCAGGAGGGACAGCTGGTTTGAGAAGGACATCATGATCAGAAAGGTGAAGGGACAGTGCAGGAGAGGAAGACCCCAGATGAGATGGATTGATATAGTAACTGGGGCTATGGGGGTAGGTGTGTGAGAATCAGTAAAACTGACTCAAGACAGGGCAGGCTTCAGAGTTGCTGTACATAGGGTCGCTGTACGTTGCAGACGACTCGACGACACATAACAACAACATCTTTAATATCACACACAAGTGAAATCTTGCTGAAGATTACAAAAAACAGCTGGAACAGTACATTAACAGGGATATACCAGGATTCCAAGCTGGATTCAGAAGAGGCTGTGGATCAAGGGATATCATTGCTGATGCCAGATGGAACTTGGCTATATGCAGAGAATACAAGAAAGATGTTTACCTGTGTTTTATTGAGTATGCAAAGGTATTTGATGGTGTGGATTGTAACAACTTATGGCTAACATTGAAAAGAATGGGAATCCTGGAACATTAATTGTGTTTATGTTAAACCTATACATAGACGAAGAAGCAGTTGTCCAAACGGAACAAGGGAATATTGTAAGGAAGAAAGATTGCTGTTGTTGTTATGTACTGTCAAGTCAGAACTGACTCAATAGGTGACCCTCCAACAGATTTTCCAAAGAAAATATAATCACATGAGAAGAGATTGCCCATCCTCTCCCCATGGAAAAGCTGGTGGATTTGAACCACATGCCTTAGGGTTGGCAGTGCAGCACCTCACCATTAGGCCACCAGAGCTCTTGGAAAGAAAGATTGTTGCTGTCAAGTGCTGTTGAGTAAGACTCACGGTGACCTTATGAACAATATATCCGAACCCTGTCCTCTCCTGTACCATCCTTACCATCTCTGATACACTTGAACCCAGTGCTGCAGTCACCACATCAATCTGTCCCACAGAAGGTCTTCCTCTCTTTCACTGACCTTCCACTTTTCTCAGAATAATATTCATTTCCAAGGGATATCCTCTCCTAGCAACAAGCCCAAGGTATGGGAGATGAAACTTTGCTATCCTTGCCTCCAAGAAGCACTCTGGCTACACCTTTTCTAAGACATATTTGTTCATTCTTTTGGAAGTCTAAGGGATATTCAGTACTCTTTTCCAATATCACAACTCAAAAACATTAATTCTTCTTCTGTCATCCTTATTTATTGTCCAGCTCTCATATGGCATAGCAAGTGGCTGAAAAGACCATAGCCTGAATCAGGTGTACCTTAGCCTTCAAGAGGATGTCATGGCTCTTCAGCATTTTGGAGAGGTCCTTGACTTGCCCCAAATAATATGTCACCTTATCTTCCGACTGCTGGTTCCAAGAGTGTTGATTGTGGATCCAAGTAAGATTAAATCATTGACAGTTTAAATCTGTCAATTGATGGATCTTGGCTGAAAGGAAGGAATACCAGAAGAATGTCTATTTGCTCTTTATTGACTATGTAAAGACATTTGACTATGTGGATCATGACAAGTTGTGGCTGACATTTAGAAGAATGGGAATCCCAGAGCACTTAATTGTGCTCATAAGGAACTGATACCTGGGCCAAGAGGCTGTTGTACGAACAAAGCAGGGGAAACGGCATGGTTTAAAATTGAGAAGGGAGTGCATCAGGCCTGTATTCTCTCTCCATTCCTATTCAATCTGTATGCTGAGCAAATTACCTGAGAAGCTGCACTCTGAAGAGTAATGTGGCATCAGGGTTGGAGGTAGACTCATCAATAACCTGTGTAATGCAGATGGCACAACCTTGCTTGCTGAAAGTGAAGTGGACTTGAAGCACTTGTAGAAGACCAAGGAATGCAGCCTTCAGTATGGATTGCATCTCAATATCAAGAAAACAAAGATTCTTATGATTCTTACCACTGCACCAATAGGCAGCATCATGATAGATGGAGAGGAGATTGAAACTGTCTATAGCTTCATCTAGCTTGGATCCACATTTAACACCTTTGATACTAGCAGTCAGGAAATAAGGAGACACATCGCACTGGGAAAATCTGCAGTTAGGGATCTCTCCAAATTATTGAGGAGTACTGATGTCAATTTGAAGAATAAGGCTCATCTGATTCAGGCCATAGTCTTTCCGATTATTTGTACATCAGAGAGCTGGACAATGAATAAGGATGACATAAGAACTGATGCCTTTGAGTTGTGGTGTTGGAGAAGATTACTGAACATGGACAGCCAAGAGAACAAGCAGATATGCCTTGGAGAGGGTGGAGCCAGAATGTTCTTTGAGGCAAGAATGAAGAGGCTTTGCCACACATACTTTGGACATGTTGCTAGGAGGGACTATTCTTTGGAGACAGACATGATGTTGGGAAGGATGGAGAGTCGGCAAAGGAGAGGAAGACCCTTAACCAGGTGGACTGACACAGAGACTGACACAATGGGCTCTTGTGTGTCAGGAAGTGTGAGGATGGTGCAGGATCGAACATGGTTCAGATTTTTTGTTCACAGGGTTCCTAGGAGTCACACTCGACTCAACGGCACCTAACAACAAGAGCAACTAGCCCAGTGGCAAGGACCTTTGTTTTCTTGTTGTTGAGCTGTAATCTATATTGTACACTTCAGTCTTTGATCTTGTGTCCTCCTCACTTTCAGCAAGATTGTATATCATTTGTATGATGCAGTTTGTTGATGAATCTTCCTCTGATCCTGATGCCACATTAGTCTTCTTACAATCTGGCTTCACAAATTTGCTCAACATACAGATTGAGTATGTATGAAGAAAGGATAAAATTCTGATGCACACTCTTAATTTTAAACTATATGTTGTTGTTGTTGTTGTTATGTGCTGTCGAGTCGTTTGCGACTCATAGCGACCGTATGCACAACAGCCCTAAACCCTGCTCTATCCTGCGCCAACTGCACTGCCCCTGACACACCCATCCCGATTACCCCAGTCACCGAATCAATCCACCTCATAGAGGGTCTTCCCCTCCTGCGCCGTCCCTCCACCCTCCCAAGCATGATGTCCCTCTCCAAGGACCCGTCCCTCCTGGCAACATGTCCAAAGTAAGACGAAGCCCCAGAATCCTTGCCTCCAAGGAGTAGCTTGGTTTAATCCTCTCCAAGATGAATCTGTTTGTTTTCCTGGCAGTCCATGGTACATTCAATACTCTTCTCCAGCACCACAGCTCAAAGGCATCAACTCTCCTTCTGTCCTCCCTAGTCATTGTCCAACTCTCTGATGCATAACAAGTGATTGCAAAGACCATGGCCTGTATCAGGCACACCTTAGTCTCCAGAGAGACACCGTTGCTCCTGAGTACTTTAGAGAGGTCCCTAACAGCAGACTTTCCCATCGCGATACGCTTTTTTAAACTATATAGTGTACCCTTATTCCATTTGGACAACAGCTTCTTGGTCCAGATAAAAATTTCGTATGAACATAATTAAGTGTTCTGGGATTCCCATTCTTCTCAATGTTAGCCATAGTTTGTTGTTATCCACATAGTCAAATGCCTTTGTATAGACTAAAAAGCCAGGATCCTTCTGACATCAGCAATGATATCCCTGGTGCCATAGTCTCGTCTACACCCAGCTTGAACTGCTGGCAGTTTCCTGCTAATGTACTGTTCCAGCCAATTCTGGATGGTCTTTGACAATAAATTGCCTGCATGAGAATAATGATGTTGTTTGATTAGTAATCTGAAGGTTTGGCTTTGGTGATAGAAAGGAAGCCCAAGATTCCACGCTAGAATTTTGTAGAGCCCATAACTTAATCATTGTAAACTTTTTTTTTCAAAAAAGTGACTAAACAGATGGCCTTTGCCTTGTTAAGATAAACAGCAATCAAATTAACTTACATATGTGAAATAAATAGTGGAAAAGTTACATTTTAACAGACACAGTCAGGGCCAACTGTGGAAAAGGCCACCAATTATTCACATTGTTACTGTTATTGTTATGTGCACTTGTGACTCACAGCAACCCTAAGTACAACAGCTCCAAATCCTGCCCTATCCTGTGCTAACCTTATTGTTTCTTACACATCTATCCCGTTATCCCAGTATCTGAATCATTCCATCTCATTCAGGGTCTTTCTCTAATTCCGCCATCTCTCCACCTTCCCAAGTATGATGTCTCTTTTCAAGGACTGATCACTCCTTGTAACATGTCCAAAGCATGTCAGATGAAGCTTCAGAATCCTTGCCTCCAAGGAACACCCTTGTTTCACCCTCTCTAGGATAAAACTTTTGTTCTCCTAGCAGTCCATGGCATATTCAATACTTTTCTCAAGCACTACAGCTCAGAGGCATCAGTTCTCCTTCTATCATCCCTAGTCATTGTCCAGCTCTCTGACGCATAGCAAGTAATTGCAAAGACTATGGCCTGGATCAGGTGCACCTTAATCTCCAGACTGACAATGTTGCTCTTTAATATTCTGGAGAGGTCCCTGACAGCCAACTTTCCAAATGCAATTTGTCTTTTGATTTCCTGGCTGCTGGTGAAAAGAGTGTTGATTGTGGGGCCAAGCAAACTAAAGCTGTTAACAATCTCAATCTCTTCACCATCCGTCATGATGCTGCCAAACAGCTCAGCAGTGAGAATCTTCGTTTTCTTCATGTTGAGCTTCAATCCATTCATAAGAATGCTTAAATTGAGGCACAAGAAAACAACTACAGCTTTTTACAAAAAAGGACAGTGGTAGTTCAGTCACAGAATCCTCAACTTCTAGGCAGGAGACTTGATTTCATTTCTTCACAAATGCACCCTTATCTATCAATAGGGGTTTTCATGTTACTATGTGATGAATAGATTTTTTATTTTATTTTATTATTTTTGTGTGATTGTATCATCAAATCAGATCTGACTGGTACAGGAGGAGATTGTCCCTCCTTCCCCGGCAGAGCATCTGGTGGATTCAAACCGTGTGCCTCTGGGATTGTAGTTGCAGCTCCTTGCCACTATATGATGAACAGATTTTAATGGTTTCTTGATTAAGATGAACTAGGGGGAAAGGTTTGACAATCTGCTTTCCAAGT
>NW_006399795.1:18651820-18662756 GCF_000299155.1 Elephantulus edwardii
TTAAATAAATAAATAAATAAATAAATAAATACATAAACAAAAATGGGGAGCTCTGGTGGCCTAGTGGCAAGAAGCTGCACTGCAATCCCAGAGGCCCACAGTTCAAATTCACCAGATGCTCTGCTGGAAAAGGAGGGACAATCTCCTCCTCTACCAGTCAGATTCGATTTGATGGTACATGAACACAAAATAATAAAATAAAAATTAAAAAATAAATTAAAAAAAATCCTTGCCTCCAAGGAGCAGCCTGGTCTCGTCCTCTCCAGAACAAGCCTGTTTGTTCTCCTCGCAGTCATGGTATATTCAATACTCTTCTCCAGCACACAGCTCAAAGGCATCAATTCTTCTTCTATCATCCCTAGTCATTGTCCAGCTCTCTGATGCATAGCAAGTAACTGCAAAGACCATGGTCTGTATCAGATGCACCTTAATATCCAGACTAACATCGTTGCTCTTCAGTACTTTGGAGAGGTCTCTGACAGCAGACTTTCCCAATGCAATTCATTCATCTTTTTTTAAAATTTTTTAAAATTATTTTTCTGTGAGTGTACCATCAAATCAGATCTGACTGGTACAGGAGGAGATTGCCTCTCCTTCCCCAGCAGAGAATCTGCTGGATTTGAACCATGCGCCTCTGGGATTGTAGTTGCAGCTCCTTGCCACTAGGCCACCAGAGCTCCCCGCAATTCATTCATCTTTTAATTTCCTGGCTGCTGGTAGCTAGAGTGTTGATTGTGGAGCCAAGCAAACTGAAGCTGTTAGCAATCTCAATCTCTTTACCATCTAGCATGATGCTACCAATCATCCCAGTGGTGAGAATCTTTGTTTTCTTGAGGGTGAGCTTCAATCCATATTGAAGGCTTCAGTCCTTGACCTTCTGCTGTAAGTGCTTCGGGTCCTTCTCAGTTTCAGCAAGCAGGGCTGTGTTACCTGCATAACACAGATTGTTGATGAGTCTTCCTCCAATCCTGATGCCACATTTCCCCTCATAGAGTCCAGCCTCCCAGATAATGCGTTCTGCATAATTACTTGCTTTGTATCTGAAAGTTGGACAATGAATAAAGGATGACAGAAGAAGAATTGATTATTTTGAGTTGTAGTGTTCGAGAAGAGTATTGAATACCGCATGGATTGTCAAAAGAAAAAACAAGTTTGTCCTGGAGAAAATGAAACCATAGTGCTCCTTGTATATTGTTAGGAGGGGCTAGTCCTTGGAGAAGAACATTACACTTGGAAAGGTGGAAGGTCAATATAAGAAAGGAGGACTCTCAGCAAAATAGATTGACAGGGTGACCATAACAATGGATTCAAGTATGCTGGAGATGGTGAGGATAGGACAGGGTTCAGATCCATTGTTTGTTTGCTTGTTTTTATTATATATTTTTTTCTTGCTGTGTACCATCAGAAAAAAAAGAAAATCTGACTGGCACAAGAGGAGATTGCCCCTCCTTCTCCAGGAAGCATCTGGTGGATTCGAACCTCACACTTTCGGGATTACAGTGCAGCTTCTTGCCACTAGGCCACCAGAGCTCCCTAAGGTCCATTGTTATAAGGCTCCTATGAGTTAGTGTCAACTTGATGGCACATCCCACCATTACCACCACCACCAGCAGGAGCAGAAGCTTATTTCTACTGTAATTATTAAAAATAATGGAGCATTTTAACTTCTGTATAATATTCTTTAAATACGTTGTACTTGACTCTATGGCATCTAACAACAACAACATATTATTATTATTATTATTCTTTTATATCATCAAATCTGTCTTAATTTGGAGACCCCATGAAGCAGAGTGCATCTGATTCAGGCCATATCTCTCTGATCATTTGCTGTGCATCTGAGAGCTGTACAGTGAATAAGGATGACAGAAGAAGAATTGACACCTTTGAGTTGGAGAAGAGCACTGAACATCCCATGGACGGTCAAGAGAACAGATATGTCTTGGAGAGGCTGCAGCCTAGGTGATCTTTGGAGTTAAGGATGATGAAACTTCACCTCACATACTTCGGGCATGTTTCGAAGAGAGGCTATTCCTTGGAGAAGGACATGGAGGGAAGGGTGGAGGGTCGGCAAAGGAGAGGAAGACCTTCAACCAGGTGGGTTGACGTGGTGACTGTGGCAAAGGGTTCTTGCGTGTCAGGAAGTGTGAAGATGGCACAGGGTTCAGATCTGTTGTTCAGAGTGTCACTATGAGTCATACTCGACTCGACAGCACCTAACAACAAGAAGCAGATACTAAGAGATTCAAATAAAGTGAAATAAAATCCACTGTCATCGAGTCAATTCCCATAGTGACCCTGCAGGACACAAGAGTTTCCAAGGCTGTAAATCTTTACGGAAGTTGCCTGCCTTATCTCTTTCCCAAAGAGTGGCTGGTAGGTTGGAACCATTGACCTTTTGGTTAGAGGCAAGTGCCTTAACCACAGCACCGTCAGAGCTCTCATTAAGATCGAAGAGAAGGAACAAGCCCTGCAGGGGGCGCCAAAGAACAAGTCTCAACGGCAGGTAACCAGAGCTCAATGCCTTGGAGAATGAGGTGAGAGGAGATAGAGAGCTTCCAATTCAGAACCACACTCTGTGGTCAAGGACGGCTCCCAAAAGAACAGTGTGACCCAGGAACATGATTTGTGCGGCCAGAGTTGCCCTCAGGTAGAACAAACACGGTTTGGAGAAAATGCAGCCAGTGTGCTCCTTTAGAAGTCAAAAGGATGAAATTTTTGTCTCACATAGCGTTGAGTATGTCGTTGGAGGAGCCAGTCCTTGGAAAGACACATCGTGCTTGGAAAGGCAGAGGGCCAGTGAAAGAGACAAAGACTTTCAACAAGATGGACCGACATGGCAACTGTAACAATGGGCTTGAGTATAATAAAGATGACGAGGATGGTATAAGGTCAAGGTTTAGGTCTGTGGTTCAGAGGGTTGCTATGAGTTGTCTCTGGCTTGAGGGCAACAAGAAGAATACGCTCTGGCAGATGGGATATGAGTCTTCAAGGCACGTTGTTTCTTTTTCTTTAGATTCTTTTCTCTCTTTCAGGGGAAACGATACACAGCAAAAGATATGCTATTTCAAGAATTTTGTGTGTAACCCAGTCACATCAATTCCCTTTTCCAAACTGTGCAGCCATTCTTGCTATCATTTTCCAAACTACCCTATCCTACTGCCCTAACATCAATTAACTGCTCCTCAAAGCTTCTCATCTAACCTTTTACACTGCTGTTGTCAATAAGAGCCCACCAGATAATTCTTTAAAAGAACACCATTCTCTTGTGTCAAAAAAAAGAACACCATTCTATGAGGGTTGCAGACTGGATTATATTTGGGGTTGGGGGAGGTGCGGGGGAGATTGTGTACCAGTGAGGGAGTTTTTCTTTTGCTTTTCAAGGAGAGGAGCTAACGGGGGTGAGCAGGGAGAAGGGTGCAACAATGAATGAATGGAATTCCAAAATCTCTGTAGATGTTCATTGAAATGAAAAATAAATAATTAAAAAAAAGAACACCATTCTTAAGGCAGATATTTTTTTAAATTTGAGTGAAAGTTTACAAACCATGTTGGTTTTTCTTTTTTTGTTTTGTTTTTTTTTCTTGTTGTGTACCATCGAATCAGATCTGACAGGCACAGAAGGAGATTGACCCTCCTTCTCCAGCGGAGCATCTGGTGGATTTGAACCGTGTACCTTCGGGATTGCAGTGCAGCTTCTTGCCACCAGGCCACCAGAGCTCCCATATTGGTTTTTCTTTCAATCATTCATACACATTTTGCTTTATAACATTAACTACAAACTTTACTATAATTAATTATAACGTTTGATCAACCCCTTCCCTTCACCAAATTTTTCTATTATTAATTACCCTTTCTTCCTCCCTTCCCATCCAAGATCATCCAAGAGAGATTCTATCTGTGTATAAACATTAGTTGTTGTTATTATGTGCCGTCGAGTCGTTTGTGACTCATAGTGACCCTATGTACAACAGCCCTCAACCCTGCTCTGTCCTGTGCCAATCGCACTGCCTCTGACACACCCATCCCGATTACCCCAGTCACTAAATCAATCCACCTCATAGACGGTCTTCCCCTTCTGCACTGTCCCTCCACCCTCCTAAGCATGATGCCCTTCTCCAAAGACTGGGCCCTCCTTACAACATGTCCAAAGTATGTCAGTCGAAGCCCCCAAATCCTTGCCTCCAAGGAGCAGCCTGGTTTAACCCTCTCTAGGATGAATCTGTTTGTTTTCTTGGCAGTCCAGGGTACATTCAGTATTCTTCCCCAGCACCAAAGCTCAAAGGCATCGATTCTCCTTCTACCCTCCCTAGTCATTGTAGTTACCTATAAAAAAAAGACTTCTTTTTATGTTCTATTGTTAGGTGCTGTTGAGTAGACTACGACACATAGTGACTCTTGGACAACTGGTCTACACCTTGCGCTATCCAGCACTCGCCTCATGACCTCTGTCATGCTCAAGGCTATTGTGAGAACGACTCTGTCCATGCAGCCTGTGGAGGGTCTTCCTCTCTCACTGACCTTCCACCTTTCACAGCAGGATGTCTCTCTCCACGGATTGGCTCTTCCTGAGAAGCATACCCAGTGCATGTGAGACGCTATCTCACCATCGTTGCCTCCAAGCTGCACTCTTGTTGCACTTCCTCCAAGACAGATGTGTTTGTTCTGGAGGACCAGGGGATATACAGCACTCTTCCAACTTTCAGATGCGTAGGAAGCAGCTGAAGACACTGAGACTTAGATGAGGCACATCATAGTCTTGAAACTGACATTGCTGCTCTGTAGTACATTGGAGAGGATTTCCTCAGTGGAAATCCTTGAGGAGCAGACTTCCTCAAGGCAGCACATCTTTTGATTTCTTGACTACCACTACCTTGGGTGTTGAATGCAGATCCAAGTGAAATAAAATTGTTGACAACGTCAATCTTTTCTCCATCTATCACAGTGTTGGCTATGGATCCAGTGGTGAGCAATATTGTTTTCTTTTTCTCTCCCCCCCACCCTTGTTGTTTACCGTCAAATAAGATCCAACTGGCCGAGAGACTGCCTCTCCAGCAGAGCATCTGGTGGATGTGAACCAAGAGCCTTCAATATTGCAGCACAGCTTCTTGCCACTAGGTCACCAGAGCTCCCTTCATTTTTGTTTTCTTGATGTTTAGCTGTAACCCATATTGAAGGCATGCTTGCAGTAAATGCTTCAAGACTTCTTCACTTTCTCTTCATGAACTTCTCCCTTCAATCTTTGTAGCACCACCTACTGGCAGAATGGCAGTATATCTGCAAAACAATTTGTTACAAACTTGCTTACGACAATTGCATCATATTTGAGTGTTGAAAGATCTATCAACAATCTGCATTATGCAAATGACACAACCCTGCTTGCTGAAACTGAGGAGGACCTGAAGCGCTTGCTGCAGAAGGTCAAGGACTGCAGCCTTCAATATGTATTGAGGCTCAATGTCAAGAAGACAACAATTCTCACCACTGGATCAACTGGCAGCATCAGGATGGATGGTGAAGAGATTGAGATTGTTCACAGCTTTAGTCTGCTTGGCTCCACAATCAACACTCTTGGCACCAGCAGCCAAAAAATTAAAAGACGTACTGCGATGGGAAAGTCTGCTGTTAGGGACCTCTCTAAAGTACTGAAGAGCAACACTGTCTCTCTGGAGACTAAGGTGCATCTGATACAGGCCATCTTTGCAATCACTTATTATGCGTCAGAGAGTTGTTGAACAATGACTAGAGAAAATAGAAGAACTGATGCCTTCGATCTTTGGTGTTGGAGAAGAGTATTGAGGGTACCATGGACTGCTAAGAAAACAAACAGATTCATCTTTGAGAGGGTTAAACTGGGCTGCTCCTTGAAGGCAAGCATGCTGAGGCTTCGTCTGATATACTTTGGACATGTTGTAAGGAGAGACCGGTCCTTGGAGAGGGACATCATGCTTGGTAGGGTGGAGGGACAGCACAGGAGGGGAAGGCCCTCTAGGAGATGGATTGATTTGGTGACTGGGGTAATCGGGATGAGTGTGTCGGAGACAACGAGATTGGCACAGGACAGAACAGAGTTTAGGGCTGTTGTACAAAGGATTGCTATGAGTCGCAAGTGACAACACACAACAACAACTTTAAAAAAAATCTGTGCCGACTTGAGATTTACACATTTACTTGTAATTGAGATGGGCATCACAGGAATATAGTCTAAATCTATATCACAGATGCCTATTCTCCAAGAGTCCTGAAAATGTAAACTGCTATGCATAGCTTGGGCAGAAGTCCCAGATTGCTATGACAACAAATGAACCAGCTACATATACTGGTATCTTAGATGCAAGTTGTAAAGGAAATTATCTGTATTCTGCTTGGCTAACAAATGCATATTTGTAGCCCTTTCATGTAATAGAATTAAAATTGTTGTTTATAAAAAAGGAAACAAACTGATAACAGGAGAAAATTGCCTTCCTGGGTAGAACAATAGAATGGCAAGGTTTATGGATATCACAAAGAAAAAATTCAATTCTTTAACAAGAACAACAACAACAAAAGATTCCTTCACTTTTTACACTCAAGATTGTGTCATCAGCACAAGGCAGGTTGTTGATGAATTTTTCTCCAATCCTATTGACACATTCTCCTTCATACAGTCCTGGTTCTCAAATTATTTGCTCAGCCTACAGATTGAATTTTTATTGTTGTGCACTGTGGATTGGGAACTGAACCATAGCTGATGCTGCAGTGTCATGTGATAGTTATGATATTGTTTGATTATTTCTACACTTTGTTGTATCACCTTTGTTTTGGAATGAGAGGAGTCATGCATCTCTTACAACTTCTGGCCAGGTAACTGTCTTCCAAAGTTGCTTGCTGGTGAGAATGTCCAGGGCTGTATCTGTTTTGTGAAACACTTCAACTGGTAGGCCATCAATTCCTCATGCCTTATTTTTTTGCCAATGCCTTCAGTGCAACTTGAACTTCTTCCTTCAGTACTGTTGGTTCCTGGTCATATGTTATTCCTGAAATAGTTCAGTGGTGACCACTTCCCTCTGTATTCCTTCCATCTTCTTTTGGTGCTTTTAAAAAAACATATTGTTATTAGGTGCTGTCAAGTTGACTATGACTCATAGCGACCCCATGAACAATGGACCTGAACTTGGCCCTATGTAGGCTATCCTCATTGTCTCTTATATACTTGAGCCATTGTTATAGTCACTATGCCATCAATCTCATTGAGGGTCTTCCTCTCTTTTGCCGACCCTCAATCTTTCCAAACATGACATTCTTTTCCAAAGACTGCCCCATCGTAACGTCATGCCCAAAATACGTGAGACAAAGCTTCATCATCTTTGCCTCCAAGAAGTACCTCCTTGACTGCTGATGCCAAAAGTGTTGATGGTGGATCCAAGCAAGATGAAATTATTGACAATTTCAATATTTTCTTCATCTATCATGATGTTTCCTATCGGCTCCATGGTGAGGATTTTTGTCTTCTTGATGTTGACATGTGATCTAAGATGGTAGTCTTTGATCTTCTGCATTAAGCCTTTCAAGTCCTTTCACTTTTGGCAAGGTAACTATTATTTGATGTGCTTTTCCAGTAATTTTTGGATAATCTTCAGCAGAATCTTGCTTGCATGTGATATTAATGATACTGTTCGATAATTTCCACACTCTGTTGGGTCACCTTTCTTTGGAATGGGAACAAATATAGATCTCTTCCAGTCAGTTAGCCAAGTGGTTGTCGTCCAGATTTCTTGGCATAACTTGATGAACACATCTAGGGCAGCATCTGTTAGTTGAAATATGTCAATTGGTATACCATCAATTCTTGGGGCCTTATTTTTAGCCAATTCTTTCAAAGCAGTTTGAACTTCTTCCTTCATCACCATCGGCTCTTGCTCATATGTTGTTTCATGAAATTCTTCTGTGTCTGCCAATTCCTTTTGGTATAATGACTCTGTATACTCTCTCTCTATTCTTTTAATACTTTCAGGATCATTTAATATTCTGCCCAAAGCATCCTTAAGTATTGCAACTAGAGGCTTGCAATTTCTTCTTTAGTTCCTTGAGCTTAAGAAATGCTGAGCAAGTTCGGCCCCTTTGATTTTCTGACTCCAGCTCTTTGTACATTTCATTATAATACATTACTTTTTCTTCCCCTGTTGCCTTTTGAAATCTTCTGTTCAGCATCTTAATGTCTTGATTTCTTCCCTCTGCTTTGGCTTCTCAGCTCTCTAGTGTAATATTCAGAGTCTCTTCTGACATCTATTTTGGTCTTTTATTCCTCCTCTGTCTTTGTAATGACTTTTTTGCACTCTTCCTGGATGATATTCCTTAAATCCTCCCATAATTCATCTAGTCTTCACTCATTAGTGTTCAAGGCCTCAAATCTATTCCTGAGATGGTTTTGAAATTCAGATGGGATAGATTCAAGGCCATATTTTGGTTCCTATGGATTTGATTTCATTTTCCTTTGCTTTAGCTTGAACTTGCATATGAGTAGCTGGTGGTCTATTCCACAGTCAGCACCAAGCCTAGTTTTCACAGCTAGTACTGAGCTTCTCCAGTGGTTCTTTCCACAGATCTAATCTATCTCATTTCTATGCATACCATCAGGTGAAATCCATGTGTATAACCTGCATTTATGTTTCTCATAAAATGTATTTGTCCTATTGGTCCCCCCAAAAAAGTATTTGCAATGAATAAATCGTTGATTGTGCAAAATTCTATCATTCTATTTCCAGCTTCATTTCTGTCACATCAACAGAGAAATAACAGAAGTGCAGGCTGGGTTTAGAACGGGTTGTGGTACTAGGCATATTGTAGGTAATGTTTGATGGGTCTTGGCTGAAAGCAGGGAGTACCAGAGAAATGTCTGTGTTTCATTGAGTATGCAAAGGTGTTTGACTGTGTGGATCACAACAAACTGTGGCTAACTCTGAGAAGAATGAGAATCCCAGAACACATGATTGTACTAATGCGAAGCCTATACTTGGACCAGGAGGCAGTGGCCAGAACAGAGCAAGGGAACACCGCACAGTTCAAAACTGGGAAAGGTATATGCCAGGGATGTGTCCTATCTCCATACCTTTACAATCTATATGCAGAAGAGATTATCTGGGAGGCAGGGCTCTATGAGGAGAAATGTGGCATCAGGATAGGAGGAAGACTCATCAATAATCTGCATTATGCAGATGACACAACCCTGCTTGCTGAAACTGAAGAAGACCTGAAGCGCTTGCTGTGGAAGGTCAGGGACTGCAGCCTTCAGTGTGGTCTGAGACTCAATATCAAGAAAACAAAGATTCTCACCACTGGGCCAATTGGCAGCGTCATGAAGGATGGTGAAGAGATTGAGATTGTTAACAATTTTAGTTTCCTTGGCTCCACAATCAACACTCTGCACCAGCAGCCAGGACATTAAAAGACGCATTACGATAGGAAAGTCTGCTGTTAGAGACCTCTCTAAAGTACTTAAGAGCAACCATGTCAGTCTGGAGACTAAGGTGTGCCTGATACATGCCATGGTCTTTGCAATCACTTGCTATGCGTCAGAGAGCTGGGCAATGACTAGGGATGATAGAAGAATTGATCCCTTTGAGCTGTGGTATTGGAGAAGAGTATTGAATATACCATGGACAGATAAGAAAACTAACAGGTTCATCCTGGAGAGGGTGAAGCCAGTCTGTTCCTTGGAGGCAAGGATTCTGAAGCTTTTTTTTACATACTTTGGACATGTTGCAAGGAGGGACCAGTCCTTGTAGAGGGACGTTATGCTTGGGAGGGTGGAGGGACAGTGGGAGAGAAAGACCCTCGATGAGATGGATTGATTCAATGACTGGAGTAATGAAGGCAGATGTGTAGGAGACAGTGAGATTGGCACAGGATAGAGCAGGGTTTAGGGCTGTTGTACACAGGGTCACTATGAGTTGTGGGCGACTTGACAGCACATAACAACAACAACAACAACAATTATTTGTGCATCTTCTCTTCACTTAATAGGGTTAGGTTCCAAACCTGTGACCAGGTCATTGAGAAACTGGCATTATGCAAAAATGGAGCATGACCACAGCAGTCCACTAAACAGACAGTGACTACAGACCACTGCCAAGGTATATTATTACATAACCACCACCGAGACTGAGGCAAGCTCAGACTTAAAAGGCAGACTTTTTTTTTTAAGGCAGACATTCTTTACCAATTAAGTGCAACAACTGTGTGGGTCCAAGATTTCCGGGGATAGTTTTAGTTTTAGGTTTAAATATTATCTCAGGGCTAGCCTTTCATGTTTGTTCCACAGGTGGCATGTGGCCTAATTTTGACGGTGGATATTGAGCTTCTCCAATGATTCTGTCCACAGATGTAGTCAATGCGGTTCCTTTGCAGTCCATCAGGTGAGGTTCTTGTGTAAAGTTGCTGTGCACATTTTTTTAAAAGGAATTTTCAATGAAATAAATCATTGAACATACAAATTTCAATCATTCTACTTCTGGCCATGTTTCACCAAGTCCATAATTTCCAACGACCCTTCATTCTTCATTGTTTCCAGTTTTCAATGATAATACCAACCAATTATCACTAATGCATCTTGATTGCATATGTGGTCAAGTTTGGACTGCAAAATTTGATAAAAATATTCAATCTCTTCTGCGGCTTTAGCTGTTATGTTAATACATGTATTAATATATTTTAATATGCACACCCATGTTTATCATGGCTCTGTCTGTAATAACAAAAAGCTGTAATCTACCCAAGTGCCCATCAACAAATGAGTGGAGTGGACAGAGAAGCTCTGGTATATTCACACTATGGAATACTATGCAGCATTGAAAAACAAGGAACTCGAGTAAGATGGGTTCAATAATGTATACTGCACTGAAACAGAGGAGGGAGAAAACTGTTTAAAAGAGATATATAACTAGGTATTTCTGTCATC
>NW_006399795.1:18663476-18665772 GCF_000299155.1 Elephantulus edwardii
CCATTGAAACAGATGAGGGAGAGAACTGTTTAAAAGGACATACGTATGGTTTTTCTTGTCATTACAGAAGTCCAGGGTGAAGGTTGCATAGTGGAGTAGACTTGGGGGGAGGGACTGCATTACAATGAAAGAATTTTTCTTTTTTTTTTCAAGGAGAAGAGTGAATTGGGGGAGGGGATGGGCAGGGAGAAAAGTACAACAATGAATGACTGGAAACCCTAAGTCTCTCTAAACTTTCATTAAAAATAATTTTTAAAAGAGCAAGGATAAAAAATTGTATTTTAACAGTTTCATTAGCAAGTCTTCCTTGTATGTGTATGGATAATACCCTATTACTCACAACATTTTATTTCAGGATGGAACTTAAAATTGTCTTTTTAACTAAGAATGCAACAGGATTCTTCCTCTGTTTTTCATTCCCAGGATAGTACATCATGTGATTGTCTGATTCAAAG
The DNA here is from genome assembly GCF_000299155.1 of Elephantulus edwardii. NCBI lineage: Eukaryota > Metazoa > Chordata > Mammalia > Macroscelidea > Macroscelididae > Elephantulus > Elephantulus edwardii. The sequence goes on from NW_006399795.1 coordinate 18,663,932, forward strand.
TGGCCAAAGCCAGTCCATTTCATCTTCTCCTGCCTAGAATATCAATGTTCATGGGACCCATTTCATTTTTCACAACTAGTTTTCTAATCCTCATACTTTGTAGAATCCATGTTCCAACTATGAAAGTTACAACTGAAGCTAAAGAAAATGAAAACAAATCCAAAGAACCAAAATACGATCTTGAGTTTGTCTCACATGAATTTATAATTAGGAATCGATTTGAAACATTGGACACCTATGATCGAAGACCAAATGAGATGTGGGATGCAATCAAGGATATCATCTATGAAGAGAGCAAAAAAGTCACTGCAAAGAGAAGAGAAGAAAAAAAAACCTAAATGGATGTAAGAAGAGACCCTGAAAATTGCACTTGATCATGAAGAAGCCAAAACAAAGGGAAGAGATGTTGAAGTAAAAGAGTTGAATGAAAGATTTCAAAGGGAAGCTCGAGAAGACAAAACAAACTATTATGGTATATGCAGAGAATTGAAGAATAAAGAGAGAAGAACTTGCTCAGCATTTCTCAAACTGAAAGAACACTGAAAAACAAATGCAAATCTCGAGTTGCCATACAGAGAGATCTTAATGGGCAAACTCTTGAATGAGCCATGAAGCATTTAATGAAGATGGAGAAGGGAGCTTGGGCGGCCTAGTGGTAAGAAACTGTGCTGCAATCCCAAAGGCGTGCAGTGCAGGTCCACCAGATGCTCCGCTGAAAAGGAGTGGCATTCTCCTCCTGTGCCAGTTGGATCCGATTCGATGGTACACAAGAAAAAAAAAGAAGATGGAGGGAATACAAAAAAATCACTGTATCAAAAAGAAGTGGTTGACACTAAAACATTTTGGAAAATATTGTATGATCAAAAGCCAATGGTAAGGAAGGATGAAGTTCAAGCTGCAATGAAATGACACTGGGAAAAAAATGAGGCCTCATATCCCAGCTTCAGACACTGGAGGGAAAGCAAGCCTGTCAGAGACCCATTCCATTCCCAGTTGATTCAGTAGCTGGTGATTGGAAGATACTCTGCAACAGTACTCAGGAAAAAAAAGAAAAGAAAAATAAAATAAGGGCCCAGGAATCAGTTTCAAATAGCAGATGCAGCCCTGGATGTGCTCACTAGTCCATGTTAGGAGATCTGGAGGACAGCTGCTTGGAGACCAACTTGGGGGATTCCTATTTGTTCTCATTTCCAAGAAAGCAGATTGAACAGAATGTGGAATTTCTTGAACAGTATCATTAATATCACATGTAACCAAAATACTACTGAAGATCATTCAAAAAAGGCTAGAACAAAACACAGAAAACTGTCAAAAGTCAAGCTGGGTTTAGAAGATACCAGTTGAATGTCTTTTTGTGCTTTATTCACTGCACAAAGGCATCTGACTGTGTAGACAATATCATTGAAGAATGTGAATACCAGAACACTTAATTGTGCTCACGTGAAGCCTACACCTGAACCAAGAAGCTGTTGTGTGAACAGAGCAAGGAAACATTTGTTGTTGTTAGGTATCACCGAGTTGAGTATGACCCATAGCCACCCCTGCGAACAGCCGACCTGAACCCTCCAAACAGTACCAGCCTCACCATCTCTGACACACTAGAGCCCGTTGCTGAAGTCACCATGTCAATTCATCTCACTGAGGGTCTTCCTCTCGTTCACTGACCTTCCATCTTTCCAAGCATGGTGTCCATTTCTTTTTTTTTAATATTTTTTTATTGGGAAAAACATATTGGGGGTACAAGGAGGTGAGGGTTGGAGACAGAAGGGTGAGGATGGGCCAGGATACAGTTGCAGAGCTGCACAGTTTGGTCGGTGGGGGGAGCAGGTGAAGGAAATGAT
>NW_006399795.1:18666404-18732731 GCF_000299155.1 Elephantulus edwardii
CCCCCCCAGGTGCCTGTTGGGGCCTGGGTTTCAGCTGTCCACACCACAGCAGTGGACAACGAGCTTAAAGCCCCTGATGGCTCTGGGCGCTGACTCTCACCAGTGGCTATGGATGAAGTCACAGGTGATTTTCAGCCAGCGCCGGATGGTGTCCATTTCTAAGGAATAGCCTCGCCTAGCTGCATCCAGAGTATGAAAGACAAAGCTTCACCATCTGCCACCAAGAAGCACTCAGACTGCATTTTTCCCAAGACTTATCTTTTTGTTCTCTTGACATTTTATTAGATATTTTGTGCTCTTCGTCAGCATCACAGCTCAAAGGCATCAATTCTTCTTCTGTTATCCTTATTCATTGTCCAGCTCTCTGATGTATAGCAGATATGTGCTCATACAGAGCCTATATATAACAAGACCAAGAAGCTGTGGTTTGAATGGAGCAAGGGAACACTGCATGGTTTAAAATCAGGAAGAATGTGTATCAGGATTGTATCCTTTCTCCACACCTATTTAATTTGTATTGCCTTGGGCAAGCCTGCTGTCAGGGACCTCTCCAGAATGGGGAGGAATAATGATGTCAATTTGAAGAGTCGTGTGCCTGATTCAAGTCGTGGTCTTCTCAATCACCTGTTATGCATCAGGGAGGTGGACAATGAATGAGAGAATAACACATCATGGTTTACACTTAAGAAAGGTGTGTTTCAGGGTTGTACCCTTTCACCATACTTATTCAATCTGTAGGTTGAGCAAAATTATTTGAGAGGATGGACTGATTCTAAGAAGAATATGGCTTCAGGATTGGAGGAAGACTCATCAATAACCTTTGGTATACAGTTGATACAACCTTGCTTCCTGAAAGTGAGGAGGACTTGAAACATTTGCTGCAGAAGATCAAACACTGCAGCCTTCAATATGGATTGTATCTCAACATCAAGAAAACAAAAGTTCTCACGACTGGACTGATAGGAGACATCATAATAGATGGAGAAAACATGGAAATAGTCAATGAGTTCATCTTACTTGGATCCACAATTACTATACTTGATACTAGCAGTCAGGAGATCAGGAGACATATTGCATGGGGAAAATCTGCAGTCAGGACTTTTTCAAGTTACGGAGGAGCAATGATGTTAGTTTGAAGACTAAGGTGCACTTGATTCAGGCTCGCCTGCTATGTATCTGAGAGCTAGATCATGAATACAATAACAAAAAAGAATTGAGGCCTTTGAATTGTGGTATTGGAGAAGAGTGGTGAATATACCATGAACTGCCAAAAGAACAAATAGATAAATCTTGGAGGAAGTGCAGCCATAGTTCTCCTTGGAGGCAAGGATGGCAAAACTTTGTCTCACATACTTTGGGCATGTTGCTAGGAGCTGACCCTCTAGCAGGTTTTCAGAGACAGTAAATCATATGGGAGTTGAATGTCCATCTTTTCCCCACAGTGCAGCTGCTGGATTTTAACCACGTACCTTTGCACTGGCAGCAAATTCCTTGCCACTAAGCCAGAGAGCTCCCTATTTTATATTATTTTGGTGCTCTCTCCTCTGACAATGTAACTAGTGTAGTTAGAACACGTGTAGAGGGACACAAACACCTTTGCAAAATCAATGAAACACAGATAAACATTCCTCTGGTACTCCCCGCTTTCAGCCAAGATCCATCTAAAATTAGCAACAATATCCCTAGTACCACAATCCCTTCTAAATCCAGCCTGCACTTCTGGCAGTTCTCTGGTGATGTGCTGTTCCAGTCATTTTTGGATAATCTTCAGCAGAATTTTGCTCACATGGGATATCAATGATATTGTTTGATAATTTTCACACTCTGTTGGATCTCCTTTGTAATGGGAACAAAGATCTCTTCCAGTCAGTTGGCTATGTGGTTGTTCTTCAGATTTCTTGCCAAAACTCTGTGAGCACATCCAGGGCAGCATCTGTTAGCTGAAATATGTCAAAAGGCATTTGACTGTGTGGATCACAACAAACTGTGGCTATCTGAGAAGAATAGGAATCCCAGAACACTTGATTGTGCTAATGCGAAACCTATACTTGGACCAGGAGGCAGTCGTTAGAACAGAACAAGGAAACACTACATGGTTCAAAATTGGGAAGGCCATATGCCAGAGATGTGTCCTATCTCCATATCTTTTCAATCTATATGCAGAACAGATTATTTGGGAGCCTGGGCTCTATGAGGAGAAATGTGGCATCAGGATAGGAGAAGACTCATCAACAATCTGCATTATGCAGATGACATAACTCTGCTTGCTGAAACTGAGGAGGACCTGAAGTGCTTGCTGCAGAAGGTCAAGTACTGAAGCCTTCAATATGGATTGAGGCTCAATGTCAAGAAGACAAAGATTCTTACCACTGGGCCAATTGGCAGCATCATGATAGATGGTGAAGAGATTGAGACTGTTAACAGCTTCAGTTTGCTTGGCTCCACAATCAACACTCTTTGCATCAGCAGCCAGGAAATGAAAAGACGTATTGAGATAGGAAAGTCTGCTGTTAGAGACTTCTCCAAAGTACTGAAGAGCAATGGTGTCTCTCTGTAGACCAAGGTGTGCCTCTTTGCTATCACTTGTTATGCATCAGAGAGCTGGACAATGACTAGGGAGGATAGAAGGAGAATTGATACCTTTGAGCTGTGGTGCTGGAGAAGAGTGTTGACTACCATGGACTGCCAAGAAAATGAACAGGTTCATCCTGGAGAGTGTGAAGCCAGGCTGCTCCTTAGAGGCAAGGACTCTGAAGTTTTGTCTGACATACTTTGGGCATGTTGCAAGGAGGGACCAGTCCTTGTAGAGGGATGTTATGCTTGGGAGGGTGGAGGGACAGCGCAGGAGGGGAAGACCCTCTATGAGGCGGATTGATTCAGTGACTGGGGTAATTGGAGTGGGTGTGTCAGAGATGGTGAGATTAGCACAGGACACAGAGCAGGGCTTAGGGCTGTTGTATATAGGGTTGCTATGCATCACAGGCAACTCGAAAACAAGAAGACAGTGACACCACTGTCTACTATCCAGCTACAGAACCTGCAAGAGGCAAGGAAAGATCTGCTCCTGACCTCCCAGAGCGCGTGACCCTGTTAATACCCTGGACCTGCAGCTCCTGAAACGGAAATGAAAAGATAACGTTCTTGTGCTTTAAGACCATCCTCTGTGGCAGTTTTCCTATCGTAACGCTAAGTAAGTAATGAGGGAAACATGATGTATATCCTTCTAAAATTTTGGTGTGACAGCTCAGACCAAGAAGCTTGACAGGTGAGTACTACCACCCCCATCTTATGGGCAGGGAAACTGAGGCCTGATGATGCCTCAGACCATCAGGACCATGCTGGGCCAGGCAGGCGGAGGCCGGCCACCCTGCCAGTGCTGGCTCTCCCTGTCCCTCCCACCCACAGAGGTGTACCTTATTGACTGTTCTGTTTCCTGCCAGGACCCTGTTCACAATCAGCCACAGAAGAAACCAAGAAGCAAGCTGTAGATCACTTGCCTGATCCAGGTGAGGAGTTAAACTGAGCGGGAATTATTAGCGTGGCCTGCTTCCCGTGCTGTGTCACCTCTGCTGACTCGGCTCCAGCCAGAGTGAAAGGGTCACCACAGTTTGAGGGCCTGACTGCTGAGCTCATAGCTGGCCAGCTGCCCGTCGTGACTGGCCCTCGTGACTCTCAGCTCACTCACGGCTACCCATGAGGTCACCGGCCTTCTGGAAAGGGGAGCCAGGTTTCCAGGGTTTGAAGTCTGGCAAAGCGGAGAAACCACTCTCATGCGATATCCTCTGGAACCTCCCCGGGGACCCCTAAGCCCTTGCTGGTGTGGCCACCACCCTCACTTCTAATGGGACAGATGTCTGTGGACCCATAGTTCAGTCACGGCCTCCACTGTGGATTGTATGCAGTCAAGACAGAACTGGTACATGGCAGAACCAAAGCACATAGGGCTCTCTGGGATGTGGGGAGGACAGAGGACAGAATGGAGGACACACAAACTGTTCCGGTCACTCAGAAGGTGGCCAGTTAAATGTCCCTATGGTGTTAGAGGCTTTATGGTGACCCTCAGGAAGGGAATGCAGGTGGGAACTCAGACTTCCTGGGCAAGGAATGTTCCAGACCTGGATGAGGTAGTCTTGAAGGCATATCATATATAAGCACCACTGGGTCCAACATCTAAGAGTCTCTGTTGCTTTTGGTAAATTATGTTGCAATGAAAATTTACAGAAGGATGGTCAAGGGCAGCAGAACCAGGTTGGTGATTTCTCGAAAGATTAAAACACAGAATCAGCACGGAACCCGGCAACTCCACTGCTAGCCTGCAACACCAGCAGTGGCAGTTACAGACCTTGCCTGATTGTAGCTCAAGTGTGACTGCGAGAAAGTAGAAGTGGACACATCCCCACTCTCCAGCCTTTTAACACTAATACCAGCCCTGCCTCCTACCACGCCCTTTATTTCTCTGCTGGGCTTGGCAATTTGTTGCAATGACCACGCAGAACTCACAGCACAGCTCCTATTTAGGCATTAGATGACTCAGCTAACTGAGCCAGCTCAGAGTCATTGTAGTGTTGTTTAGTTCTTTTTCTGTCTAGTTCTCTTAACTGCACACCTAACAGCAGATTCCTGCCATCACCACCTGTCTAGGTGCAGGGCCCCTTCCGGGCGACTCATGCCCTTCAGAGTTACAGCCCTCGACCCATGTTATAACTCTTTTAGGAAGTTCCTTCCCTTCTCTCTCTCTGCTTCTCTTCTTATTTTTCTGAACTGGAAAAAATTATTCATTCCTCTCCTTTCATGTATAATTGAAAAAACAGTCTTATAGACTTATGTTAAATACCATCCTATCACACACTCTGTTTCAAGACAAACACCATCGATGGAGCTGATCACAGTTCCAGGGTTCTCAGCCTGCGTGGCATCTTGCCTCCTGATGTGAATTAACGGTTGACGATCAGAAAGACCATCTCGAATGAAGGCCAAAGAAGCTGTAGAAATGAATCCATTTATTCAGTGTGCAGCCCCAGAAGTGGAGATAATTTCCTTTTACAAATGGACAACTTATCTGGTGGCCTAGTGGTAAGGAGCTGCAACTACAATCCCAGAGACGCACAGTTCGAATCCACCAGATGCTCTGCCGGGGAAGGAGGGACAATCTCCTCCTGTACCAGTCAGATCTGATTTGACGGTACACTCACACAAAAATAATAAAATAAAAAAAGTTTTTAAATGGACAACTTAATATTGTTGTCCAACTTAATACTGAAGAAGATGCCACCTAATATTGTTGGTCTGTCAATCTAGACCAGCAGGAAACAGACAGACAGAGGTACCAAACACCTGTGACAAGTGTGTCTCTTTGACAGAACCAGGAGGAAATGCTAGATTCTCCTTTTTCTGTTGCTTTTCATGTTTTTTCACATTTTGGATTTGGTGATTGGTGTGGCCTTTAAAGAATTAATAACAAGAGTAAGTCCAATACTCACGATTCCTTCTCGAAGGGCATTCTAACCCATCAGCTAGTCTGGCAATATCTTTATGTCCACTCAAGCCAACAAAACAAAAAACCCCAAACACCTCAATAAGATACAGATATATCCAGTGAGTAGAATTCTTTCGCGTTTTGGAACGTTTGATGCCCTGGATCGATCCAGGATTACGAAACCCAAACATCCTACAGTAAACAGGAAGCTCACCGCAAGTCTTCCTGTAATACATTGTCCATTTAATCCAAGAGGCTAAGAAAGCGACTGGCCTCTGCTGTCCATGATTATCACTCACAGAGTCACCACTTGCAAGTTTTACAACATCAGATATGACTCCTCGGGGGTGAGGAAGTAAGACACCACCACCAATTTAAAAATAGGTATTACAAAATTTCAAAAAGGAGAAGAACGGGGCGGGGGGTAAGGACTGGTTGTAATAAAATTCGTCACTCACAGTCTTTGGCTCTTGGGAACAAGAAAGGCAAACTACTTCCTTATAACAACTTCGTTAGAAACAGATGGGTCACTGCTGCCAAGCCAACTTCCACCCAGGGAATCCTTACTCACTATGGCGTCTTAACAGAATTAGACATTCATCTTAGCAGGATAAAGCGTTGTTCTTGCGTTATCTTCCCTGTCACTGGCATATTTCAGTTCAGGGTTGCACCTGTTGTGCCATTTTACCTCACTCAGGCCCTCTGTTTCACCAAACACGATGTCTTCCTCTCGTAATTGATTCCTTCTGTTGAACTGTCCAAAGCAAGAGAATCTCACAACCAGTGGGTTTTCATTGGCTGTTTCCCCCCCTAACCCTAGTCCTTGAGGAGCCCTGATGGGAAACAGGGCCAGGCACTGCCACTTCAGATCCCATGTGGTCAGGGCTGAGCCAGAGGAAGGGGTGGGAGTGGGAAGGGCCTGGCTCAGCCTGGAAGCGTAATTGTCAGCAAGAGCCACCTAGCTGCTGTGGTTGTTGTTAGGTGCCATCAAGTTGAGTACAACTCTTAAAAACCCTATGAAGACCAGATCTGAACTCTGTTGTATCCTGTGCCACCTTCACACTTCCTGACACCTTCAAGCCCATTGCAGCAGTCACTGTGTCAATCCACCTGGTTGAGGGTCTTCTCTTTTGTAGACCCTTCACCTGTCCAAGCATGATGTCCTTCTCCAATGACCAACCTCTTCAAGCAACATGCCTGAAGTACGTGAGACAAAAGTTTATCATTTTTGCTTCTAAGAATCACTCATGGTGGGCAGGTTTTAGTGGAGCTCCCAGATTAAGACAGACTAGGAAGCAAGATTGGCCATCCACTTCTTAAATAGGAGGTCTCTGAAAAACTAGAGGAACACGCTTTCTAGAGGAGGGATTTTATAAATAGGGTTTTCTTCTAAAAATAAAAAGAGTAGAAATAGTTAGAAAATTTCATTTACCAACGACCTACTATGTACCTGGTCCCGTGTTTTTTATCTCATCAGATCATGTATCCAGTGAGAGGCGCCAGCTTTATCTTCCAGAAAAAGCAGAAACGCAGAGGAGAGAAATGACTTGCTAAGATCACACTTCCTGGCCCTTTCTCTTCCTCTTTGTTTCCAACATCTTCAGCCTTTGACCTCAACAGAGAAGGGACAAGGGGAGTTGCATGGGGAAAGCAGACCACCTAGGAAGGCGAAGAAAAACCAAAAACCGGAACTCATTGCCATGGACTTGCTTCTGACTCAGCGGAATGGATCAATAGAGTTTCCATAACAGTAATTATTACAATAGCAGACTGCCAGACCTTTCTTCCGCAGCACAGCTGGATGGCTCTAATGGCTAATAGTTTGGTTAGTACGCACATGCAAACCCTTTGTGCCATGCAGGTGATGATTACATACTTATAATTTTATTGTGTTTTAGGTGAAAGTTTACATGGCCAATTAGATTCCTATTCAACCACTTTTATACAACTTGTCCCCTGATGCTGGCTACAGTTTCACAATATGCCAACATTCTCTCAATTCTTTTAGTTCTTCTAGGTCCATGAATGTAGCTTCCATGCCCCTCTTTAACTTCTTTAGGGTAAATCTTGATCATTTGCCCTTATATAGTTGATTATTTAAGCGAGTATATCTATCTAGTACACATTGGGTGGCTTCATGGTAAGGAGTTGTGTGCTGAGACCCACCAGCTGTTCTGTGGGAGAGAGATGTACAATCTCCTCCCATGAGAATTATTGCTTCTGAGAACCTGCTGGAGGGTCAGCTAGGGGTTAGTTCTGCTTCCACAGTGCGTCACAGCAGCACAGATTATAAAGTTTCTTTTAGAAGCTCTAGTGGCTCAAACAATTAATCATTGAACTTTCTACCCAAAGTCTCTTCCCACTTTCTTAGTGAAGTCTTTTGATGAATACAAAAGACTTTTGACTTCAGAAGGTCCCAGTTGGCTGCTATGTCTTCTGTCATTCATCCAGTTTGAGTTTTGTTTGATAGGTTATTTTTTGCCATGAATCTGGTCTCCTGGTTTTGACTCCATGTTGCTTTTGAGGAACTTTATTATCTTAGCTTTCACATTTAGAGTTTGGAGCCGTTTTGACTTGGCTTTTGTGCATAGTGTGAGAGGTGAATCCTGGTTCATTTTTCTGCACAGAGATACTAAGTTTTGTCAACACGCTTTGTTAAAGAGAATGTTTCTTTCTCCACTGAGTAAACTTGGATGTTTCAAAGATTACCTGCTCACTGATGGTTGGATTTACTTCAGGGTTGTCCATTCTATTCCACTGCTTTATGTGTCACTTTGAAGTCTAAGGTGCCCCTGATCCAATCCACAGTATTATTTAATCCCCTCACATGCATGTTAAAGGTGGATAATGAGTAAGAGAGACTGAATTGCAAATGCCTTTGAATTACAGTGTTGGTGAAGAATACAGAAATGTCCTGTAAACTGTCAAAGGAATGAACAAACCTCTGCTTGAAGTACAGGCAGGACTTTTCTTAGAAGAGAGGATGATGAGAGGATCTTTGGACATGCTCTCTGGGAGGACATCATGCCTGATAAAGCAGAGAGTCAATGAGAAAGAGAAAGACCCTCAATGAGACACACGGACACAGGAGCTGCAACTCGGGGCTCAAACGTGGCACTAATTGTGAGGCTGGAACAGTACTGGGCAACGTTTCGTTCTTCTTCACAGAGTTACTGACTCAGAACAGACTTGATGGCACTGAACGCCATGAGCCCCACACTGAACTAGTACCAGGTGGTTCAGAGAACTGAGGCTGCACCGAAACTTTTGAGATTAGAAAGCAAGCGGCCGCCTAGTTTGTTCTTCAATTTCGTTTTAGGTATTTGGCCTTCTTTTCTTTCCATAGAGAGCTCTGGTGGTGTAATCCATGGGGTGCTGCTGCTAAGCCAAGGGCGTTTCTCTGCCAGTTCAAATCTACCATCAGCTCTGAATGAGAAAGATGGACATTCTTCCCCCACATGATGTACAGCCTCGTGCACTCACATCATGGTCAGCCATGAGCCGGTTCTGATAGCAGGACGAGTTGAGTTTCTTTCCTTATAAAGGCGAAGATAAGTTTTTCATTAAAGAACATTTTGGGGGTTTGTATTACTAAGTCTTTTTTTACCAAATCATCCTCCTCACTCGTCCCTGAGACGGGGATGATGTTCCCATTCCACAGAGGAGAGTACTGAGGCTCAGAGAAGTGCTTCAGCTTCCTGTGGAGCTTCATCCTCACTTTCAAGGCGGTCCGGATGCCCTGCCAGCTGCAGTTCCTGGAGTGTTTATTCTGCACGCAGGGGGGCGGGCCAGAGGGGCCGGTCAGGCGAGGCGGACAAAGTCCGGAGACTATAAAGGTCGACTGAGCCGTGTTGGGTCAGTTGGACCGACCTAGAGCAGCCAGTACCGTCATGTCCCTGCGGAGACCTACCCTGCCGCATCCTCCAGTGCTGCTGCTGCTGTTCATGCTGCTGCTGTCGATGCTATTGCCGCCGGGGGGCGCTCTGTCCCTGGTCCGGGAGGGCAGCCCAGGCCTCCCGGACTCGGATCTAGACACCTCCAGATTCCGAGAGATGCAGAAACGATACAAGGATCTGGCGGACCAGCTGCGAGTGAACCAGAGCCGGGAAGACTCAAATCCAGATCCGAGAACCGGCCCCGTTGTCTGGATCCTAACCCCCCAGGGTAAGTGGAATCTGAGATCTCCTTGGCCCCTCCACAGCCCCCAAGTCCAACCTGTGGTTCCAAGTCAGAGGGACCCAGGTGCACCGCTGAGCCTCAGTTTCCCCCTTATGTATGTGAAGGTGGGGAGCAAAAAACAAGAGCCCTTTTAGGGGCTGATGGGAATGTTTGTGACGCCGTTGAAGCCAGTAAAGCCCAGGCTCAATGTAGGTCGTTATAACCTTCCCCACCCAAGGGGAAACTGAGGCCCAGAGAGGCCAGAGACTCTCATAAAGATGCTCAGAGCCTGCAGAACGCGGCGCCTATGACCCGCTGGGGAGGGGGCACAGTTCCTGCTCTGGTAAGAGCAAGAGAAGGGGGCCGATGAGGGGCCGAGGTCCCGGTTGGGGGAGGAGAGGCATGGCTGGCTGGGTCAGGATCTGCCCGGGCGCATTCCTAATCTGACGCAATCATGCTCAACACTGCCTGTTGCCCTGGGCTTCCGCGGAAGGTGCCCTCGCAGGGTTTTCCCCAACTCCTTGCCCTCCAGGGGGAGGGGCCAAATCTGGCTTTCCCAGCAGTTAGAAGAGGGGGGTCCCGCCCCGGAAAGCACTCTAGTTTTGCCCTAGCCCACTTCATCCCATTTAGTGGGACAAGAGCCTCAGCGAGTAAGGCACTTTCGGGGCACCAGCCAACTCTGACACCCTGTAAGACATCAATAAAACATTCAGACTACTAGACTGGAGCTCCGGTAGCCTAGGGTTAAGAAGCTGTGCTGCAATCCCAAAGCCATGCAGTTCGAATTGACCAGCTGCTCCTCCCGTGCGATTTAGTGCCTCTGAAAATCCTCTGGAGGGTCAGCTATGAGTATGTTCTGACTCAATGGCACACAACAACTAGGAGGAGGAAGCAGAGGCAGGCTTTGAATCTGTTGTTGGGTTCCCGAGAGCCAGCTCTGACTTATACTGACCAAAGAGAACTTCAGGATTTCTAAATATCGTAGGTGGCACGGTGGTTAAGGCTGGAGCCCACCAGCCAGTCCCCTGAGAAGGGCAGCCCGCTTTGTAAAGATACAGCCTTGGAAACAAGCATGGGGTGGCTCTACTGCATATTGGGTTAGTATGAGTTGGAATCAACTCGGTGGCAGTGGGCTGTTTTTAATAGTCATTCAAAGGTTTACTAAACACTCAGATGACAGGCACTAGTGAGCATACAGGCGGATGTCCCTACTGAGAGATTAGAAGGAGCGGACTAGGCGTAGGGAGGCGGGAGGGAGGGGCAGCGGTCAGGCCGAGTGGGAAGGGGTCAGTATGGAGAAGAGCATGCTCCAGGGGAAGGAACGATGGGATGCAGCCTCGTGGATCAGGAACAGGGTCCCGCCCAGCACCCAGGCCATTATAACCGGCTCTCTTTACCCCCTCGCAGTTCGGCCGGGTCCCGGTGGCCGCCTGTATTTGCGCATCCCCCGAGCCGCCCTCTCCGCAGGACGCCCTGCCGCCTCCCGCCTGCACCGGGCCCTGCTCTGGTTGTCCCCGACAGCACCGAAGCCGCGCGACGTGACACGCCCGCTGCGACGCCTGCTCGCCCGTGGAGACCCCGCACCGCCTACACTGCACCTGCGTTTGCCGCCGCGGCTGTCCGACCTGGCGCTGGCAGCACCGCAGACGGCTCGGCTGGAGCTGCACCTGGAGACGCGCGCCGCCAGGAGGCGCCGCAGCACGCGGGTGCCCACGGCGGAGGCCTGCGCGGCCGGGGCTGCGCACTGCTGCGGCGTGCAGAGCTGGCGCGTGACTCTCGACGAGCTGGGCTGGACTGACTGGGTGCTGGCGCCGCGCGAACTGGACGTGCGTGCATGCGTCGGCGCGTGCCCGTCCCGCTTCCGGCCGGCCAGCGCGCACACGAGGATCAAGTCGCGGCTGCATGACCTGGACCCTGATTCCGCGCCTGCGCCGTGCTGCGTGCCCGCCAGCTTCGAGCCGGTGGCTGTCATGCACCTGGACAGTGAGGGTCGTGTCACTCTCAAGACCTATGACGACATCCTGGTCAAGGACTGCCACTGTGCTTGAGCCGGCGCGCCCTGCAACAGGCGCAGCTCAGTCACCCGCATCCGCTAAGTGGGTCCGAGGAGACTGTTCAGTGCTCACTTCTGTCCCCTACCACTCCACATACTGCTGTGTATTTAAGTCTGTATTTATTGCTAGAGGAGCCCTGGTGGCGCGGTGGTCTAGCGCTTGGCTGTTAACGGAAAGGTTGGTGTTTCAAACCCACCAGCCACTCTGAGCGAGAAAAACGTGACCGTCTGCTTCGTTCTACCCTATTCTACAAGATCATTGTGGGTTGGCGTGGACTGGTTTGATTTTTCAGTTTCTTTGTTTTTATTTATTTATTGCTAATTTATTAGGGTTATTTCTTGGTGACTGGGCTGGGGTTGGTGAGTCAGAGACGTGTGTGTTTTTATAACTTAATAAATAAAGTGACACTATCTAAATGGTTGGTTTTTTATGATGTCCATAGGGGGACTCAGGGATTCAGAAGACCCCAGTCCTCCCATATCTCAGTTTCTCTACGGTTCTTGATGGATGGGTGTGTGGAGGGCTTGGCAGGGCTCACTCATAAATGGAGTGCTTCTGAAACAGAGCCGGGCAACCAGGAGGTACTGGTGGAAAGCTGTTAGTTGCTCTCCGCTCACATTTCTCCAAAGGAGTTTCTTTACATCTGCTCCTCTGTCATCCTCTGAGTCCCTGTCTCCCTCCCCCTCTGCTCCTCTCTCAAAACCCTTCTTTATTTCAGCATGTCTGACCCTTTCTCCCTCACTAAAGCCACCCCTGAAGACACAGACAGCGCTGGGCCAAGTTCATCCACATTGAAAATGGTCTTTCTTTCACTATGTTAACCACACCGCCTCCAACCTTTTCTATTAAAGGTGGGGGGTGGGGTGGGAAATCCATTGAAACCAAGTCAATTCTGACTCACAGCTGTCCTAGAGGGAGCTCCAGGGGCTTAGAAGAGTCAAACTGCTGACTCAAAGGCCATGCATCTTTGGCAGATTCAGTTCACTAGTGGCTCCTGAGGAGAAAGAAGCCCTTTCCTCCCATGCCACCTATAGCCTTGGAAACCCACCTACGAGTCAGACCTGACTTCATAGTAAAGAGTGTTTTGAGGGCGCTCTGGTGGCCTAGTAGTAAGAAGCTCTGCTGCAATCCAAAAGGCACTGAGTTCTAATCCTCCAGCTGCTCTTAGGGAAAAGGATGAATAATTTCCTCCAATGCAATTTACTACCTCTGAAAACCTACCAGAGAGTTTACGACTTGATGGCACACAACAAAGGACAAAGTAGAACTGTTCTGTTGAAGGTTGTTAGTGCTAATGCCTGCCTCAGCTTTCTGCTGCTGAACAGCTGGTAGGCTCAAACTCTCAACTTTTCAGTTACCAATCGAATACTTAACCTATTATGCCACCAAGGATGGATCCTTTATATAAAAAGAACAAGGAAAATCCAATAAACTGTGAAGAACATGTCACTTGCACAGCGTTTCCATTTTATATAACCTTCCTGTTAAGGACATGGACATTCCTGAGCTGTGAGAAGCCCTTTTTCTTCCTCATACCCACCTTCCTGGTCCACCTTGAGAATTTCTGAGAGGGAGCCATGATTGATGCCAGGGGGAGCCAGAGGACACAGTTGAAACTTAAACGGTGTCCCCAGTGATCACCATTGTCCAGAGACTGGACTAATTACCTGTGAGTGCTCCCAGATATATTCAGTGAGTGCCCACTTTGTACCAAGCCCTTGGGCAATGGGGGTACAAGACATACAAGAATCAGCCCCTTCTCCTTCCTGCCTTCTGGGCTTTGATAATT
The DNA here is from genome assembly GCF_000299155.1 of Elephantulus edwardii. Classification (NCBI taxonomy): domain Eukaryota; kingdom Metazoa; phylum Chordata; class Mammalia; order Macroscelidea; family Macroscelididae; genus Elephantulus; species Elephantulus edwardii. Next base: position 18,679,882 of record NW_006399795.1, read on the forward strand.
CAGGAAGAAAAATGAATACAAAGATGATGGAATCCGAAAGTGACTGTCATAAGAATTGTGCAGTTGACTCACTGGGCAATGAATGTGTCCATGGGCAGGGACAGAGGTGATTTAAAAGGTCTGGGGAGAGGTGACTTCCTGTGGAAATGAGAGTTGAGCTGAGACTCGAAGAAGGTCCAGGAAAAAGTTGGAGATGGGTGTTCCCCACAGGGATCGCAGATGCCAAGGCTCTGGGCACCTCGTATGTAGTGTGCACATGGGCCCCAGACCATCAGAGGCTGCTTGGTGAGTGTGACTGAGGTGAGGGGACCACACTGGGTGACCTGGGAGCAGGCCACCCCCGGGGAACCCCTTGCCTGTTTGAGTCTTGGGATATCTCCCTGTCTCTCTCTGATTGTCTCTGGGTATCTCTCAGAGTCTCTACAGGTCTCTGCACTCACAGACTGGCCCTTCTGGGATTCAGGCTGGGACACACGCTGGGACATCAGGGGGTGAGGTGAGAGGAAACCTCCATGTGCCTGCTGAAGCTTCCAGAGACCTCTCAGCCCTTCACGGGGTTGGGCAGCAGAGCCCAGACTTGCTCCAAATCCCATGGGTCTGGGCAGGAGCAACAGAGACAGCAGCCAAGGCCAGGACTCCAGGTCTCTATAACTGCAGATGACAATCTAGCTCCCCAGACGCCAGGTCCCCCTGGATTCCAGAAAGTGTGGGCCCCTAGACCCTAGTACTCGTTCAGATTCATGATCCCCAAGACCCAAGCCCTCTTCCCCACCTCTAGACCCCACTGCTCAGGCTCTAGGCCTCTACAGCCAATACAGCCCAAGTGTCTGGAGCTTCCCCATTTCTCCAGTTCCTCCTTTTCGGAGAAGCCCTAGAGTTGAACTTACTAACCTGACCCCCAGCGGCCCTCTGGGGAGTTTGGGCATGAGGGCCATCCTACCACACCCAGATCCACAGACCCTGATCTCCTCTGTGCCGGGGGGGTCCTCAACACCTACCGGGTCACATGCAGTTGGCTGGCTGTCACCCTCTAACTGACTTTGTTGACAATGATTTACAGTCATGTGATCTGATATGGCTCTAAAATTAAGAATATAAAACGGGGTGTGGCGGTCTCTTCTTATGCCTTCTGCTAAGAAATAACCACTGGCATGTGTTTCCTGTGTTTAATTCAGAGTTTCTGGATTCAGATGTAATCGGGGTCCTTGTTTTCTCTTTTCACTTTGTATTTTATCTCGACATCTGCTCAACTTCCAGGCCTTGGTACGGGCTATTCCTGTTCTTGGGATGCCCTCACCACCACCCCAAGGCTCCTCCCTCCCCTCCTTATTCAGATGACCTCTCTCAGTAAGAGCTTCTTTCAACTTCTCGTTTCAAAGTCGCCCTCACCCCCTGCCATGTCCTTCCCAATCTTATTTGTTTAACTCCCACTACCACCTGATACATTAGTTTCCTCATGGATTTTATGTTGTCTCTCTGAATAAGACATGAACCCCACAGGGCAAAGAAAGTCTGTTTGTTTTGTGCATGGCTGTATCTGTAGCTCCTAGAGCAGTGTCTGGCACACAGAGCTTAATAGACATTTGTGAAAGAAGTGGATGGGTCTTATCTGTCCTAACCAGTTGCTGTCACATCAACTCCAACTTCCAGCAACCTTGTGTATGTTAGAGTGTACCACAGTATTTCCAGCCACTGACTTTTCAGAAGCTGATTGCCAGTCCTTTCTTCCAAGGCACTTGTGTATGGACTCAAATGCCTAACCTTTCAGTTAATGGTAAATCTGAATCCAGGAAACTGTTTATCTAGGAGTGGTGGATTTGAACCACCAACCTTTCAGTTAGTTGCTGATACTTTTTACACTAATACCATTGCTGTTGTTATGTGCCACTGAGTCACCTATGACTCACAGTGACCCTATGTACAATGGCTCTGAGTTTTACCCTGTCCTGAGCCAGTCTCACTGACTCCAACACACTTAACCCCATTGCCCCAGTGACTGTGTCAATCCGTCTTATCCGGGGTCTTCATTTTTTCTAAGGACTGGTCCCTCCTGGCCACATGCCCAAAATATGTGAGATATTGGAGCTCCGGTCTCATGCCTTGTTTTGTTTTGCTGATTTTGTGTGCCATCGACTTGGAACCAATTTCTAGCTGATCCTCCAGTGAGTTTTCAAAGGAGTAAATTACATGGTGGATTTGAACCATGTGCCTTTGGGATTGCAGCACAGTTTCTTACCACTAGGCCACCAGAGCTCCAGTTAAGGACTCCTCTTGTTATGTTCTGCTTTGCGCCATCTATTTGCCTGCAGCTTCTAGCAACCCTATCTGTACAATAACTCTGAATCCTGCTGTATCTTGAGTCAATCTCATTATCTCCCGCACACCTATCCCATTACCCAGCCACTGAGTCAGTCCTTCTCATCAGTGTCTTCTCTCCTGCAGACGCCTAATTTTGTCTCTTTGATTCTGTGAACTGTTACGGATTTAGCCTTTCCCTCGGGTTATTCCTAATGTGCTCAAATAACAACCAATGCTTTAACAAACCAGGATATATACTCCCTCCCCCATTTCCTTCTTTTTTGGTTTGGTGAAGTATAATGTCAAATTACCATTTTAAAGCGTGCAATTGCTGTTGTTAGTTGCCTTCGAGTCTACTATGACTCACAGCAACCCTAGAACAATAGATCTGAACCTTGCCCTATCCTGTGTCATCCTCACAATCTCTGACACCCTGGAGCCCACTGCTGCCGTCATTGAAATCCTTTTTCCGTGAGGATCTTCCTCTCTTTCTCTGACCCTCCACCTTTCCAAGCATGATATCCTTTGCCAAGGAACAGCATCTCCTAGCAACATGCCCAAAGTGTGTGAGAAGAAGTTTCAACATCCTTGCTTCCAAGGAGCACTCTGCCTTCATTTTGTCTAAGACATATCTGTTTGTTCTTTTGACCATCCCTGGAGTATCCAGCGCTCTTCTCCAGCACCACAATTAAGGACATCAGTTCTTCTTCTATCATCCTTCTTCATTGTCCAGCTCTCAGAGGCATAGCAACTGACTAAAAAGACTGTGGCTTGAATCAGGTGCACCTTAGTCTTCAAACTAACATCACAGAAGTATACAATCAGGTGGCATTGAATACACTATCATGTTGCACAACCACTGTCTCAACTTTGTTCCAGAATGTCCTCATCACTCCAAAGGAGATCTTATGGCTATTAGCAGTCATCTCCTTCCTCCTTCACTGATAAGTACTAACCTAGTTTCTGTCCTTGGGTTTGCATGTTCTGGATGGAACAATATACTAATGGAATCATATATCAGGTCTTTCATATCTGTCTTCTCTCATGCACATATTTTCAAGATTCATCCCCTTGATAGTGGGTACAAGGGCTTTATTCCGTTCTATGACTGAGTATTCCCTTGTACGGATGGACTAGGATGTATCGATGCATTCATACCCACTTCATTTCCAAAACATGGAAAGGTGCCATGATGGCAAATTTCCAGGAGAGAGGCCACTGGATCATGGGCACACGTGACTGTATTTGACCATGTCTGCCAGGGGAATCCCCCTATGAGGACTGCATCACTTTGTGGGCATCTCTTTCTCCCAGCTTGGCCACACTTTGGAGATTTTCCTCATCTGTTAGGTGAGAAGGGCCCTATCTCGGGTTAAGAACTGATAAGTTTCTATTAGAGTGGGCGGGCTGAATTTGCAACCTTCCTGCAGAGCCTCAGCTCGTGACTTTTTGGGATGTCACACAAACTTGGAGGTGGAAAGGGTGGGCTGAGGATAGGGAGAACCTGGGAAGACTGGAGGAGGCTAGACTCCCAGTTTTCTAGACCCCAAAAGAAGACTTAGTCGTTACCCCATTTTGTTGATGTGGAAACTGGGTCACAGAAAGGGTAAGGGAAATGAGGACTGACCTGCATTTGCACCTGGCCTTCCTGACACCAGGATCCAATGAGGCCCAGTCCCCTTCTCCCATGTAAGGCTGGCTGCACACACTCCCCCCACAACCTCACTGTTATCATTTCTTCTCAGGCTTGGCCTCCTTCCCTGTTTTTTTTTTTACCTCAGACACCCAGACGCCCTGCAGAGGGGTCTCCCATACAGACTCTTCTCTGTTCATACACCTGCTTTGCCTCCCTATTGCCTAGGATAAAGCTCTGCTCCTCGGTCTCCCCACTCCAGACACTCCTAATTATGCAGACCCATCCAGTCAGGGCTTGTCAAGCCACTGGGTCTTTGTGCTGTGATTTCTGCCTTGAATTTGCAATGCTTATCTTTCTGTTTGGTCACTCTATCTTCTTAGTTCCAGATTCAGTGTCCCTGCCTCCACAGAGTCCTCCCCACATATTCAGCGTGACCTCCAAGTCTTTCAAGGAGGTCAAGCAATCTGATTTTCTAACCCTACCCAAAAGCAGGTCTGAAGAATCTGAAAACTCCTATGCATGCTTTGAGGCCCCAAGTCTAATGCCCTCTTCCTCCAGAAAGTGTCCCGAGGACCCTGTCCCTCCTTATTGTCCTGTCCTAAAACTGCTTGGCTAGTTGTCTTTGTCAGTTCTGTTCCAGCCCAAGACTCGGGGGCTCCTTGACTGCCTGGCCAGGGCCCAGCATGAATGAATGAATGGACTGAGGACACAGGTTAAGAGTACAGTGGTGGGGACCAGGAAGTTAGTGCCAAACATCTTCAATGTTCATTGGGGTCACATAATCATTGGTTTCTAAGTAAGAGGGAAACAGGACCCTGGGTCACTCCTCCCCCTCCCGTGAGAACTTCAGGCTTAGAGGCCTCGCTGGGCTGGGGGCGGGCCCCAGTCTCTTCTTCATTCTTCCCTCTGCGCTCGGCACACCAGTTGGACACACCAGTTCCTCTTCCCTCTGAGTGGGTGCAGAGTGCTAGGGGGACACAGCGGAGGGTGCTGGCCGCTCAGGCTTCCAAGTTCAGGTGAGAGTCCATCCGCTCGCCCGCCGTCTGTCTAGATGGCACGGACAAACGGGGCCCAAGGCGCTAAAATTCGGGTCTGTGCAGGGGAGCCCCTACCCCACCCCTCCTTAAGACTCTCTACGGCAGTACTGGGAGAAACAATTTATGGGCCTAGGCGGGGCTGTTTCCACAGCAACTTCATATTTGCATATGGTTCCCTTTTGACCAATGAGGGAGCCTGAAATGTTGGGGAACTGGACAAACACTGAAAGGACTCTTCTGGGAAAGTGATAGAGACGATTTAGCACCAGGACCAACGGGGCTAAGTAGCACAGGAGACTGAGGCTTGGATGGGGCCTGAGCCTCTCAGCGAGGCTTTTTTACCATTTCAGAAGCATCTCATCTCAGCTGTAAAAATAATAATAAGGTGGTGGTGAGGGTGACCACAGGACTGAGGTTGACCTCGGGTTCCGGTGTCTCTGCCTAGGTCTCCCGAATGGAGGGCACCCTGGTGTGGGTGCTGCTGGTGCTGCTGGTGCTGGAGGATGCAGGGACCCAGGAATTTTGCCCTGTGTATCCTGCGCCTCTGGACTGGACCACGAAGTTCTACTCTCAGTGCCTGAACTTCAGTAACCTGAACTTGAGTCTACCCCAAAACCAGTCTCTGCAGGCCAGCAATGTGGTCACCCTGGACCTGTCCTTAAATGGCCTGCGTGAGCTTCCACCACTCTTCTTCAAGAACCTGGGGGCTCTGAAGGTCCTGGATGTCACGGGCAACTCGCTGAACCGTGTGGGTGGGACCCTGGCCGCCCTCTGTAACCTGACACTGAAGGCCGACTGTGGCTGTGGGCTGGCACCCTGGCACGAGGTCCGCAGGGACAATTGTTCTGGCCAGCTGCCCCTGCAATGCCTGGATGTGGTCATGGGTTCCTGGAGAAACCTCTCCACCTTCCTGGAGGCCAATTGTGCCCGTGGTCTAACCCCGGGTACCATTGGGGCCCTGGCAGCCAGTGGCTGCCTGCTCTTGGGGTTGGCCATCACTGGCCTTGTGCTGGCTTGGAGGTTCCGGAACCGAGACCTGGAAAAGGTCCGGGCTACCAAGGAGGATCCCAAGTCTGGTTTGGGCAGGCAGCCACGGTACAGCAGTCGAGGTCGCAGCTCCAAGGCCCCAGCAGTCACTCTGCCCGGGCCGACCACGTCCACTCCAGACTATGAAAATATGGTTGTTGGCCAGCCAGCTCATGAGCCTGGCTCCCAGGAGTACCACTGGACTGAGCATGGGTAAGTGACTCTACCTTTCCATCTCCAGGGAAGCAAAAGCTTAGATAAGAAACAAACTGTGACTCTCAATCCTGCTCATCTCCCTACAACGATGTTTGTATTCAGAGTAATTCATACTAACTTGTGAATGACTACCCCAAAAAATAGCATTTTAAGCAGAGCAAATAAGGGGATGTGGATGGGGTTAGGCTGTTCTGGAGGTATGTGCTTCATGGGTGGTTAAGAGCATGGGCTAGACGTCTGGGCGTCACTCTGATTCTTGTGGGCTGTGTGATCTTAGGCCAGTACCTTCAGCCCACTGGGCTCAATTCTCTCATATGTAAAAAGGGGGTAGCAAAGCCCTTTTTTCATGATGTTGGAGGCAAGAATGAAATTAGTTCATGTATATGGGACAAGTTTCCGTCTTTGTGACCCACAAACTCTGTTCTGGTCGCCGAGGGTAGGTGGGTGCTCTAGAGAGAGGGGCTCTGTGGTCAGCAATTGGCCAGGTAACTCAGAGCTATCTCTGAGACTCTTTTAACATCTCCAGAAAATGGGTACAGCACTTTATCCCTCCTTGGTTCACAAAGCTGTGACACACTGTGATGCTTTGCTGGCTTAAAAAGATAGGTTAAGGCTCCTTTTTCCACCATCTTGGAGCCCGTGAAGGTCGGCCTCCTGGAAGCAGGACTTCTGAACCACAAAGATGCCTGGGAGGTGCAAAACCACTTTTGCTGGCTATAAACGAGGTCTCTGGAACCAGAGGGAGCACACAGCTCTTCTTAAAATTGTAGGTGTTTATGCCTGAGATGAAACGGAATTCTGTTTAGGCAAGAGTTGTGCTTATGTTTACAAAGCAAAAAATAATACAGTCACTCCTGGTGGCAAGCCCAACAAAGCCAGATTAATCTGGGGAAAGGTAACTTGTGCCCACGGAAACAGTGGCATGGTTCGGGCCAACTTTCAAAGCAACCTTCCTGCTAAGCCGTTGGACACAGAATCTGTGTAATGCTGTATCCCTTGAGGATTGAAACTTATTGAAAAATAAAATAAAATTATGGTTTTGTAAAAAAAAAGGTTAAGAAAATGGGATGACTTTCTTGGGTTGGATCAAAGAATGGAGAGAATTTGAGGTGTGGAGATAAGTGGAGGCAAAGTCATGGAGGTGGAAGTTAACAAAGTATTTTATTTGAATGACTTTTTTAAAATTTCATTATTTTGTGTGTGTGTGTGTGTACCGTATGAATGGCTTTTGAAAAAGGGAAACAGGACGGTGCATGGATTTTGGAGTAATTTATACTACAGTGTGAGTGACTATAAGACAACACTTAAAGATATTTTTTAAAAGTGGAGCCAGTAGAATGTCCTTGACTCACAAAGAAGTCATTTATGCTCAGCTCCTTTTGGTGGTCTTAAGAGAATCCTAGTTAGTTCAGAGAGTGGAAAAAAAGGTACTGATTTGGGGGCCTGTCAGGGCAAAGGCCAGAATGTGTGAAGAGGCAAGGAATATTATGAGAAGGAAGTTGGAGGCGAAATGTGAGAGTTGAGGCTGGCGGGGGCTGGGAGAGGTTCCAAGCGGGAAAAGGATGTGTACAAAGCTGTGTTAGGTCTTCGGAACCCATATCAGGAGTCAGGGAGGCCAGTGGAGGCTGCTGATGGGAAAGAAGTATATATTAAAAGTAAATGCAAATTACGGATTAAAAGCAGAAGTAGTCTGTGGTCAGGAATTGAAGGCACTGTGCTTACTAAGGCAACATTATGTCTGGGTTGGTCATTCACATAACCTGATGGCCAGCTTCTCTTATGTTCTCATCTTGCTTAGAATTGAATAACCTTTTCAGCCTACATTTTACAGTTGTGGGAACAGGCCTAAGGAAGTACGGGAATGACTCACCCTAAATCACACAGTGAGGCAACAGCAGAGACAAGAACTGTGCTCTGACTTCTAGTCCCTGACCATAAGGACTAATTTATAGTTAGAATAATTCATACTAAAGTGTGAGTGACTGGTAGATGTAACCTGTACAATGTGATATTTTACAAACAAAACTGACAGGATGTGAGGGTGAGGTTAGGATGTTTTGTGGTAAGGAAAGTTCTTCTCTGGAGCTGTACCTCCCATAGCTAGACATTCCTAAGACGCAAGCCCCTTCCTGCTTAATTCCATGGGTGCAGAAACTGGAGACTCAGAGACGCAACACCAATTTTCCCAAGTCAAACAGCCTAGTAGTTTTTGCAGTTTAATCTCGGGCTCCCTGAGTGCTGATGTGTTTATTTTTTATATCAGTTACAAAGTCAGTCAATTGCTTCAAGGAATCTGTGAGTACAGTGAGTCCCCCCCTCCTAGTGCACAGCACTGCTGGGGCTCCAGCCACATGTGCCCATTTGGTGAGTATGGACAGAACTTCCTACTTTTCAAGAGGAAACCGAAGTCTAGATTTTTAATCTAAAAAAAATGATAACTACTTTAAGGAAAAGGAAAAACCATTTCTTTTTTTGAGTGGGTTGAAAGTCATTGGATATCAGTGCTGATTCCACAGAGCCTTCTGTCTCTGCCCCCCTTCCTCCCTCTCCTTTGAGCAATGTGGGCTGCCTTGGACCTCAGTTTCTTCCTGTGTAAACATTAGGGAAGGCAGATGTAGCCTCTCTGAACCGAGGTCCCTGACTCCTGAATCCGCCTTTCCCGCTTGTCTGTTCCTACAGGAGTCAGTCACCAGAGAATGACTTCTATATGAACTACGAGGACCACAGTAGGACCTCCCAGCCTGTCTATTGCAACCTGGCATCACTGAGAAGGGCCACCCTGGATGAAGAGGAGTACGTGGTCCCAGGGCACTGAGCCTGTGGGGACTAGATCACCCCCCTGCCTGTTCTGGTCCCTGCTGGGTGACTTGGAGTGTTTCAACTCTTCCGTGGCCTCATTCTCCCCATCTGAGGATTGGAGACATTGAAGAACTGTCCTTAGGGTCCCAAAGAAGCTCAACAGCCCCATGCGTGGGCCTCACTGCTCCTTGGCCATTTTGACTGTTAACGCAGAAGGAAAAGTGGGAGAGGATGGTTAACGGACTGGAAGGTTGGTGTGTGTGACCTCCCTGTCACCTTCCTGTCTGCATACAGGTGACACCCAATAAATACTGTGGGATGGACGGAAATGTCTTCTCTCAGGGAGAAAGAGTTCCTTACACTGAGAAGGATTTCCTGAGCTTCCCACCCTGGTCCCTTGTCACTACCCTGTCTGCAGGAGGCCATGGTATAGTGTGGCACTGAGTCTTCTCCGTCTCATGGTGACCCTTTTGTAGGACCCAAAGTTGAATTACCTTAAAGGATTTCTGTACTGCAATCCTAAAGGCACTCAGTTCAAATCCACCAGCTGCTCTATGGGAGATGCGTGGGCAGTGTGATTGAATGCCTCTGAAAACCTGCTGGGGATGGGGAGGGGTCAGCTCTGGGTAGGTTCCGACTTAGAGGTACACAGCAACAATATCACAGGAGAGCAGAAAAATCTTTTCTTTCATGGAGCCTACTGTGTCTTTAAACACCCGACTTTTTGGTTAACAGCTGGGTGCTTAACTGTGTGTCACCAGGACTCTTATCAGGGATCCTTACAATCCACAAATCTGTACTTCCCCTCCTTTGCTCACACACCCTTCATAGCTCCCTATTGCCCCGAGCCCCTCAGCCTGGGACTTGAGGCTAGCTAGACTCACTCATACCTGCCACACCCTTTTGTCTCAGCCCTCTGCTTATGTGACCTGAGCCTTTCCAAGTCAACTCTATCTTCTTAAAACTTCCTTTGCTCATGCCTTTCTTTGGCCCAAAATGACATCCCCTTTCATTTTTCTCATCCTTAAACCTGGTAATACAAACTTAGTCTGGGCATCAGGAAACATAAGTCCAAGTCCTGATTCTACAGGTAACTCTCTGGTTTCCCATCTATAAAACAGGGTGATTAAAGGAAGTCACTGAAACGATTTCAGCTCTAATAGTCTGAGAAATCTTGACTTGTCTTTTAAGGCCCAGGTGCAGTCCTACCTCCTTTGAGAAGTGCTCCCTGCTTCACCACCAGCCAGATTCCTTCACTCCTAGAGTTTGTGGATTTCCATTTGTTCAAATTCCTACGTGAACTAGATTCTTTGTGAACTAGTTATGGACTTGGCTCCCATTGATTGCCCAATCTAGAGGAGAACGAGCTTGACACAAAGACCCTCAGTTCTGAGAGGTTAAGGCTGGGCTAAGGGAAAGGCTGGAGGTAGGATCCTCATAAGGACCTTACTGAAGAAGTTTGAAGAAGTCTTTGTGCAAGAGGGCAATCTCTGGTGGGTTTTGAAGGATGAATAAGAATTTGAGAAATTGAAAAAAAATAGGATGCTGGGCATAGGCACCAGTTCTTGCAAGAGAAGTATGAGAAAACACTGTTAAGTGGTGGAGCTAAGTCAGCCAAAGAAAGATAATAAACCTTAAAATGTAGCTTTTATTTAAGGGGAGCTCCTGGGCGAGCTTCTCCATTCTGAAGAAGCAGAGTCACACCTTCAAGGGGATAGAGTCTTTAGGGAAGGAAGGGAGGTATTCCACTCTGATTTATGGTTCATCCGTTAGGTTAGTTCTGCTAGGTGAGAAAGGCCATTTATTTTTCTTAGCGTTTGAATTCTTCATTCTCTTCCTTGGCCCCTCTGTCCAGACCTAACAGACACATGTTCAGGACATGCCCAGCAAAGGCAGCAGTGGGGGTTTGGGGAAGATTTAGTGGAGCACCACTAACTTTTGTATGATTCTGGTTTAGTTTGGGGGTTGCCCAACGTGGGCCAGTGATTCGGTGGTGGGAGGGGGCTTAATGAGGGAGATTTTCATCTTTGCTCCACCCAGGTGGCTCTATCCTGGTCACAGTCCTTCCCTTGATTGTCCTCTTTTATGTCCTAGCATAAATCAGATCATGTTCCTCCCCAGCTTACAGGCTCCCGCTAATGTACATCAGTTCAACAGCCCTCACCCTTGACCTGTGATCCAGGTGTATTCCAGCCTTTGTCACCCATTTTTTTTTGACAGCTTTGAGATAGCACATGGAGCCTGTATCACCTCAGGGCCTTTGGCTCTGCAGTTCTTATGTGTCTGGTTACTGATGTGTCCTTAATATCCAGCCAGAGCTTGGCCCAACGTGGGTGCTCAGTTGAGGGAGTCATTCAAGGTAGCTTTACACAATGGCACTTACAAGGGACACTTTTCACTGCTGAAAAGTGGCCTTTTGCCTTTCCAACCCCATTACAGATCCTAAGGGTGAACAGGAAGGTGGGTGTGGAGAAACAGTAGTCTTGGAACATTTGAGGAATTTTTGTATCCTCAATAGGAAGAACATACAACCTGGAAAATTCTACTTAGATGAAAATAATCTTCATAGCTTATTTATTTCTCCCTGCTCTTTTTATAGGAAAGGTTGGAAGATTGGTTAACACGGGTTAATGGGGGAATCACCATCACACATTGCCATGTATAGGAAGGCCATCATCCTAGAGGAATGGACTGAAGACTTACTTTTGAATTGGGCTTGACTGAATGTCTAGGGTTGTCTGTGCTTGCAAAGATATGAGCAGACTGAAACCTAGACAGAGAGAAGAACAGTTGCAGAGAAATTAAGGTGGGAAGTACATAGAGACAGGGCTGTACTTGCTATCCCTGGGGACCAGCATGCCCCCTTCATGTACCCACCACTCACCTCCAAGGGTTCCCACACCTCCCTACACTAGTTCCCCTGCGAAAAACTAGAGTGTGAGAGGGTCAGTCTTTTCTGACTTTGGTGGAAACCACAGGATGATCGAGACAGATTATTTTTATTACCAGAATTATAAATAAATACATGCCCTTCCTCTTACCTCTCTTACAACACACTGTTGTTATGTGCCATCTTGTGACTCATAGCGACCCTATGTACAACAACCCTAAACCCTGCTCAATCCTGTGCCAATCGCACTGCCTCCGACACACCCATCCCGATTACCCCAGTCACTGAATCAATCCACCTCATAGACGGTTTTTCCCTCCTGCGCTGTCCCTCCACCCTCCAAGCATGATGTCCCTCTCCAAGGACCTGTCCCTCCTCACAACATGTCCAAAGTATGTGAGACAAAGCCTCAGAATCCTTGTCTCCAAGGAGTAGCCCAGTTTAACCCTCTCCAGGATGAATCTGTTTGTTTCCTTGGCAGTCCATGGTACATTCAATACTCTTCTCCAGCACCACAGCTCAAAGGCATCAATTCTCCTTCTATCGTCCCTAGTCATTGTCCAATAATTCTCTGATGCATAACAAGTGATTGCAAAGACCATGGCCTGTATCAGACACACCTTCGTCTGCAGAGACGCACCATTGCTCTTGAGTACTTTAGAGAGGTCCCTTACAGCAGACTTTCCCATTGCAATACGTTTTTTTATTTCCTGGCTGCTGGTGCCAAGAGTGTTGACCGTGGAGCCAAGCAAACTGAAGCTGTGAACAATCTCAATCTCCTCGCTATCATCCTGATGCTGCCAATTGGTCCAGTGGTGAGAATCTTTGTCTTCTTGACATTGAGCTTCAGTTCATACTGAAGGCTGCAGTCCTTGACCCTCTGCAGTAAGTGCATGAGGTCCTCCTCAGTTTCAGTAAGCAGGGTTGTGTCATCTGCATAACGCAGACTGTTAATAGATCTTCCACCATTCCTGACGCCACACTGCTCCTCATAGAGCCCAGCCTCCTGGATGATCTGCTCTGCATACAGGTTGAAAAGGTATGGAGATAGGACACATTGCTGGCATACACCGTTCCCAATTTTGAACCATGCAGTGTTACCCTGCTCTGTTCTGACGACTGCCTCTTGGTCCAAGTATAGGTTTCGCATTAGCACGATTAAATGTTCTGGGATTCCCATTCTTCTCAGAGTCAGCCACAGTTTGTTATGATCCATACAGTCAAACGCCTTTGCATAATCAATTAAACACAGACAGACATTCTTCTGGTATTCCCTGCTTTTAGCTAAGATCCATCTAACATCAGCTACAATATCCCTAGTACCACAATCCCTTCTAAACCCAGCCTGGACTTCTGGCAGTTCTCTGCTGATGTGCTGTTCCAGTCGTTTTTGGATAATCTTCAGTAGAATCTTGCTTGCATGTGAAATCAATGATATTGTTCTGTAGTTTCCACACTCTGTTGGGTCACCCTTCTTTGGAATGGGAACAAATATAGATATCTCTTCCAGTCAGTTGGCCAAGTGGTTGTTCTCCAGATTTCTTGGCACAACTTGGTGAGCACATCCAGGGCAGCATCTGTTAGCTGAAATACATCAATTGGTATACCATCTATTCCTGGGGCCTTATTTTTTGCTATTTCCTTCAAAGCAGCTTGAACTTTTTCCTTCATTACCATAGGCTCTTGCTCAAATGTTATTTCATTAAATTCTTCTGTATCTGCCAATTCCTTTCGATACAATGACTCAGTATATTCCTTCCATCTTCTTTTAATACCTCCTGGATCATTTAATATTCTGCCTAAAGCATCCTTGATTATAGCAACTCAAGGTTTGAATTTGTTCTTCAGTTCCTTGAGCTTAAGAAATGCTGAATGAGTTCGGTCCTCTTGATTTTGCGACTCTAGCTCCTTGCACATTTCATTGTAATATTTTGCTTTGTCATCCGTGCTGCCTTTTGGAATCTTCCATTCAGCTCTTTAGTATCTTGAATTCTTCCTTGTGCTTTGGCTTCTCTACGCTTCAGTGCAATCTTCAGAGTTTCTTCTGACATCCATTTTGGTCTTTTCTTCCTCTTGTGTCTTTTTAATTACTGTTTGTACTCTTCTTGGATAATGCATTTGACATCCTCCCACAACTCATCTGGTCTTCGCTCATTAGTGTTCAAGGCCTCAAATCTGTTCCTGAGATGATTCTGAAATTCAGGTGGGATGATCGCAAAGTCATATTTTGGCTCCTGTGGATTCGGTTTAATTTTCCTCAGCTTCAGCTTGAACTTGCATACGAGTAGTTGGTGGTCTGTTCCACAATCAGCTCCTGGCCTAGTTTTCACAGCTGATATTGAGCTTCTCCAGCGGTTTTTTTCCTCAATGTAATCGATCTGATTCCTATGCATACCATCAGGTGAAATCCATGCATATAACCTACGTTTATGTTTCTTATAAAACATATTTGCAATGAATAAGTAATTGATTGTACAAAATTCAATCATTCTATCTCCAGTTTCATTTCTGTCACCAGGTCCATGTTTTCCACCTACTGATTCTTCTTCTCTGTTCCCAACTTTTGCATTCCAGTCACCCATTATTATCAGTGCATCTTGGTTGCATGTTCGATCTATCTCCGACTGTAAAACTTGGTAGAAATCATCTATTTCTTCCAACATGTTAGTCCCCATTAATCATCCCAATAAATATTGTTTTAAAAAACAGCTCATTATGCAGCAGATTCTGACTCACAGGACAAATGCTGAGTTTCCAAAGGTTATAAATGTCTGAAGCAGACTGCCAAGTCGTTCCGGTGGGTTTAAAAAGTCCACCTTTTAGTTAGCTGCTAGTCACTTATCCACTGCACCACTAGAGTACCTTAGCAATAAATATCATAAAAAGAACAACAGAAAATTCCATTGCCTCCCAGTTGATTTGGACTCATAGCGACCCTCCACTGGTTTCTGAGGCTGTAAATCTTTACGGGAGGCTGTGCATCACTCCCGTGAGCGTAGTATTTGAACCGCTGACCTTCTAGTTAGCAGTTCAACACACAACACACTATACTATCAGGGTTCCTCTAGCAATAAATACTCATAAATATAACTGTAGGTAGGACAGAGGAGAGGGTGGTGAACAAGGGATGACAACTGGACATAGTGCAGCCACAGCCAGAGCCCAGTGCATGGACCTCGCCCTTCACAGGGCTCCTTGCTTACGCGCAGTGGCAGTCCTTGACGAGGATGTCTTTGTAAGAAGTGAGTGTCAGGCGGGCATTGCTGTCCCGGTGCATGAGCACCACTGGCTCGAAGCTGGAGGGCACGCAGCATGGAGCAGGGAAAGAATCTCGGTCCAGATTATGTAGGCGCGTCTTGATTCGCGCGTGCGCACTTACTGAGCGGGAGCGGGGCGGGCACGCGCCCACGCGTGCGCGCAAGTTCAGCTCTTTAGGCCCTCGCGCCCAGTCGGTCCAGCCCAGCTCTTCGAGCGTCACGCGCGGGCTCTGCACGCCGCAGCAATTCGTGGCTCCCGCCACCCAGGCCTCCGCGGTGCGCGCATGCGTGTTGCGGCGTCCCCTGGCGGCGTGCGCTCGTAGGTGTAGTTCCAGGTGGGCATGGGTAGAGGGCTGGGCAGCCAGCTCCAGGTCCCACGGCTGCGGTGCCGGCAGGCGTAGCACAGGTGACGCAGAGTTCCCATGGGCGAGCAGGCGCTTCAGCGGCCGCGTCACATCGCGCGGGCTCGGCGTCGTCGGGGACAGCCGCAGCAGAGCCTGGTGCAGGCGGGGGACGGCGGGGTGCCCGACTGGAAGGGCTGCTCTGGGGATGCGAAGATACGAATGACCGCTGGGACTGAGCCGCACTGCGAGGAGAAAAGGAACAGGTCATTGCAGCCTGGGCGCCATTGAGAACCCTGCCTGCTCCTAACACACCAGGTCGCATCTCGCGCCCCCCCCCCCGGCCTTTACTCCAGCTGTTCCCTTCGCTGGGAATACCTTCCTTCCCCCATTCCACCAAGGCTGGTCCCTCCTCCTCCCTCTCAACAGAACCCACTCCTAGCTGACCCCCTATTGGGTCTTGGAAGCTGTAAATCGAACAGGAGGAGATCGTCGTAGAGCCACTGGTGGATCCAAACCAGCAACTC
This sequence comes from Elephantulus edwardii, assembly GCF_000299155.1. Lineage (NCBI taxonomy): Eukaryota > Metazoa > Chordata > Mammalia > Macroscelidea > Macroscelididae > Elephantulus > Elephantulus edwardii. The sequence continues at coordinate 18,695,909 of NW_006399795.1, forward strand.
TGTTTCCTGGTAGATCGTTTGTCACCCCTCCTAGCTGCTCATCAGGGACTTCTGTCTGCTTTGTCAACTATGTCAGGCACACAGTAGAAGCTTGGATGAATGAGTGTTCACTCAAGGTCGATTCATTCAAACCCTGACTCAGCCGCCTCGTAGCAGCCAAAACATTTTCTTGAAGGCCCACTGAGTGTCCAGGGCTGGGGATGCCGAGCAGCCGGCTGTCGTAACCTGGATAATCTCGTCCATTTCAATTCTGAATTTCTTTTTCCTCATCTAAAATGATGAGTACCTCCCAAGTTACGTAATAATTTACAAAACCGTTGCTACTGCGCGCTGCGTGGTATTCCATTGTGTGAATGTACCATAATTTCTCAATCCATTCGTTTGTGGGAGAGCATTAACTGAGTGAACTAACGCAGTCCCACAAGAACAGATATTGTATGAGTATAATGAGTATAAGGCTCCAAGGAGGGAGAGAGTGGCAGCATAGGGCTGAGGATGTGCAGGGGAGAGAGTAATCGTGAAGTTGTACAATTTGACAGGGGAGAGGTGAGGGAAATTGGAAGAATCTTGTTGGAAAACAATGTATTTGTATTTTGTAAATAAACTAGTGTAATAATAATTAGAAGGGAAAAAAAGAGCGAGAGAAATGATGAGTACCTGACCTTCCAGTGCCCCTACATCTCAGATTCTTTGGACTCCCAAATTCCTCAGGCCACCAGACTGATACTTGTCTGGACATCGTTGGAAGACTGTGCTTTGAGGGTCTGCCCTTCTCTACAGAGATGATGAGTGGTTTGCCTAAAGTTATACAACACCGGTGGGATTATTTGAAATAAGGTGGGTTTTGAGTGCTCTGCCAGGTTGGACTCCCTCTTTCAACCTCCCTGGGTTCCAGCACAACCTCTTGCCCTGTCCTCTGCTCCCCTGTGACCTTTGTGAACCGAGTGGAGCTGGGAAAATTCCCACCAGAGCACCTTCCACTGGCGACCTCAGAGTACTCAGGTGCAATGGCATCAGATCTGGAACCAGCGCAGGCAAGGCCCGGTGGTCGCCAAGCCTTTTCCCTGCACCAGGTTCTTTGATATGCCACCTCCTCTAGTTCATCCAACAGCAGGGATCAGGTCACCTCTCCCCTGTTTGGCGCTTAGGTTCTTTAGGCAATGACCACACTGGGCCTCAATTTCTCCATCTATAATGGGGGGGGGAATGATTAGAAAACCCAAATTGGCTGAACCCAGCTCAATCTGGCCGCCAATGGTGCCTCCAGCACCAAGGAAACACCGGTATTCCTACCAAGTGCACAGATGTGGAAACAGAGTCAGTGGTGCGCCCAAGTCTCATAGACTCAGAACCACTGGTTACACATTGAAGTTTGGCTACGTAGACCTCAAAGAATTCACTCACATTCAGGGGTCAGGATCCAGACAAAAGCGGCGGTGTTGGAGCCTGAGCTCACCTCTTCCCAGCTCTGGTTGACGTGCAGCTGCTTCATCAGTTTCTCGTAATGTTTGTGCAACTCCCAGAATCTAGAGGTCTCCAACCCTGGGGGTCTCAGCTGCCCGGGGCTGCGCTCCAGGACCGAGGACAGGGCGCCCTCGGGCGGCAGCAGCGAGAGCAGCAGCAGCAGCACAGGAGAACGGTGCAGTGGCTTCCGTCCCAGCCAGGGCATCGCTGTGCTGGTTGCAGTCACAGCTAAACCAAGCAGGCGCTGCATGACCGATTTTTATAGTTACCGACATTGTCCGCCCCCGACTTCCGGGCCCTGCCTACCCTTGTGTGCAGAATAAACACTCTAGCAGCCACAGCTGGGCTGGGTCCAAGAGGTGCATTTTACAGGGGATGGGGGGAGGAGGTAGAAGGCGGTTGTGCAGTTCCTGTAGATGCTGGGGCACCTTGCAGAGTCAGAGTAATCTCTAGGAAATGGCACCATGACCTTAGCCTGATGTTTTCTTGGGACAAATTGTTATGTTGTTGTTATGTGCCGTCGAGCTGCTTGCGACCCTATAGTGACCCTCTGTACAGCAGTTCTGAAGCCTGCCCTGTCCTGAGCCAGTCTCACTGATTCTGATACAGCAACCGCCATTGCCCCAGCGACTGTATCAATCCATCTTATCCGGAGTCTACCTCTCTTGCGTTGTCCCTCCACCCTTCCAAGCATGGTGTCCTTCTCCAAAGATCAATCTCTGCTGGCCAGTACCCAAAGTATGTGAAACAGTGTTTCAAAATTCTAGGCTTCAAGGAGAAACTTGTTTTCACCCTCTCCAAGACAGACCTATTTGTTTTCTTGACAGTCCATGGTGTGTTCAAGACTCTTCTCCACCACCACAACTCAAAGGCATTGATTCTTCCTCTGTCATCCTTAATCACTGTGCAGCTCTCTGATGCATAGCAAGTAATTGCAAAGACCATGGCCTAGATTAGTTGCATTTTAGTCTCTAGATTGACATCGTTGCTTTTCAGTACTCTGGAGAGGTCCCTGATAGCAGATTTTCACAATGGGAGGAATTATTTGGTGAAAAGGTAAGCAAAATTACAGTTGATGCACAAGGTAAGCAAAATTACAGTTGATGCACAGATTCCAATTTATTGCAACCTCATAGGACAGTTTAGAACTGTCTCAGGGTTCCCAAGGCTGATCCTAGGGCAGCAGACTGCCACATGTTTTTCCACAGAGCAGGGGAGTGTTTGAATCCCATCTATGCACTTAATCACTGTATCACCCGGGCTCCTTAGTAGTTAAATTAAAATCAGACCAAACTCACTGCCATTAAGTCAATCCTGTTCAAGACTGTAGATCTTTATGGAAGCAAACTGCCTCATGTTTGTCCTATGGGAGGTTTGAACTGCTGACCCTTTGGTTAGAAGTTGAATTCTTTAGCCACTCCACCATGAAAGTTTCTTCAGTAGTAGTCCATCAGGAGTGGTGTGGTTAACTTGTTAACCCAAAGTTGATGCCTCTTGAACTGTTCAAACCTACCAGTCACTGCTGGCAAAAGGCGGGATGTCTCCTCTCATGTGATTCACAGCCTCCCAAAGTCCACTGGAGGGATTTGGTTCCAATCCAATGGCAATGAGTTTGACAGATGAGTGTATTTCTTAGAGTCGTCATTTACCTTGGTCAAGCCATCTTCATGTCACCTACACTTGGTGCTACCTTTCCCATCACACACACACACACACACACACACACACACACACACACACACACCCCTCCAAATATCTACAATCTGGAAAGTGATTCCCCTTCTCCTCACTCCCTCATCCCTCCCAGTCACTAAGGAACGCTGGTCTCTGTATATGCAGATATACTTGTCTCCTTTGAAAAGTGTCATCATTATATATTATTTGTCCTCTTGGGATTGATGTATCTCACTCGCCATAATGAGTTGTTATGTGCTGTTGAGTGACCTGCGACCCTATGTACAGCAATTTGAACCCTGCCCTGTCCTGAGCCAGTCTCACTAATTCCGACACACCGACCCCCAGTGCCCCAGTCACTGTATCAATCCATCTTATCTGGGGTTTTCCCCTCCCGCGCTGTCCCTCCACCCTTCCGAGCATGATGTCCTTCTCCAAGGACCAGTAGCACTAACATAATGTCCTCTAGAGTCATCCACGAAATGATATGGATTGACCCTGAGGTCCCATCATTATTGGTATTGTTGTTAGTGGCCATTGAGTCACCTCCACATCTAACAATCCTGTGTGGAACAGAAACGACACCTGCCAGCCAGGTATCGTCCTCACAATCTTTGCTATGTTTGAAGCCACAGCTACAGTCATGGTATAGATCCATCTCAGTGAGGGCCTTCCTCTGACACTCTACCAAGTATGATGTCCACTGGGGGACTGGTTTCTCCTGAATACTTGTTGAAAGCACATGAGACAAAGTCTCATTCCAGGACAGAGTGGTTCATGCTTCTGATAATCTAATCTCTCACTCTCATTGCTGCAGAGTAGAGGGCATAGTTGGCCCTCCAGCAGGTTTTCAGGAGGCTGTAAATCAGGCAGGAGGAGACTGCCCATCTTTCTCCAGAGGAATTGCTGGTGGATTCGAACTGCCAGAGATGCCACCTTTGGTTTAATAGCACGACTCTCTGAGAACTGTGCCACCAGAGTCCTTTTCTGGCAGCCTATAGTATATTCATTATTTTTTGTCAACACTGTAATTCAAAGGCATCACTGCTTTGGTCTTCAAACTTCACAGCCTCCCCTAGGGACAAGGTAGGTTCTCGGGCAAAGTTCCCTGCCATGACTGACTGCTCCTCCTCCCTCCAGTCTGACACGTCCCTATTTTATTTCCTAACAGGATCTTTTTCTCTCCCATTAGAATGTCAGCAGAGACCTCTGTCTGCTTGGTCACTGCTGTCTGGTACACAGTTATTGTTATATGTCATTGAATTGTCTGTAACTCATAGTGACCTTACATACAACAGCTCTGAATCCTTCCCCACCCTGAGCCAGTCTCACTGATTCCCACACACCTACTCCCATTGCCCCAGTTACTGTGTCTATCTATCTCATCTGGGGTCTTCCTCTCCTATGCTGTCTCTCCATCCTTTCAAGCATGATGTCCTTCTCCAAGGACCGGTCCTTCCTGTCAACATGCCCAAAGTATGTGAGATGGAACTTCAAAATCCTTGCCTCCAAGAAAAAACTTGGTTTCACACTCTGAGTACAGACCTTTGTTCTCCTGATGCTTCATGGTATGTTCAGTACTCTTCTCCAGCACCACAACCCAAAGGCAGCAATTCTTCTTCTGTCATCCTTGGTCACTGTCCAGCTCTCTGATGTATAGCAAGTAATTGAAAAGACTATGGCCTGGACCAGGCGCACCTTAATTTCTAGACTGACATCATTGCTCTTGAGCACTTTGGTGAGGTACCCAGTAGGTACCTAGTAAAGACTTGAATGACTATATACATGCCAAGTAAAGAAACCAAGATTAGAACACTGGCCCTGTTTCCATTATGAAATTTAAAACATTTTTCTGAAAGATTCTATAGAAAGTTTTGTTGTCAACTCAAAGGTGAGTGGTTCTAATCTAATCTAAAAGTGACTTGTTCCACAAGAGAAAGTCAGGTAATCTCCTCTCGTGTGATTTGCAGCCTTAGTAAACTTGCTTGAGGCTCACTTATGAGTCAATTCCACTCAATGAAAAGTTGGGTTTTAAAAAAATAATGTATGAGAAAAAAAATTGATGAGAGATAAGGACAGAACACTCAGCTCCTGGGCCCACAGAAGTGTCTTCTGCGCTCTGAGCCTGTGTTCCCATATCTCCCAAAGTCCCTATGTTCCAGATCCGTGGCCTTCAGATGCCAAGGCTGGAACAGGTTTTGGGGCTTTTAGGGGTTTATGGTTCTGTCCCATGTCGACGGCTCAGAAAGAGAAGTTTACAGCACAGGTGGGACACCCTCTTTTTTTTGATTAATGATTTTTTTTAACGCAACATATATATTTTTTTACAGCATATTCTTTCCATTTAATCCTCCCATTCATTGTTGTACATTTTCCTCCCTGCCCACCCCATCCCCCCCACACCCGCTTCTTGTCCCTCATGTCCCAGCGCCGCCCACACCTCGCTCTGAGCACCCGAGCCTCTGGATGAAGAGTCCCTGCAGGGGCACCTTGCACGGGAGGACCCCTGTGCGGCGGGTGGAGTCGGGCATGATTGTGTCGGAATCGGAATAAGCCCGGGCACATCCTGGCAGAGCCAGGGCAGCGCTGCACCCGCCCTCCCCCATGCAGGCCTCTCTAATCCCCTCCCCCTCTAATGCGTCTCCTCTGGCCAAATTCTGTGGTTGCTGAGGGTCGTTAGGAGACACCTTGGCCTTTCTGGGCCTCAGTTTCCCCGCCTGCTCTCTGCAGAGGATTTAGGACAGCCTGCATGAGCTGAGTCCGACTCTCATCTGCCATCTCCACCAGCCCCGAGGAAGGACCTGGCGTTCCTGCTCCTGTGCACAGCTGGGGAAACTGAGGTTAAGAGACAGGCCTGGTCTTCTCTGACTCGGAAGCACTGGTTAGACTTGGGAGGGTCTTCGAGATTCCACTCAAGTTTTGGGGGTCAGTCTCCGGGCAGCACGGGTATAGTTGGGGTCAGAAGTGGAGTCTTCCTTATACTGGCTCACCCCCAACTCATCCACTTCTGTGACTTGGAGGCGTCTAGTCCCAGGAGTCAAGGATTTTGAGGCTTCAAATTGACATACTTTGGGCATGGTGCAAGGAGAGACATGTCCTTGGAGAAGGATGTCATGCTTGGGAGGGTGGAGGGACAGGGCAGGAGAGGAAGACCCTCGATGAGATGGATTAGTGACTGGGGTAATGGTCAGAGACTATTATAAAACAGGGTTCAGAACTATTGTCCATAGGGGTCGCTATGCGGTGGAGTCGACTCAAGGGAACATAACAAACTGGAGTGAACTGGGGAATTCTGGGACACTCCCGGGGGCGGGCCCATGGCGCCCCCTGGTGGTGACAGTGAGCTGGGCGGCTTGGAGAAGAAGGCAGTGCGATGGTTAAGGCCTGGGCTTGGTTATGTTGATTGAGCTCTGAACTGGGACTAAGAGGACGTTACTCGATACACCTGTACAGTCTGTTGGCTTCTGTTGGTCCACAGAATACACACACTAAGGGCTGCCATGGGGCTGAGTTGCTTTGTGGTAAAGGACGTATAAGTCTTGGAGAAGCTGTGGCCCTCTCTGAACCTCAGTATCTTCCTCCGTGACGTGAGAATATCATTCTGCCTTAATGGATTTGTTGCCCAGAAGACATTCTTAGCCAAATCTATTGCTATCAAGTTGATTCTGATTCATAGCAACTTCACATCCGTTTGAACTGAACAGTGTCCTATGGGGTTTCCTCGGATGGATTGCCAGGCCTTCCTAAGCTGTGCAGCACTGCTCGATAGATTTTGCCAACCCTTCCGTTAAGAATTCCATTGCAAGGCATTGGGACCACCCAGGGTATGTCTACCGGTAATTGCTGTTGTTACTTGCCGTCGATTTGATTCCAATTCATGGCCACACATATATGCAAAGGCGTTCCACTGGGTTTACAAAGCTGGGACTTTTCAAAAGTAGAACATTAGGCCTGTCTTCTAATTGTAGCAGTTGTTGTTGTTAGATAGTGGGGCTCAAGTCATAGCAACTCTGACCCTGTGTCCAGCGGAAGGAAACACTGCTGGGTCCTGCCTAGCTTCACATCATTGCTATGTGTGAGCCCACTGTGGCCACTGTACCAGCCCATCTTCCTCTTTTTCCATGACGTCTACTTGATCAGAAGAATATCTAGCTGTGCTTTATTGACTACACAAAGGCATGGACTATATGGATGATAACAAGTTGTGATCATAACACTGAAAAGAGTGGAAGTCCCAGAGCAGTTAATTGTGCTCATGTGGAAGCTGGACCAGGAGGCTGATGTGCAAACAAAGCCGGGGAGCACTGCACGGTTTAAAATGGAGAGAAGGGGGTGCATCAGGGTTGTATTCTCTCTCCATACCTATTCAATCTATATGCTGAGAAAAGTATTCTAGGAACTGGGATCTATGAAGAGGAATGCGGCATCAGATCGTAGGGAGGCTCATCAATAACTTGTGTTATCCAGATGATACATCATACTTGCTGAAAGTGAGTAGGAGTTAAAGCACTTGTTGTAGAAGATCAAGGAATGCAGCCTTCAATATGGAGTGCATCGCAATGTCAAGGGAAAAAGGATTCTTAACACTGGAATGATAGGCAATATCATGATGGATGGAGAAGAGATTGAAAACTGTCAACAACTTCATCTTACTTGGCTCCACAATTAACACCCTTGGTGGAAGCAGTCGGGAAATAAAGAGATGCATTGCACTGGGAAAGTACAGTTAGGGACCTCTCCAAATCATTGAGGAGTAATGATATCAGTTTGAGGACTAAGGTGACCACGGTCTTTCTGATCACTTACTATATGCATATAGTATAGCTGGACAAAGAATAAGGATGACACAAGAAGAATTGATGCCTTTGAGCTACGGTGTTGGAGAAGAGCACTGAACATCCCGTGGACGACCAGGAGAACAAACAAATATGTGTTGGAAAGGGTACATCTGGAGTGCTCTTTGGAGGCAAGAATGATGAGGCTTTGCCTCACCTCCTTTGGTCATGTTGCTAGGAGGGGCTATGCCTTGGAGAGGGACATGATGCTTGAAAGAGTGGAGGGTTGGCAAAGGAGAGGAAGACCCTTGACCTGGTGGGCTGACACGATGACTACTGCAAAGGGCTCTAGTGTGTCAGGAAGTGTGAAGGTGGCACAGGATAGAACAGGGTTCAGATCTTTTGTTTGTAGGGTCTCTGTGAGTTGTACTCAACTCAATAGCACTTAGCAACAGTAACTACTTAATCAAATATGACATCCTTCTCCAGGTATTGATCCCTCCTGATGACATGTCCAAATATGTGAGATGGAATCAACACCATCTTGTTCAATGAGCATTCTGCTTGTGTTTCTTCCAAGATAAATTCCTCCATTCTTCTGGAAGCCCATTGAGTCTTCAATATCCAACACCATAATTGAAAAGCATTAATTCTTTGGTTTTCTTTATCCATTGTCCAGGTTTTACCTACATATGAAGCAACTGACTCTATGGTGGCTTGGGAGAAGCACACCTTGGTCTTTAAGGTGATATCTTTCTTTTCAACACTTTGAAGAATTATTTTGCAGCTGATACAGTATTTAATTAGTTCTTGACTGATTCTTCAATAGGTATTGATTATAAATATAATTAAGATGAAATATTTGACAAGTCCAGTCTTTTCCCCATTAATCAAGATGTTGTTTATTGGTCCAGTTGTGAGGAATTATATTTCTTAATTTGGGGGTATGATCCATACTGAAGGCATCAGTCTCTGATCCTCATCAGTAACCTCTTCAGGTTCTCTTCTCTTTCAGCAAGCAAGGTTGTGTCAGCTGTATAGTGCAACCTGTTCACAGTTCTTCCTCTAATTTTGATGGAACTGTGGTGCTGGCGAGGAGTACTGAACATACCATGGACAGGTTCATCCTGGAGAGGGTGAAACCAGGCTCCTTCTTGGAGGTAAGGATTCTGAAACTTCGTCCAACATACTTTGGACATGGTGCAAGGAGGAACCAGTTGTTGGAGAGGGACGTTATGCTTGGGAGAGTGGAGGGACAGAGTAAGAGAGGAAGACCCTCGATGAGATGGATTGACTCAGTGACTGGGGCAATGGAGGTACGTGTGTCAGAGACAGTAAGGTTGGCTCAGGATAGAGCAGGGTTCAGAGCTGTTGTACATCGGGCCACTAAGAGTCACAAGCGACTCGATGGCACATAACAAAAACACCAATTCTGGTGCCATGGTAGTCTTTATATAATTAAGTTTCTCAGACTATTTGCTCACTACACCGACTAAATAGTTATGGTGAAATAATACAACCTTGATGCATAGCTTTCCTGATTTTAATCCATGCACTATTCCCTTAATCTGTTCAAACAACAGCTTCTTGGTTCATGTATAGGTTCCACATGAGCACAATTAAGTGTTCTGGAATTCTCATTCTTTTAAATGTTACACATATGTGCTCGCTTTGGCAGCACATATATTAAAATGGAACATAATGGAGAAGATTAGCATAATCCCTGTGCAAGGATGACATACAAATTCGTGAAGCGTTCCATATTTAAATAAATAAACAAAAATAAAATAAAAAAGAAATGTTACAAATAATTTATCTGAATATTGCACAGTGAGATTGGCACAGGATAGAGCAGGGTTTAGGGCTGTTGTACACAGGGTCACTATGAGTCACAGGCGACTTGATGGCACATAACAACAACATATAGTAGATACATAATACACATTTTTGTAGTCAATAAAATATAAGTAAACATCTGGTATTCTTCACTTTCAGTTGTGATCCAGCTGTTGTCAGCAGTGATATATTTTGTTCCACATCCTCTTCTGAATCTAGCTTGAATTTCTGGCAGGTTCCTATCAAGTTGTCAATGATTTTATCTTGCTTGGATCTATAATCAACACCTGTGGCACTGTTGTTGTTGTTGCCAGGTGCCATTGAGTCAAGCACGACTCATAGCGACCCTGTGAACAAAAGATCTGAACCCTGTTGTATCCTGTGCCATCTTCTCACTTCCTGACACTCAAGAGCCCATTGCAGCAGTCACACCGTGTCAGTCCATCTGGCTGAGAGTCGTCTTCTCCTTCGCCGTCCCTCCACTCTTCCCAACAACATGTCCTTCTCCAAGGAATAGCCCCTCCTAGCAACATGTCCAAAGTATGTGAGGTGAAGTCTCATCATTCTTGCCTCCAAAGAGCACTCCAGCTGCACCTTTTCCAAAACATACCTGTTTGTTCTCTTTGCCGTCCATGTGATGTTCAGTGCTCTTCTCCAACACCACAGCTCAAAGGTGTTAATTCTTTTTCTGCCATCCTTATTGATGACAGTCCAGCTACCTGTGGCACTAACAGTCGAGAAATCAAAAGATGTATGTTGTTGTTGTTATGTGCCATCAAGTCGTTTGCGACTCATAGTGACCCTTTGTACCAGAGCCCAAAATGCCGTTCTATCCTGTGCCAACCTCGCTGTCTCAAACACATTTATTCCCACCACTCCACTCACAGAATCGATCCATCTCATCCAGGGTCTTCCTCTCCTGCGCCGTCCCTCCACTCTCCCAAACATGATGTCCCTCTCCAAGGACCAGTCCCTCCTTGCAACATGCCCAAAGTATGTCAGACGAAACTTCAGAATCCTTGAATCGAGGAAACATTCTGGCTTCACCCTCTCCAGGACAAACCTGTTTGTTCTCCTAGCAGTCCATGGTATATTCAACATGGCATTGGATAAATATGCTGTCAGGAACCTCACCATAGTGTTAAGGAGCAATGATGTCAGTTTAAAGATGAGGGTGCATATGATCTAAGCCATAGTAATTCTGAACACTTGTTACACATCTGAAAGTTGAGCCATGACTAAGGGTGACAGAAGAATTTATGCCTTTGAGTTGTGATATTGAAGAAGAGTGCAAACAAATATGTCTTGGAGAAACATATTTGCAACCAAGGTGCTCCTTGGAGGCAAGGATTGTTAAGCTTCAGCTCATATATTTTGGCTATGTTATAAAGAATGGCTAGTTATTGGAAATCATGCTTGGAAATGTGGAAGGTCTGCAAAACAGGAAGACACTCAACGAGCTGTGTTAACACAGTGACTGTAACAATGGGCTCAAGTTATCAGAGATGATGAGGACGACACAGGCTAGGGCAAGGTTCAGATTCAAGGTGCAGTTCACAGGATGGCTGAGTATACTTGACTCGAAGGCGTCTAACAACTTTCAACGTACTATTGCAAATATCTTGGAACACTCTTCAGCAAGACTTCACTTACATGTGACATTACTGATACTGTTCAATAACTTTTGCATTTTGTTGTGTCACCTTTCTTTGGGTACAAATAAAAGGTCTCTTGCTGTGGGCTGCTCAGGTAACTGTCTTCCAGATTTCTTTGCACCAGGGATATAATTGCTGATGTCAGATTAGCAAATGACTGATCTGCATGGCTATGCAAAGGCATTTGACTGTGTGGATCATAACAAGTTGTGACTGACATTGAGAAGAATGGGAGTTCCAGAGCACTTAATTGTGCTCATGTGAACCTATACCTGGACCAGGAGGCAACAGAGCAAGGAACATTGTGTGGTTTAAAATTAAGAAGGGAGTGTGTTAGGATTGTATTCTCTCTCCATACCTATTCAATCTATATGCTGAGCAAATTATTCGAGAAGCTAGACTCTATGAAGAGGAATGTGGATTGGAGGGAGACTCATCAATAACGTGCATTATGCAGATGATATAACCTTGCTTGCTGAAAGTGAGGAGGACTGAAGCACTTGTTACAGAAAATCAAGAAATGTAGCTTTCTGTATGGATTGCATCCCGATGTCAAGAAAACAAAGATTCTTAACACTGGACAGATTGGTAACATCATGATGGATGGAGAGGAGATTGAAACTGTCAACAACTTCATCTTATTGGATCCACAATTAACACCCTTGGTACGAGCAGTCAGGAAATAAGGAGACACACTGCACTGGGAAAATATGCAGTTAGGGACCTCTCCAAATTATTGAGGAGTAATGAAGTCAGATGGAGGACTAAGGTACATCTGTTTAATGCCATGGTCTTTCCAATCACTTGCTATGTATCTGGGACCTGGACAATAAATTGGGATGACAGAAAAACAATTGACACCTTCGAGCTGTGGTGTTGGATAAGAGCACTGAACATCCCATGGATGGCCAAGAGAACGAACAGATATATCTTGGAGAGGGTGCAGCCAGAGTGCTTTTGGAGACAGGAATGATGAGACTTTGCCTCACATACTTTGGACATGTTTCTTGGGGGGGGGGGCTATTCCTTGAAGACGGACATGATACTTGGAAGGATAGAGGGTTAGCAAAGGCGAGGAAGACGCTCAACCAGGTCGATTGACATAGTGACTGTCGCAATGAGCTATAGTGTGTCAGGAAGTGTGAGGATGGCACAGGATAGGACAAGGTTCAGATCTGTTGTTCATAGGGTCAGTATGGGTTGTACTCTACTCAATGGCACCTAACAATAACAACTACAATGTTTTCAAGGTACATCCACATGTAACTTGTTTTTAGGTGCAATTGAGTATGACCCATAGAGACCCTATGAATAACAGATCTGAACCCTGTCCTATCCTGTCCCGTCCTTATAATTTCTGACACAACTGAGACCACTGCAGCAATGTGTCAATCTATCTGATTGAGGGTCTTCCTCTCTTTAGTCAACCCTCCACCTTTCCAAGCATGATGTCCCTTTCCAAGGAATAGCCCCTCCTAGCAACATGCCCAAAGTATATGAGAAGAAAGAAGCTTTATCATCGTTGCCTCCAAGGAGCACTCTTACTGCACTTGGTCCAAGACTTATCTGTTCTTTTGACAGTCTGTGGGATATTCAGCACTCTTCTCTGACACCACATCTCAAAGGCATTAATTCTTTTCTGTAATCCTTTTTTCATTGTCCAGCTTTAAGATAACACAACAACTGACTGAATAGACCATAGCCTGAATCTGGAACACCTTAGTCCTCAAACTGACATCATTGCTCCTCAATAATTTGGAGAGTCCCTTACTACAGACTTTCCCAGTGCAATACGTCTCCTGATCTCCTGACTGCTGGTACCAATGGTGTTGATTGTGTATCTGAACACGGAGAAGTCATTGACAACTTCAATCTTTTCTCCATCTATCATTATGTTACCTATTTGGTCCAGTGAATTTTGTTTTCTTGACATTAAGATGCAATCTATATTGAAGGCTGTATTCCTTGGTCTTCTGCAGCAAATGCTTCAAGTCAAACAGCAAGCAAGATTGTGTCATCTGTTTAACACAAGTTATTGATGAGTCTTCCTCTCATCCTGATGTCACATTCTTTTTTTAAAAAATTATTTTATTATTTTTGTGTGTGTACTGTCAAATCAGATCTGATTGGTACAGGAGGAGATTGTCCCTCCTTCTCCAGCAGAGCATCTGGTGGATTCGGACCGCACACCTCTGGGACTGCAGTGCAGCTTCCTGTCACTAGGCCACCAGAGCTCCCTCATGATGTCACATTCTTTTTTATAGAGTCCAGCTTCTTGACTGATTTGCTCAGCACATAGGTTGAGTGGGTACGGTGAGAGGATACAACCCTGATACTTACTTTTCTTAATTTTAAACCACGTAGTATTCCCTCTCGCAGTTCACGCAACAGTTTCTTGGTCTATGTATAGATCTCCTATGAGAATAATTAAGTGTTCTGTGGTTCCCATTCTTCTCAATGATAGTCATAATTTGTTATGATCCACAAAGCCAAATGCCTTTGCCTAGTCCATAAAGCACAAGTGGGCATCCTTTTGGTATTCCTTAGTGTCAGCCAGGATCTGTTTGGGTAGCACGTATCATTTCTTTGTATGGCTGAGCTAGGTCTCTGGTAATGCAAATGGTGTCAACTCCACCATTAACCTAAATGTTTATAGTACAAACCCACCCAGGAGTGCCTCAGAAGGAAGGCCTGGTGACCTGCTTCCATAAAGAAGACCGTGGAACATTTCTGTTAGTTGTTGTTATGTGCCATCAAGTTGCTAGCGACTCATAGCGACCTTATGTACAACAGCCCTAAACCCTGTTCTGTCCTGTGCCAATCGCACTGTCTCTGACCCACCCATCCTGATTACCCCAGTCACTGAATCAATCCACCTCATAGAGGGTCTTCCCCTCCTGCGCTGTCCGTCTCCAATGACCGGTCTCTCCTCACAACATGTCCAAAGTATGTCAGACGAAGCCCCAGAATCCTTGCCTCCAAGGAGCAGCCTGGTTTAACCCTCTCCAGGATGAATCTGTTTGTTTTCTTGGCAGTCCATGGTGCATTCAATACTCTTCTCCAGCACCACAGCTCAAAGGCATCAATTCTCCTTCTATCCTCCCTAGTCATTGTCCAATGCTCTGATGCATAACAAGTGATTGCAAAGACCATAGCCTGTATCAGACACATCTTAGTCTCCAGAGTGACACTATTGCTCTTCAGTACCCTGGAGAGGTCCCTAACAGCAGAATTTCCCATCACAATATGTTTCTAGTGGTGGCTAGTGGTGCCAAGAGTGTTAACCGTGGAGCCAAGCAATCTCAATCTCTTCACCATCCATCCTGATGCTGTCAATTGGCCCAGTGGTAAGAATCTTTGTCTTCTTGACATTGAGTCTCCATCCATACTGAAGGCTGCAATCCTTGACCCTCTGCAGCAAGTGCATGAGGTCCTCCTCAGTTTCAGCAAGCAGGGTTGTGTCATCTGCGTAACGCAGACTGTTAATAGATCTTCCACCAATCCTGATGCCACACTTCTCCTCATAGAGCCCAGCTTCTCGGATAATCTGTTCTGCATACAGGTTGAAAAGGTATGGAGATAGGATACATCCCTGGCGTATGCCCTTCCCAATTTTGAACCATGCAGTGTTACCCTGCTCTGTTCTGACGACTGCCTCTTGGTCCAAATATAGGTTTCACATTAGAACGATCCTATGTAATAATACATGGAATCATGATAAGTTAGAATAGACTTCAAGGCAATTGAGTTTATGCACTTTGCTTTTTGTTCATCTGTCTGTTGTTTTTATCTTTTGACAGTTAACACCCTTGGTATCAGCAGTCTGGAAATAAGGAGACACATTGCACTGCAGGAAAATCTGCAGTTAGGATCCTCTCCAAATTATTGAAGAGTAATGAGGTCAGTTTGAGGACTAATATGTGTCTGATTCAGGCCATAGTCTTTCCAATTACTTGCTATCTGATAGCTAGACAATGAATAAGGATGACAGAAAAAGAATTGACATTTTTGAGCTATGGTGTTGGAGACGAGCACTGAACATCCCATGGACAGCCAAGAGAACAAACAGATATGTCTTGGAGAGGGTGCAGCTGGAGTGCTCTTTGGAGGCAAGAATGATGAGGTCTCACTTCACCTACTTTGGACATGTTGCTAAGAGGGGCTGTTCCTTGGAGAAGGACATGATGCTGGGAAGGGTGGAGGGTTAGCAAGGAGAGGAAGACCTTCAACCAGGTGGATTGACACAGTGACTGCTGCAATGGCCTCTTGTGTGTCAGGAAGTGTGACGATGGCACAGGATAGAGCAGGGTTCAGATATGCTGTTCATGGGGTCACTGTGAGTTGTACTGGACTTGACAGCACTGAACAACAATGATAACTTTTGACTGATGTAAGTGCTACGATGAACCTTGGTGGACATGTCTTTGTTTGGACACTGGTTTCCGTTCTCTGAGGTAGACACTGGAGGAGATGCCTCTTGGAGGCTGGTACTTGGGAATTACCTGGCTCCCTGTCCCAAACTCTTTGGCTGATAACCTCATGGATAGTCATGGGTAAGCTGGGAGGCATGAGGGCCAGGTCATGGCCAAGGTAGCCATGGATGATCTCACCTCCATTGATCTGGTCACTCTGACTGGAGCAAAGTCAGCAGAGGTATCACAGCATGGAGCTGGGTCAGGCTGACCTGCTCTGGCTCGATTCTCCTGGCTCCCTATTGATCCAGTGACCCACACAGAGAACCTCTAACCCCACTTTATTGTGTGTTCTGTGATAAGAAGGGAGCATAAGCTTGGCAGGAGACCTGAAGGAGGGAGGACAATGAGAATCTTCAATCTCTGTGGGTCCAGGGAGAATGGGTACCTCCTGTTGGTGGTCCTCCCTCTGCACCTACCTGTGCCATCAAGGCCAGAGTCAATCCTGGGTGTGAATCCCTGCTCAAGCTTAATGCTTTGGAGCTGCACCAAATGCTCCAGTTGTCCATTTCCTCGTCCATAACATGGATATTACCTACATGGCTGATGTAGTTGGGTTAATGTTGTAACTTCAATAATATTGAACTAATAACTATGTTGTTATTGTTTTGTGCTGTCGAGTTGCTTGCTACTCATAGCGACCCTATGTACAAGAGCCCTAAACGCTGCTCTATCCTGTGCCAACCTCACCGTCTCAAACACACTCACTCCCACCACCCCAATCACAGAATCAATCCACCTCATCGACAGTCTTCCTCTCCTGTCCCTCCATTCTCCCAAACATGATGTCCCTCTCTAACATGCCCAAAGTATGTCAAAGCTTCAGAATCCTTGACTCCAAGGAGCAGTCCGGCTTCACCTTCTCCAGGACAAACCTGTTTGTTCTCCTAGGAGTCCATGGTATATTCAACACTCTTCTCCAGCACCACAGCTCAAAGGCATCAATTCTCTTTCTATCATCCCTATTCATTGTCCAACTCTCTGATGGCATAGCACTTAACTGCGAAGACTATAGCCCGGATAAGGCTCACCTTAGTCTCCAGCCTGACACCGTTGCTCTTCAGTACTCTTGAGAGGGCCCTCACAGTTGACTTTCCCAGTGCAATTCATCTCCTGATTTCCTGGCTGCTGGTTCCAAGAGTGTTGACTGTGGAGCCAAGTAAACGAAAACTGTGAACTATCTCAATCTCTTCACCGTCCATACCAATGCATAACCATTATTAGCCAGTCATGTCTCGAATTCAGGAGCCTGAGTCAGCCAGACCTGGACGCCTTGGGTTGAAAGGAACAGCACCCTCCGGCAAACTCCTATTGATCTCTTAAACCCAACTGGAGTCCCACACATCTAAGAAGTCTTTCTTCCTATTCCCCAAGTGGCCTCAGGTTGCAGGACCTCCTGGCCCTACATTCGTGGCCCAGGGCTGGGAATCTATCCTTCTCCCCCAAAACCAGATGCTTGACAAGGACCCAAAGTCACGATTTTCCCGTGCTGTGACCTACCATACAGCTTAAGGCAGACCAGCGTGAGTTAGAGCTCAAGTCCCGAGGCACATGGTTTAGTGAAGGGCTGTGGTTTAACTCCTTCTGGCATCTTGACATAAGTTCAAGTGGTATCTGAGTTCTTTGTGAAGTTTGTTGGCCATTAATCTAGCACTTTTGTCCCTGGGGAGAATGTAGGAAGAGCTGGGAATAGATTATACAGAAAGTTGTCTGTGTGTGTGTGTGTGTGTGTGTGTGTGTGTGTGTGTGTGTGTGTGTGTGTGTGTGAGAGAGAGAGAGAGAGAGAGAGAGAAAAATCTAGAGACCCTGCCCAGACGTTTCCTTCTTGATTTACAGCCAATCAGGAGCGTGTTGTTTAAGTTGAAAGTTGGGGTCCTGGCAACTATGACTCAGGGTCCCATGATCACGAGTCATCAAAACCAGTCCTGGATGTTTGTTTTTAACGTGCATTCCTCTACATGCCCGGGTCAAGGTCCTTTCCCTGCTAATGGGTCCCTTTGTCATCTGGCGGATGGAATGACATACTGGCTGCGAACCAGCAGGTCCCACTGTCCCACTGTCCTCTTTACTGGACACATGCTGATGGCTCCTCTTGTCTGGGGTGACTGACCTGCTTTAATGAAAGGGTCCCATAAAACAGGCTTGAATGTGAAGTCTTTTGTCAGAAGTCCAAAATCACAATGTTAACCAGCCACGCTCCCTCCTGAGGCCACAGCGGACGGGAGGATACTCTTCCAGCTTCCCTTGGCTCGTGGCTGCATCACTCCGGTCTCTGCCTCTGTCTTCACACAGCCTTCTCCCCTGAAGCCTCAGCCTCTGAGGACTGATACAGCAAAATCGCCATGAGTAGGTAATGTTTCTTGGAGCAAAGAGATCAGGGGAACAAATCTGAGCATCACTCATGTGTCAGGAGCTTCTTAAAACATAATCTCAGCCCAACTGAGTGAGATGACACTTGATGCTCCTTTCACAGGCAAAAAAACTTGATGCCAGAAACTAGTACGTCTGATGCTCTACCTGGGGGCACAAAAAGGACCGTTGTCTCACAGTTCAGGGGGTGGGAGTCCAAGTTCAGGGTGCTGGCTCTAGGGGAAAGCTTTCTCCCTATTAACTCTGGGGGAAGGTCCTTGTCCCTTTAAGCTTCTACTCCCTGGTTCTCTTACTCTCTATCTCTCCTAACAGTGTTCTTGCTTCTGGGGTGAATCTGCTCTTTTTAGTTCTCAAAGGGGATTAGGTTTAAGACTCATATTCCATTGATGTTGTTGTTGATTGCCTTTGAGTCGAGTACAACTCATAGCGACCCTCCGAACAAAAGGCCTGAAGTCTTTCTATAACTATTGACATTTATCAAAGTTCATAGAGTTTCCAGAGGCATGTCACTCCTGCTTCCAAACCTGTCTTAAACTGGGAGCTCCATCACACATTGTCCTCCATGTGTAATCGTTATGGCCTCTGACACCCCAATGGCACAAAGTTCAGCAAGATGGCAACTCCAGGTTACCTCAGTACAGCATATTGACAGAAGAGTGATATACCATTTAGAAGAATGTTCCTCCAAAATACAATGACAACCAACTTTAAACACCAAGTTCTATTGACTCTAAACAAGAGGCTTAAATTTTTTAGTAATTTTTTTTTAAAAAACAACACAAGGGAGCTCTGATGGCCAAGTGGCAAAAAGTTGCACTGCAATCCCAGAGGTGCATGGTTTGAATCCACCAGATGCTCTGCTGGAGAAGGAGGGGCAATCTCCTCCTGTACCAGTCAGATCCCATTTGATGGTACAAACACAAACAAAAACAAAACAAAAAAAACACAACATAACCAACCAACCAACCAACCAACCAACCAACCAACCAACATAGTATGATGTTGTTATGTGCTGTTGAGTTGCCTGTGATGTATACGACCCTATGTACAGCATCTCTGAACCATTCCCTGTCCTGAGCCAGTCTTACTAATTTCCAACACACCAACCCGCATTGTCCCAGATACAGTAACAAACCATCTCATCCAGGGTCTCCATTGATATGGCCTCATAAATATAATCAAGGGAAACCTCTTTGTAAGTGGGGTCGTATGCATGGGGATAAGTAAGGGCTGTAAACTTATAGCTTAACCCACCCACTGCTGCCAAGTCCCTTGAGATGCCCACTGGGTTTCTGAAGCTGCATCTCTTTACTACAGGAGACTGTGTGTCTTACTCCTGTGGACTAACTGTTGGATTTGAACCATAGACCTCTTGGTTAAGAGTCCAACATGCCACTCACTATGCCCAGGGCTTCTCATCTATTTTGCTGTGTACAGTAGAGTTAGAATCGACCTGTAGCTGACCCTCCAGGCGCTTAATCACACAGGAGAAGATTGCCCATCCTTCTTCCACGGAGCACTTGGTGGTCTCCAACCGCATGCCTTCAGGATTGCAGCGCAGCTTCTTGCCACTAGGCCACCAGAGCTCATACCATCTATCTTGGAGAGACATCATTAAGTCCACAGCATCAGAGAAGGGCAGTGAAAATCCTTGATGGATAAACAGGTGCATCGGGGATTTCTTGTAGCAGAGAAATCAGCATCGGGGAACACAGCTGAGCATCACCCATGTGGCAGGAGCTTTGTAAATACAATCTCAAGTCAACTGAGTGGGATGGACACTCATTTCACAAGCTGGTACTCGTCTGTGGTCAACAGGACACAAGCCTGCCCCATCTGCTCTACTAGGAACCTCTAAGAGAGGGGGGCACCACTGTCCTGAGCACAAGTTGGAGGTAAAACCGCGTGGGTTCATCTTGGGGATGATTTGTTCAGCAAACAGACTGAATAGGTATGGAGAAAGGGGAGAGGAGCTGCAACTCCTGGGCTCTGGAAGAATGTAGGAAGAGAGAACTGAGTTTGAATCCTAACTCTGTGGTTGGCTTTTGCTGTATGACTTTGTGCAGGTGACTTAGCTCCTCTGGTCTTTGACAGACCCTGGCTGGGCAGACTCACATGCCTCTATGAGGGGCTGCAATCTTGGCCCTTTCATGGAAGCCATCCACACAACTGTCACTCACTGGTTCATTCCACACACACCTTCTGATCTCTTTCTTTAAAAATGAATATATGGTAGAATGTCCACCTGTGCACTAATTTCTACATGTCTAGTTCATGGCCATTGATCGTTATTTCCCAAGCTGTGCAATCGTTCTCGTCTTCTGTTTCAGGGCTGTTCCTTCTTCGTCAACATAAACGCCCAGCCCCCTAAGCTTCCTGTGTAACCTTCTGAGTTGCCATCATGGACGCGATCACATAGAGTTAGTTCCTTAAAGAGCATGACACTTCAAAACTAAAAAACAGAAGAAAAAGGCCAGTCTTACTGGTCCTATAGAGATGGGCAGGACCCCGAAGAATGTGGTCCTCACTCACCCTTCAACCTGGAACAAAACTTACCCCCATGACTCAACTCTCTGCTACACAGTAGGTAGTCTTGTTAGTTGGAGAAGAATGCTGAAGAGCCCACTGACGGCCGAAAGAACGAACAGACAGGTCTTGGAGAGGGTGCAGCCTCACGCTCCTTGGAGGCAAAGGTGAGGAAGCTCCGTCTTGCACCCTCTGGGCATGTTGCTAGGAGAGGTTATTCCTTGGAGAGGGACATCACGCCTGGGAAGGTGGAGGGTTAGCGAAAGAGAGGAAGACCTTCAATCAGGTGGATGGATATGATGGTCGCAGCAATGGGCTTGAGGGTGTTGGAGATCGTGAGGATGGCACTGGATAGGACAGAATTTAGATCAGTTGTTCATAGGGTTACTATGAGTAATACTTGACTTGACAGGACCTAGCAACATCAGCATCATGATGGATGGAGGAGAGATTGAGATTGTTAACAATTTCAACTTGCTTGGCTCCACAAGCAACACTCTCGGCACCAGCAGTCAGGAAATCAAAAGACTAATTCCACTGAGGAAGTCTGCTGTCGGGGACCTCTCCAGAGTGCTGAAGAGCAATGATGTCAGTCTGGAGATTAAGGTGCACCTGATCCAGGCCATAGTCTTCACAATTACATGCTATACATCAGAGAGCTGGATAATGGCTATGAAGAACTGATGCCTTTGAGTCGTGCTGGAAAAGTGTCTTGAACATACCATGGACCGCCAAGAGAACAAATAGGTCTATTTTGGATAGGGCGAAACTGTGTTTTTTCTTGGAGACAAGGATTTTGAAGCTCTGTCTCACATACTTTGGCCATGTGGCTAGAAGGGACTGGAGAAGAACATCATGCTCAGAAGGGTGGAGGGACAGTGCAGGAGAGGAAGACCCTGGATGAAATGGATTGATACAATAACTAGGACAATGGGATTATGTGTGTTGGAGTTAGTGGCTGGCTCAGGACAGGGCAGGGTTCAGAGCTGTTGTACATATGGTTGCCATAAGTCTCAGGCAACTCAAGGGCACATAACAACAACAACGGTAGTGATACAGTGACTATAACAATGGGCTCGAGTAGCACAGCAGTGGTTAGGACGGCAGAAGAGCAAGCAGTGTTTTGTTCTATTGTCCACAAGTTAGGTTCCATTTAACACTTGGAACAACAAATAACTCCATGCTTAACTTGGAAGAACTCCCTAACTGTTTCCATTCATTTCATTGTATTTCAAAATAGTTCGAGCAAACATATATTATCAATAATAATAAACTCATGCATCGAGCTGAAAAAAATTCACAAAAGAGTTAAAACCCTGCATAACACCCTCCCTGTATGGTGCTTTCCAAGCTCCCAGGAAACTTCTAGAGCAAGTTGGCATTTAATCTTTCTCATTCATATTTTTATGCTTTTACTATCTATATTTCTGGGAAGTCAGAGATGACGAGGCTGGCACAGGACAGGACAAAGTTCAGCTCGGTTGTTCACGGGGTCCCTATGAGTGTCATACTCAACTCAATGGCACTTAGCAACTATAAGGAGTGATCCAAAAGATGTGTTGCATTGGAGAAATCTGCTGTCAAGGACCTCTCCAAAGTTCTAAAGGGCAAGCATGTCAGTTGAAGGACCAAAGTACACCTGATCCAATCCATGGTATTTTCAATTGCTTCCTGTGCATTTGAAAGTTGGACAATTCAAAGAAGAATTTGATGCCTTTGAATGTGGCGTTGGTGAAGAGTGTTGAATATATGGACTGCCAAGAGAACAAAAAAAAATCTGCTTTGGAAGAAGGGTTACCAGAGTTCTTAGAGGCAAGGGTGGTGAAACTTTATCTCACATGCTTTGGGCATCTTTTTAGGAGGAACCAGTCCTTGCGGAGAGGCATCATGCTAGGAAAGATGGGGGGCCAGAGAAAGAAAGGAAGAGCCCCCCAGGAAATGGACTGAGACAGTGATTACCACAACGGGCTTGAGCAGGACAGGGATTGTGAGGCTGGGGCAGAGGGCAAGACTCAGATCGTTGTTCATCGGGTTGCCGTGAGTTGTTGTTGATTTGACAGTATTTAACAATAACAACAGTGATGATACACAGTGTGGAAATTATTGAACAACATCGTCAATATCACATATTTAATAAAGGCTGGAACAATACATCAACAAGGACTTTCCAGAAATTCAGGCTTGGTTCAGAGGAGGCTTTGAAAGAAAGACATCACTGGTGACATTACATAGCTCTTAACTAAAAGCAGAGAATATCAGAAAAATGTTTACTCATGTTTTATTCAACATGCACAGGAATCTATGTGGGTCACAATAAATTATGGATAGCATCGCAGAGAATGGGAATTCCAAAACACTTAATTGTGCTCATGAGGAAGCTACACACAGACCAAGAAACAGTCATTCAAAAAGAATAAGGGGAGACTAGACATGCAGTGACACAACCTTCTTGTCAAAAGGAAAAAGGATTTGAAGCACTTCCTAAAGAAGATCAAAGGCTATACTGCTCAGTGTGGATCTCAGCATCAAGAAAAGAAATACACTAACAGCTAATAAATGATGAATGGAAGAAATTGAAGTTGCCAAGGATTTAATGTTACTTGGTTGCAGTGGTTCAGAAATGAAATGACAAACTGCCCTGGGCAAATCTGCTAAAGTGCTAAAGAGCAAGGATGTAATTTTAAAGACTAAGGTGTGCCTGACCCAAATCAGGGTATTTTCAGTTGCTTAATATGTATGTCCTTAAACAAAAATGGTAAGGCTTTGCCTCACATACTTGGGAATGTTGCTAGGAAGGGCTAGTCCTTGTAGTCCTTGGAGACGAACATGATGGTGGAGGGCCAACAAAGGATAGGAAGACCCTCAGCCAGGTGGACTGACACGGTGACTGCTGCAATGGGCTCTTGTGTGTCAGGAAGTGTGAGGAAAACCAGGATAGAACAGGGTTCAGATCTTTTGTTCACAGGGTTGCTGTGAGTCATGCTCGATGGCACCTAACAACAACAACAACAACATGTTGTAACATGTGTAAGTTGGACAATGAGTAAGGAAGACTGAAGAAAAACTGAGGATTTTGAATGATGGTGTTGGCAAAGCGCACAAAACATCTCATAGACGCCAAAAGAACAAAGCAACCTGTTTTGAGTGAAGCACAAGCAGAGTGCTCCTTCGAGGCTGAAGGAAGTTGAGGTGTTGTTGTCTCACATTCTTTGGAGTGTTATCAAGAGAGGCCAGCCAGTTCCTGGGGAAGGACAGCACACTTGGAAAAAGAGAGGGTCAGCGGAAGTGGGGAAGACCTCAGGCATGGACCGATGCAGTGGGTTTAAGCTCAGCTGAGTTGATGGGGTGTATAAAGCGAGCAGAGAGAGGGCAGAGAGAGCTTCGTTCCGATGGATGTTGGGTTGCTACATGTCAGTGAGGACTCAATGCCACGTATCTACAACAGGCATACTTTGGAGTTCTGGGGTGGCACACATGGTTACACTCTTGGCTACTAACTGCGAGAATGGTGGTTGGAATCTACCCAGAAGCACATCGGAAGAAAGACCTGGTGATCTATGGGGTATAGCTCTATTCTGACATACCCAGGCATGATGTGAATGGGAACTGATTCAACATAACACATAAACAACAAAGCAGGAGGGGTTTCTTGTGTGGTGTAAATGATAAATAGTAACAAAAATAGTCTGATAGTTCAGCTGAACTTTGGAGGGGCAAATCCATCCAGAGGTTCCCTCGAAGAAAGGCCTGGTGAACTGGTAAACCAGCCCTTGCGAAGCCTCTGGAGAACAGGTCTAGCCTGACATATGTGGCAAGGTGAGCTGGCGTCCATGGGGAGGCAACCAGACTGCTCTCAATTGGTGATGTCTGGCAGTTTGACACCGTAAGGAGCACAATGTATTGAGATAGACAGTGGTGGCTCTTTCGTGCGGCCAGGGGCAGCTTTTCATGTGCCAGCCAGTCAGGGCTGTGGCCCTGCACCTTCTTGGACGCTCTCGAGACCTCACTTCCGGCCCATTCTGGCCTCTGCCTGGTGCTCCCCCCTTTAGCACGCAGGAGGCAGGTTAGGGGCAGCTGAGCATGAGTCAGCAGGGCTGGGCTGCGGGTGTCGGAAGTGGCTGGCTTGGCCCCAGCTGTGCGGGTTCCTGTGGGGGCCACTGGGGCAGGAAATGGGTCAGCTGAGGCGGCAGGCGCCCAGGCCACGTGCTTGCTGCCCGGAAATCTCAGGCGGGGTGACCCCAGGGTTTCCCCTTGTCCCTCTTCTTTGCCCCAGGTTGCACGCATGCATGCTCACTCACTTGAAAACATGAACCACCAACCCAACCAAACCCTCTGGCTTTCAGGTCAATTCACGGTGACCTCCTGTGTTACAGTGGGGAACTGCTTATTAGGGTTCTCTTGGCTGAAATCTTACAGGCACAGATTGCCAGGCCTCTCTCATGGCACAAGTGTGTAGATTTGAATGGCCAGCCTCCAGGTTAATCACTGAAGACAAACAGAATGAGCCACCCAGGTACATAAGTACAGGAAGGACAGTGCATTTATTGGGTGTCTGCTTGATGTCAAGCCCTGCCAGGCCCAGGGCATGGCAGTCTGGAGCTGAACCATTCTATTCAGAACTGACTGATGCCAGGTGCCAGGGGAAGAACCCAGTGTCCCAGACCCTCATCTTCGGAGCCTGAAGAAGAAAACACCTGAGGTATTTCCATATTCTATTCTCTCTGCTCTCTTTCTCCTTCTCTGTCTCTGTTTCAGTGTCTTTCATTGGCTCTGCTTTCCCCACACCCTCATCCCATCCCCATCTTCTCTGAACTGGCTCAGGGGCCACCCTGAGTCGAGCCCTCTACCCTTCCACCTTTCCCTTCAAGTCCAAACATGCCTGGACAAGTCTGGACACTCCCAGCAGAAGCCACTGATTTGCAGGAACCAAGTTGCCAAGACAGGAAGATGAGGGGAGGGTGCTAAGAGGGGATAGGGGCAAGGGTTGGGCTTGCTATTTCCTGCTCTGGGACTTTGCCCCTAAAACTCCTCCCCTCCCCCCTCACACTCAACAGTGTCCCAGCTTGTCAGCATCTTTTTCCAAACTTTGGGTTTTGAGGGGGTTTTGAGGGTTGTATAGGAGTTCTTCAGGTGACAATAAGGGCTTCCAGTTAGAGAAGATGAGAGGTCCTAAGTACAGAGGTAGTGAGATAGCCTTCACTCATTGAACATGGAGCAAAACTCACCCTTGTGGCTCATCTTATAGCCAAACAATAGCCAGACTTACAAACAGGTGAACAATAACACCAAGGAGACAATCACATCATAGAATAATCAAGCACCCAAGAGCAAAAGGGCACCATTTGCCCAGAGATATGCCTTAGAAGGCAAGGAGGGATAGAAGGATTAATGGAAATGAGAATCAGAGGAAGGGAATGGGAAGAGTGCCGTTACATTGTAGCTACTTTAATATCAGAAAATAAAAAGTGTATGCATGGCTGAATGGCAATATAATTAGCTTTGTAAACTTTCACGCCAGTCATAATAAAAAAGCAAGTGAATGAGATTGCAGGGACGAAGCAGCAGGGCTCAAATGTCCAAACGAGGAGCTTGGCTTTCTCCTGTGTTATACCGATCAATAGGGAGCCATCAGGGAGCACTGGCAGCATAGTGGCAAGAAGCTGCCCTGCAAGTCCAGAGACACATGGTTCAAATCCACCAGATGCTCTGCTGGAGAAGGAGGAGTGGCAATCCCCTCTACCAGTCAGATCCGATTTGACAGTACACACACAAAAGTTCTTAAAAATAAAACAAAAATAGGGAGCCATCGAGGGCATCACAGCCTCTAACAGACCCTACTCCTTCCTACCCTCAGCAGCCTGTTTCCCACTGTCCTTGTGACTTTCTGTCCAGACTGGGAGCTGCAGGGTCCCTGGTGCATTCCTAGCCCAGCGACCAATCAGTTCAAAATATGCACTTGATATGGCACCAGTGGAGTCCAAAGAGTGAGGGGGCACCAAGGCTGGAGCAGTGAAGAGCAGGGAAAAGACTTGCACAGAGAGCCTGGCGTCCCCAGGGTTTTACACTCCAGGGGCTCTGCCGCCCCCTGCTGGCCTCCAGTCGCCCTGTATCAACTGCACTTGTGTTTGCTACCAGGTGGAGTTCTCGGCACCAGGAGACCCTGGACTGACCTTCTTGCCCTGGTGGGGTCCCACATAACTTGAAGATTATCACCCAAATGGAAACCAGAGAAGGCACGTGGGCATCCAGGAGGGCTGTCTGGAGAAGAAAACGATAACAATAGCATTTAGAAGTTGGACTTGATGAAGAATGTGGCATCAAGATTGAAGGAAGATGCATCACCAATCTGCATTATGCAGATGACACAATCTTATGGGAAATACTTTCTACAAAAGAGCAAAGGCTATGTATAGCCTTCAGCATGAATTACATCTCAACATCAAGAAAACAAAAATCCACGCCAGTGGGCCAAAAGGCAACATCATGATCGATGAGAAAAGACAGAAATTGTCAATTATTTAATTGTACTTGGACCCACAATCAACACCTTGGTATCAGCAATCAAGAAATCAAAAGACCTATTGCATTGAGAACGTCGATGGTCAGGGACCTCTCCAAAGTCCTGAAGAACAAGGATCTCTGTTTAAAGACTAAGGTGCACCTAATCCAAACCATGGTCTTTTCATTTACTTGCTATGCATCTAAAAGTTGGACAGTGAGTAAAGATGGCAGAAGAATTGATGCCTTTGAGTTGTAGTGCTGGAGAAGAGTACAAAATACCCATGAACTGCCAAGGATGTTTTGGAGAGGATGCAGCCAGCCTGCTCTTTAAAAGGCAAGGATGGTGAAACTTCATCTGACATACTTTGGGGCAGAGTAAGTAGGAGCCAATCCTTGGAAAAAGGACATCTTGCTCAGAAGAGGAAGGTCAGCGAAGGAAGGGAAGACTCTCAACAAGTCAACTCCGTGACTGTAACAATGGGCGTAAGTTCGGGCAGAGATGATGAGGATGGTGCAAGATAGGGCAGGGTTTAGATCTATCATTCATAGGGTCGCTGAGTCCTGGTAGACTCAACGACGCCTAACAACATGTGGCAGGTAAAGGAGCCTTGGTGGCATAAAGCACAATGTGGCAGGCTGTTGACAGCAAAGTTAGGGCTTGAATCCAGCAGGCGCTCTGCAGGAGGAAGACAGGCAGTCTCTCCCACAGATTTACAGCCTGAGAAAGCCGATGGAGGCCAGCGATGAATCCAAATGTGCTTGAAGCAGTGGCTTTTGCTTGGGTATGTGCCAGCCACAAAGGCAGCATTTCTCAAATTCTCAAAACAGCCCCATGAGGGATGGGGAAACTGAGGCACAAAACAGCACAGCCCCAGAACACCCCGGGGGCAGGCCCTGTGCTGTCCCCTCACCTCTTCATGAGGCATTTACCACCTTTCCTTGTCCTCTCTCCATCTCTCTACTCCTGCCTCTTCTTCCAGCTCACAACTTGTCTAACTTTTCAGGAGCAGTTAGGGCTGGGGTGGGGTAGGGTACTCTTCCATGGTTAGGGCAGCCAAGGGGAAATAGGAGGTCTGACTGGGCCAAAGGGAGACTGCAGTGGGGCTCCCTCATCTAAAAAGGGCTCATGGTATTATACCTCTTGTTTCACTTGACTGAAGCCGCTACCCCAGGCTGAGATCCTTACACCTCCACCCCAGGGACAACATATCACCTGTGAATGAGACAATTCAACCAGCAGGGGACAGATCAATGGCGTAAAGACCTCAGGTTCCAGGGAACTTGGAGGAGGCCCCCACAAAACTTTGTTGTTCTCATGATAAAATATCTTTGCCTGAAGGCCTTTTGAAGATTTGGTCTGACAAAGCCAGATAGCCCTAAAACATCTTGATCCCCAACTCCTCTACCTCAGAGGTCTGGTGGCCTAGTAAATAGAGTGTTGCCCTGCCAACCTAAAGGTAGGTGGTTCGAATCTACGAGGTACTCTGAGGAAGAAAGATGGACTATCTTCTCCCATGTGACTGCCGCCACTGAAAACCTGGACAGTGAGCTATCAGTCTCTCCCCACACGACAGCAATGAGGCTTTGAGCGCCACATCTCCTACAACTGAGGCCACCCACAACGCATAACTGGGTCCTTGTTCAAATCCTGACCAATTCTCTCTCACTGCGATGACCGGCTTCCTCTGGCCGAGCCTCAAATTTCTCCATCTGTAGAAGATGGTTAGGGTAGCAAGTCCCAGAACCCACTTGCTGTGATTCAGGGTAAGTTACTACACTTCTCTGTTCTGAGAGAGCACATGCAGGACAGGCTTTCTATCCTCATTATTCTCAGATTCCATCTCAGTGGAACCTGGTGGCTGAGAGGTAGAATTCTTGCCTTCCATGCAGGAGACCCAGTTCCAGTCCCAACTATTTGTCAGCGAAGGCTCAGGCAGTGCTGATTGCTGGACAGGCTCCAGCAGAACTTTCAGACTGAGATGCACTAGGAAGGAAGGCCTGGCAACAGACATCTGAAAATCAGTGAAAACCCTATTGGGGTCATGATGGTTGGACTACGACCCACCACAGAGGTGGCAGAGGATCACGGTGTTCGGTTGCATTGTGCATGGAGTAGCCGTGAGACAGGGGTCCAGGTGACAGGAGTCGCTAACAGGGGACTCGCTCTGCAGCCAGTGCTCCAGACTGAGGACCACAACCCTGGCCCCACAGGCTCCCCAAACTCACCCAAAGACACACAAGCAGGACAACATTTCCACTGTTTTATTTGCTTTCTGGGGTGTCAAGTTCAGGTTCCTCCAGAGTCCCCAGCAAAGTCTGGCTGCCCCACCCCCACCTCCTCAGCATCCCAGACACAGGGTTCCGGAAAAGGCACTGCCGGCTCTATGGGGTCAGGGAGACACTATGCCCCTGCGGAGGGTCAGCCCCGCCTGTGGGGACAGGGAACACAGTCACTTTCAGCAAGAAGGGTTTTTCCCTAGAGAAGAAATAGGGCAAGATAAACACCTGAGATGTGTGGGGAGCCCCAGAAACACATTTGGGGGGCTGCTTGGGTGGGTGTAAAGTGAACCCCGCTTTCCTTGATCCCTATGTGGTCTCTTAACGATCCAGCCTAGCTGGGGACCTCAGGGCCTTGGAGAGCAGAGAATTCAACTCACAACCAGCTCTTTGTGGGAGGGTCCTGAGACAGAGTTGAGGGGACACAAAAAAGCTGGGCTCCTCCTTCTCATCCCATGTGTCGCTAAGGGGCAGGCACTTCTGTGGGTCTCTGGGTGGCTGGGGGGAAGCGAGGGTGAGGAGAGAGGGGAGGAGTGGAGGGCAGCTCAAGCCCCCTGCCCCCATATGTTCCATTTGTGACAACTGTCCCAGTCACAGGGACAGGTTTCCAGGCAGCTGAGCTCTGG
Source organism: Elephantulus edwardii (assembly GCF_000299155.1). Lineage (NCBI taxonomy): Eukaryota > Metazoa > Chordata > Mammalia > Macroscelidea > Macroscelididae > Elephantulus > Elephantulus edwardii. The sequence goes on from NW_006399795.1 coordinate 18,726,085, forward strand.
GTCCAGCTAGGAATTCACTTTCAAGACATGGACATCACAAACTCTCAGCCTGGAGCTGCCATCCTGCCTGGGGTCCCTCCCTGAAAACAGCCAGGGGCTCCTCCCCAGCCACAGCCCGGGACGTCTGAGGCACTTGTGCACCTGGAGAAGGGAAATGGGATAAGGGAGGGAAAACAGAGCCCTTTCCCCATGGAATTCCGGGCCAAGCCGCCCTCTGCCCTCAGCCTGTGGGACCCCGACAGCGCTCCAGCGCCCCCTGCAGTCCCAGCGCGGTGGCCAGACTCAGAAAGAATAGGGCTTTGTCCTGCTGTCCAGGAAGGGGGCTTCCGAGTTCAGACACTCTCAGGGGTGGGGAGGTCAAAGGTCACCAGTCTAGACAGTGGCAGGCAAAAAGAGGCTGGGGATGGGGGTCGGATTTGCAGGAGCAGTGTCCCCTCACCCCATTAACCCCTTCAAGGACTCTGGCAAGTGTGTGTACACACCAGCTGGGCTCCTGCTTCCTGGCCAAAACTAACAAAAAAGCATCTCAAATGTCCTTTGCCAGTAATCCTCCCACCCTCAAGTGGGCCCTTCCTGTTCTAGAAGCTTCCATGGATGGAAGACAAAGAGGAGGGCAGGGGATTCCCTTTCTTGCTGAAGCTACTGCAACAGCCATTTCCCTGCGGATCCAGAATTCCTGATTTGTGTCCCCCGCTCCCTCATTCCCTTGCCTCGGCTGCCTGGGCCAGATGGTACCAAGCTCAGTCCACCAACCTCAATTCCAGCTGCTTGCTTTCTTCCCACCCAGCCATATTTGGTTTTCAAGCTACATACTCACTCCTCGTCACTGACCTTCTGTTTGGTGGGCTGAGGAATGGAGAGAAGATGAACAGAGAGGTGTAGTGTGAGGAGCCTCTGGTATAAAGGAGGCGCCATTATCTGGCTGGACAGTGGCTGGTGAGCCTGCCAGCATTACCACTGTCCCCAACTGGTACACCGAAGCCCCGACCTCCGCTTCTCAACCAGACACTCCAGCATCACTTCCACCTCTTCCCCGAGCCTTCTCTCAATCACCCTCAGCTTACCGTCCCTCCATTACCACTCACCGCCCTCTTCCTCCTCCACACTTGCCAAGTTCCACCTACTTCCTAAATCCCACTCTTCTGGCCCTGCTCTGTGCTCCTCGTCCAGACTGAGACGTGGACAATGAGAGGGGAGAAGGAGTACCACTCGGTTTGCTCTTCCCACAGGGGGAATTCGAGGCCACGAGCGGACAAATGCAGACTGACAAGTTGTGGGGTGAATGGATAAGTTTGACTAAAAGTAAAAGATTTAAAAAAAAAAGAAAAATGATTAAAACCAGGGAAATAAAAAAAAAAAAGCTGGCAGTGAATGAGTACAATGTTTAATAGTTGTCAGATTAAATGAAAACGAGCCAAATGCTCCATGTAACTGATGAGGACAAGCTTGATGGGGAAACGCTCACCAACTGAAACATACACACACTGATTCACTCCCTCTCTCTTAAACACACACACACACACACACACACACACACACTCTTTCACTCCCTCTTAAACACACACACTGACCCACACACTCACACTCACTCACTCTTACACACACACACTCACACACATTCTCACTCTCTCTCACACACTCACACACTCAACAATGACCAGACAATAAGTTACATCTCAGAGGTGACGGAGCACAGGGTACTCAGAGGATAGCAGACAAATGAACATGACTGGGAACAGGAGATCTGGGCTCCAACAGGCGCCCACCTAAACATGACTCTGGTTACCCCTCAGTCCTCCCTTTGTGCCCCATCTCCTCTTTAGAGCCTCCACAGGTCAGACCCTTGGGGAACAGAGCCAGCCAGACTTTAAAACTGCTCCAAACAAGATCCCTGGGGATCTCCAGGCCTTGAGGACCTCACATCCTGACAGTCACAACTGCTCAGAGGGTAGACAAGTAGATGCGGTGATGTCTCCCATGTTTTGGGGGCAGGAAACGTAGTCTGGGGACATGGAAGGGCATTTCTGGTAGACGGGGCGGAGCCCTCATCATTTCAGGCTGCCACCAGCAACCCACAAACGCCACCCAGCACTAACCTGGAGCCACCGACCTGCGCCTACCTACTGGGCCATGGGAAGCCCAGCACCCAGCAGGCATGTCCAACAGAATGCCAGCAACTCCAACTCCCCGACGAGCAGCACTGCAGCCGATGCGGGAGCAGCCCCAGTGCTGGATGGGAGTGGAAGGTGATGCTTCACGAAACCAAAACCAAACTCTGATTGTTTCACAAACAGCTGGGTGCTGGGGAACACGGCTCTGATGCCAAACAGAGTCAGATTCCGGCACGGGGATACAAAGCCGTATTTCTTCCAAACCCAGGAAAATGTTTACCAAGCGTGTGCCTCAAGACACGGGCCTCGCATGCTTACTCTTCCCGCTACAGGGGGTCAAGGTTGGTGGGGCTGAGCTGCCTGCTGGGGGACAGCACCCTTAGACCGAGCTGGGAAATGCAAAGCCACCAGACAGTGAGATAAAAATTGACTCCTGAGTCCTGGGCAAGTCTCCAAAAAGCACAACAAAAAAAGGCCTGTTCTTCGAGCCGCTTCCCTCCTGCTCAAACTCAGAGCGCACACAAACCTCAGCGGTCTCTGGCCCTGCTCTCCTGGAGCCCCCACAGTGAGGAGCAAGAACCTCGTCCCCAGCACCAGGAGGCGGAAATCCAGGCCGACGGGGAGGCAGTTTTGCAGCTGCTGCAGATATGTCACTATATTTAAAAAAAAAATTTAAGTCACATGCACGTTGAAATGACAAGATCTGCTTTTTTTTCCCCCTGGCGAGCCCACTCTGGAGGTCCCATGGGGGCAGCTTAAGTGTCCACAGGCCACCTGGTCAGATGAGAGCCCCAGGGGCACACACCGGGGCACCCAAGTCAGCCCCCAAACAAAGCCTTCAGTCCAGGCTTAAAGGGTGGGAGACAAAGGTGCTGCACCCCAGGCCAAAGAAAAGACACTTCTGTTGTTGGCTAAAGTTTGAGTTTTAACCAAAGGGAATATAAATTACTCAGTGCTCCAAACTAGCACTATTGTTTTAAGAAAAAGAGATCAAGAAAGAGGAAGAAAAAAAAATCATGTCATGTCCCAGGTGGCCCGTACGGGGGCTGTCCAGGATGCGGAGACATGGATTGAGGAAAGGTTCCTCATTTAAATTTTGGGAAAACCAAGTGCAGATGGAGAGTTCTAGAATCCCTTTACAGGCCAAAAACAAGTAGCCTCTGGCATGAGTTTGACTGTAGATTCACTTGGTTAGGATTTCCTGTGGCATTCAGGGCCTACCTGCCCCTCCCTGGAAAATCAAAAGGAAAAATTCTTCAGCTGTCCCCTTCTTTAAATCAACCGTAATTTTCTCAGAGAAAAGGGGTGGGGGTGGCGTGAATTGGAATGCTTCATCCAAATTAGATTCCCAGCTGCTGGCCTGTCCATTCCTGACCAGACTCCAGAGAGTAGGCATCCCTTTGGGGGGTCCCTGGTGGGATGAGGTCTTGGGAGGTCCGAGTGGCCTTCAGTGTTTGTGGCAACAGCTGATTTTGTCTTCTGACTGCTCCAAGACGTCAAGCATCTCCTCAATGATGGCACGCAGTGCGCGGCCCAGCTGGTCTGCATTGTAGGGCTTGCCCAGCGGTGGCACATGGACGAAGGCAGACCGGCCATGACTCTGGTATAAGGACGTGTAGTAGGTGAAATCACAGAGGTACCTGAGCCAAGGGGCACAAGGGGGCAGGAAAGAGACCAAAACCGGGTTAGAGGCAATATAAGCACGGGCCTGAAGCCACCCAAACCTAGAGGAAGACTGTTAATTCTCAACAGCAAGAACAAAAAGACTATGAGATGAATTACCATAAAAGCTGGGGGGAAAGTGAAAAACTCATAATACCAAATGCTAGTGCCTATATGTAGAAATGGGCAGTTTGCTCTACTGTTGTGGGAACAAAAATTGGCTACTTGCCCTGAGGGAGGCAGTTTGGCAGTCTAGCAAAATTACAAATGTGCAGATTTTATGCCCTCGTATTTCCAGTTTTAAGGTTCTGAAAACAGTTTATATTCAACTGCTAACCTAAAGGCTGTCAGCTGGAAGCCTCAGGTGGCACTTGGGATGTTCCCTTGAAGATTACAGCCAACTTGAAGGAATTCAGACTTGTAGCAGCTAGTGAGTCTTGAGTGACCCTTCAATCTACTGCCTTGAGCTAAGCTGTACACCTTGAACTTTAAAGCTAAACAATCCCCCCAAAGCTGTCTTCATACCAAACAACAATTTACCTTAGTCAGTAAAGAATGTCTGCCTTGAGCACTTTGCTCTTTGAAAGAATTATGTGCATGGGGTCAAACTAACAGCAGCCACTCAGAAGGCTGGATGGGAAGCTTAGGGAGGCAGTGAGGTTATCTTCACGGTCGTGGAGTAATTTAGAAAAGAACAGTCAGAGCAGCTAAACAACTTAGGAATGCAATCCACATCACTGAACTGCACACGAAGAAATCAGTGAGCTGGTGTATGTTTTGCTGTGTTTATTTCCATAAAAAAGAAACTTATATAGACATATAAAAGGTTATGGCCAAAAAAGAAGCAATAAAAAATTTTAATTGATAGCCAAGAGTAACAGCCAGGAGTAATTCTATCCTATAACACATGGGGGTCACTATAAGTGGGAATCGAATCATTAGCAACCAACAACACTTTCAGGTTTTAGACCCTATTTCCCCAGAAATGTCTGCACCTGGGCGTGAGGAAGCATCCACAAAGATGTTCACCAAAGCATTAAGTAAAAAGCAGAGAAACGGGATATCTTAAATGCTGATGAAAAGAGAAGTGGCTGTAAATAGTCTAGCTTATTTTACATGACTGAATACCATGAACTATCTTTACACTAAGTTGACTAGATCCAGAATTTGGCAAACTCACCAAAGCCCAAGTGGGATTCCCACAAGTGAAAACAGAGTGGAAGGGAGCCCTTAGAACCTTGTATACTGTATGGCCTTGTTCATGTAAAAGCAAAGCCAGAGAAGATACAGTCCTCCCTCGGCCAGCACTCCAAGATTTCTACCTACCAACAGGTGAGCAAGAGGGTCTGAGGATTTAAGCCTCTGATTAATGTGCCCACTATGGCCAAGGAGAGAGGGGAGACCTTTTAATAAAGGGTTAGTTGAGAATGTTATCTGTGCAATATTAAAACCAACAGCTTTAAAAAGAGAAAGATGGTCAATTCAGTCATTTATTCAGGCAGTCATTTAAATTCGGTACCTCCAGCTTTTTGGCTGGACAGGAGCAGGGAGTGCTGAGAAGTTGCAGTTCCCGGTGTTGGGAGAGTGGAGACAGAGCAGTAAAACTTTGTGGAGGGTGTTGGGGAGTTTCCCCATGGACAGGATGGATGTTGGAGCTGAGGGCTGTAAGAGGAGTTACCAGAGTCAGGAGAGTTCTAGGCAGAAGGAGTATCATGTGCAAAGCTCCTGCGGGTAGAGTGACCATGGTGGGTGTGTTGGGGACTGGGGAGAGCCTGCTTTGTACTCTGCAATGAGGTAGGAAAGGGGACAGTGGAGGTTGGTAAGGGTGGGGCAGGGTCCCAGATGCACAGAACTCTGTGACTCTCAAGAAAAAAGCCAAACCATTTGCCTTTGAGTGGATTCTGACTCTTGGTGAATCGGCATGTTCAGAGCAGAACTGTGCTCCACAGGGGTTTTGGCAGCAGACTACCAGGCGTTCTCCCAAGGAACCTCTGGGTAGATCTGAGCCACAAATCTTGCGGTTGTTAAGTGCCGTCAAATTGGAATTGACTCACAGCTGTCCCTGCAGGGTTTTCGGAGGCTGTACATCATGTGAGAAGAGACTGCCCATCTTTCTTGCAAGGAGCAGCTGGTACATTCCGACCACCTTCCTTTGGGCTGGCAGCAGAGACGTGAGGGGCAGCTCTCTGTAACTCGAGCTCAGGGAATAACTGCACCAGTCAAGAGGTGGGTGGAGCAGGAAGCTGTGGCTAGCAGGAAGCTGCAGGATGCTTTAAGCATATCCAGGAGAATTTGGTGAATTCCAAGAGATTTAATTTCATAAGAGGCTTGGGCTGCCATGGGATGCAGAAACAGGACCAGGGCAGAGGCCACAAGGGTGGAGGAAAAGAGAATCATGATGAGCTTTGGAAGCAGACACAGGTTCCTTCCACTATCGGAAAGCACAGCATCCTATGAAATCTTCACTGGTTGAAATGATATTGTAAAGTGGAGCTTTGAGTAAACCCATTAGCTGTTAACCGGAAAGGTGAGAACCTACCTGCTACTCCTTCAGAGAAAGATGAGGCAGTCTGCTTCTGTGAAGACTTACGGCCTCGGAAATCCCACCGGCAGCGCTGCTCTGTCCTGCAGGGTGCGCTGGAGTACAGTGGACAGCAGTGGGGAGGGCTCACTTACATGGGCGGAATATCTGAGTGTTCCCGGACCCCAAAAATAACCTACCAAATCACACTATCAAATAATATTCATAGATCCAGTGTAAAAGATTAAAGTTATGGTGGTTTGACACTAGTGCGGTTCCCAGGGGAGGGGCATGGTGACGTCACTCTCACTGCTAGGGTGCATGCTGCCTCTTTATTTTTGTATTTTTTTTAA